>NC_136622.1:4852337-5412337 GCF_933228915.1 Telmatherina bonti | reverse complement strand
AGCCGCCAGAGAGGAAATGCACTACCAGTAGTACAGAGACTGAAACCAAAACCTGTTTCTTCTCACGTTCTGCTAGTTGATCAAAATATGATTCATAGAAATTCTGTTTTGTTGGAGGGTCTTGTGATGGTCATACAGACGGCTACACATTTTAAGGTGGTGACTGCATGTTAGTTTATAATTTAACAGTTTTCTTTCCATATTCAGACTTAGTTGAAAGTTGCTTATTGTTTGTGTGCACACATAGGAGCCATTATATTTTCACCTCATTCGTTGTTTTTCTAACTTTCATTTGTTTTCTTTTTACTTGTGCTGAAGGTATTGCAGTGAACACCGAGGGCAGGAGGGAGTTCATGGACAGAAAGTGCCATGGGCTCGTTTGAAGACAAGTCCCTCATAGGGGGAGATCATTGGCTTAGTTCAGTTATTTTAAATGTTTGTTATATTCATTTTTTCACAAATGAGTAGTTTATGTATTTAATCTCTTATGTCAACAGTTTTTCTTTGAGTACTGAAACTGTTCAGTTTTGTTGTTTAGCTGATCAGTCAGTATTTAAGTTCCCCTTTTTCTTGATTGTTAGGTCAGTTTGGTTTGTGTTGAGTTGCTTTAGTTTGTGCTGCTTTAACAGTTAAAGTTATTTTGAGTTACCTTTAGGACTTTGATTTGGTTTTGTTGACTTGACCTCTTTAAAAGAGATATCTTTTCTGATATTTTATGTCTCATTTTGAACCCATTCTTTTTAAGCCACCTATGTTCCTCCCTTACAGACAAAATTAAGCATTCTGGTTAAAAAATGACCTTTCTCCCCAGTTTTTCTGAGGTAGGCCTTTAAATGGTTAATTAGTCATGGTTAATGCAGTTCATGTATTTTTTCTTTGTATTCCACTTCCTACACACACCATTATATCACAAACTGACAAAAGTGTTTCTGCGTGTCTGACTGTCCCCAAGCAAGCCAAACTGTCGAGACATCAGATGGCATTGGGCTTTGCCTCGCAGGGTTTTGTAACAGAAGTGACCTAGTCCTGCTTCGTCTGACCCACAATTGGTTGGGAATACTCCGGAGGCTCTGAATATTCCTGCCAGGCGACATGAAAAACACACCAGACTAACTCGTATGTACTGCATAAGGAAGACACTGCTTAGTAACTAAACTCATAAAGTCCACACTTACTTACTGCTACTTACTGAACATCCTCCTTTCACAGCTGCACACGTCACTGTGTTTCTGCTTTCTGTGGTGGGATCACCAGCTGGAGGTTGGATTTAAAATCCAGCAGTCATCACTCTCTTATGGAACCAGCTCCCACCGTGGTTCAGGAGGCAGACTCCCTCCACACCTTTAAGATGGAGCTGAAAACCTTCCTTTTCCATGATTCTTATAGTTAGGATATGAGCATCTCCTGAGTTGGAGTCTGCATGTACGGGACCCAACTGTCCAGGTTCTGCTCATTGCTCTTATAGTTATGGGTAGTCTAGCCATCCATTACTTATGTAGCAATGGGGATGTTACCTGATGCACTGAGAAGTACCTCGCTCTATTTCTCTAATATATTAATGTATAAATATATGCCAATTTTGCCGTCTCTAACTTATTTCTCCTTTTTTCCGCAGGTCTTCCTGAATAAGTGCAGTTGTACATGTTGATCTGTCTTTCCTGTCCTCTCCACCCCAACCAGTCCAGGCAGATGGCTGCCCTCCCTGAGCCGGGTTCTGCTGGAGGTTTTCTTCCTGTTAAAAGGGAGTTTTTTCCTTCCCACTGTCGCCACGTGCAGCTCAGGATGGAGGATTGGATCCAAGTCATGACTCGATGCAATCAGTTGGTTTCTATTATAGGAAATGTATGAATTGGCTCGAAATGATGTGTATGGAAAGTGTCCTGTGACAACATTGTTGTGAAGTGGCGCTGTACAAATAAAGCTGAATTGAATTGAATTTAATCACTTTGTCTTAGTCAGCAAATTCAAATCCAACACTTCCTTCATCACCCACAGTGTTCCTCCAGGCTCAGTAATCAGCTTCTTCTTCTTTCCAATCTACAGGGTTCCCATTGGGTCATATCAATCATCACCATGGACTCCATTCTCACCGTTACGCCGATGATACCCAACTATACTTTTCCACTAAATCCATTACCCCGTCATGCTCTCCACCATCACAATCTGCCTCTGCGACAACGCCTTCTTAGAACTCAGCAACAATAAGACAGAAGTCCTCATTTCCAAACCAAATTTCCAAATTTATTCTCCACTCTGTTCCAAACTTGCCCGTCCCCATTATGATGACATTGTAACGCAACCTTAGTATCACAATGGACTCCACTGTCTCATATCAGACCCACATCAACCACGTAACTAAAATGTCCTTTTTCCAACTCCACAATATCACCCACCTCTGTCTCTCCCTCTCCCATCCTACAGCCTTCATCACTTTTAGACTCGATCGTTGCAATTTCCTTCTAATGGGCTTCCCTCCACCTAACCCTCCCCTAACCCTTCTTCCAGAACTCCGCTGTCCGCTTTCTTACAGACACCCGCTCCAGTCATCTTTAAACCACTCCACCTGCTCCATGTTCAATACGGTAACCAATACAAGCCCCTCCCTCTCACCAACAAGACCCTTCAATACCTGGTTCCTCTCAACTTCTCTGACCAACTGCAACACCGTCCCACCCACCGCTTTAACTACGCAAACACCAACCGAGCCTTTGGCCTTCCCCTACCCCATCATCGTCATTGATTTTTATTATGATGATTACACCACCTTCCACTCCCGCTGCCAGGAATCCAGTGACGGCAGACTGATAGTTTGTTCAGCTAAATTTAGCAACATTTCCAGATGCCACAGCTTAAACTTCTGACACAGACGACATTCAAAGCTAAAAGTTTTGTCTTTAGATGTGGACCTCTTCAAATTCCCTCCTTCTTTCTCTTTTTCATCTCGTTTCAAACCACCAGCTGTGGTTTGTAAATTGAGGTAGCAAGAGAAAATAGTCCCATGACTGACCAGCAAGTTCTCCAGGGCTGGAATCATTTTTCTTTTCCTTTAGTTAAACAAAACATCATTTATTAAATCACAACCATCAAGATGAAGATTATACCACTACTCTGCTGCTCTACTGCAGGGGTGTCTAGCTCCGGGGCCACAATCCTGCAGGTTTTCCCTGTATCCCTACTCCAACACATCTGATACAAATTAATCATTGTGCATTGTTCATTGGCTGCTGGATCTATTTCATGTAAGCCAAGTTGGAGCAGGGATGTATCAAAAATCTACTGGGCAGCGACCCTCGAAGACGGACTTTGGACACCCCTGCCCCACGTGTATCTTAGCTTATTCCATTCTGACCAGGGGGATGGGAACAGAAAGAACAGGATCTCCAACGCCGCTCCATGAGGTGTTGAATGTTTCCCTGCTGCATCATCTGAGTTAAATGAAATGAATCTCCAGAAGCGTCTGTCAAGTCTTTTCATGACCCGTTTGTTTGAATCAGATGTTGTTGCAGGGACCCGCAGGTCACTGGCCCACCAGGACCAGATCTGGAAACCCCTGCAATGGAAACATGTTCAGTTAAACTTCTTTTATTGCATATTTTAAAACTTTCACCTCAGAGTTGCTTTGTTAGTGAGTTGAAGTGTTACTGTTAAAGCTAAAGATGTGTGATTAACCAATGTAGATTCATTGTAGTGACCCAGAAGAGCCGACTGAAGCTTGTTCCATCCTCCATGAGAAGCCAGAACTTTGTTCTTGTTCTTGAGGAGAAGAAAATGACGTCATTTTGTTCTTGTGGACGTGACTGAAGACAGTTCTCGACACATCAGGCTAGCAGAAAGGTTTTCTTGTGAGGCTCTGAGAAGTACCGTGTGATTGGTTGGACATTTGCGGTGGGCGTGGCTAACATGTAAAATCCACGCTGAGTTTATGGCTGAGACGAAAGCGAATGAAGAGCTTCTCAGCCGGGATGTGTGGCTGCATGGTGTTGAAGGCTGGTGATAAGTCTGCAAAAAGCAGTCTGCCAGCAGCATGGGCAGCTCCAGATGCTGATGGATGGTTTTAGGATCATCTACACCCTGCCAGCATGGTAGGCAAACTACAGCGGATCCATCATGGAATTGGTTGCCATGGTAATGTGATCTTTGATAACCCTTTCCATGGTTTCCAGAGAAGTAAGAGCCACAGGTTGGAGGTCATCCGGCCTTGTCCCATGCATACAGAGATTTCTCCTGATTATTTGAATCTGCTGATAGATGGTGGAATCTTCACTGTCTGACTGACAGTCAGGAAGATTTTATCAAATTTCTTCTAAATTTAGACAAGTTATTTGCAGAATGTAGAACCTCTATCCACATTTTATATCTGAGAGGCTGTAGCTCTCTATGTTCCTCTGTTATATCAGGTCACGTCCCCCTCTGATAATTAACCTGACTTGTTCTAAATTCTTCCTCCAGATGTTTATTTTCTGTTTTTTGTTTATTTCTAATTTGGGCCAATAGATTACCAGCATCCAGCCTTGCCCCATGCACACAGAGATTCCTTCTGATTCTCTGAATATTCTGATATTCTGTACTCTATCTGCTGGAATCCACGACTTCTAGATCCAGTATGTCTCATTGGTGACTGGTGAAACTCTGCCCATCTTTCTATCCAAGAGACTCTGAAATGCTCCTTTTCCCAGTCATGTTACCGACCTGTTGCTACTTAACCTGATTAGCTGTCAAAAGCTTCTCCAGTTTTCACTTTTCCAGCCTGTTGCTGCTTCTTTTCCAACTTTTCCAGATGCTGCATCAGATTCACAATCAGCTCATATGTCCCATTTTTCCGGTGAATGTGGGTGATGCAACATGGGCGATGCTGCAGTTTTCAGCGCAGATAACAGCTCTTTGTTTACTGTGTGAAGCATCAGACTAAGTGCAGACGGACCTCCAGCCTTTGAAGAAAAGCTCGACTCTGTGAGCCAACCAGCTGAACCATAACCGCCTCATCGTCTGCCATCACGCGTGACGTTGATGTCTGAGCCCCTCCCCCTTCTCTGATGGTGTCTTTATTTCCTCCACAATCAACAGAAGATGTTTTCATAGATATGTTAGTTACACATGTGTGAGACGTAACTACGGTGATGTTTGTAACTGACAGAATATTGACTTTCTGTCTCTTTATCCTCACAAACTGATCAGCAGACTGGCGTTAAAATGTTTCCCCTCTGCTCCCTGATTCCTCTCATACAGTATAAATGATAAGCCACAACATTAAAACCACCATGGAGACTGTGAAGGTGCATCAGGTAGTGTTGCATGCTGGGAGAAGAATCTTCTCCCATTAAGTCCTGAAAGAAAAAGGAAGAGAAAGGTGGACCTTGCAGGGAGGAATTTATTCATGCTAGTAAATATAAGATCGGCTTATTTAAAAGCTGCTATTGACATATTTTACCACACAAACTCCCTTTTAGCTCCTTTATTAAACTAACTATAATGTTTATGTTGTGAAGTCGTATGTAGTGGATTTTATGAGTGACAGAGCTGATGTTAACTCATTTAAAATAATTTCATATTCTGCAGAGAGATCTACTAATGAAGATTAATGTACTGTGCTAATATTCCTCCTGCAGTTTCAGCATGAAAACAGCATTTAGAAGGTAGAATTTGGGCTCAGAGCGAACAAAAACATCCTCAGAACAAGAGAAAATACTGGCTGCTGATCAGCGTGAGCTCCAGCCAGCGCTGATGGAACAGAACGTTAACTAGCAGTAAGGAGGATGCATTCTGGGTAATGAGAGTAAGAATAGAAAACTTAGCTGTTTATCGTCTAAAATGTTTGATGAAGACAAAAAGCTGTGAAGGGCTGGAGGTCCAGAATGTTTCAGTGCAGCAGGATTCTGTCTGACAGCTTCCCTTCCTGCAGATGGAGCCTCGTATCAGCGTGATTAGTTGGAATTTCCGAGGTTTTAAAACCCTTCAGGATATCAGGAATAAACCAGCTGTTAGCTGAGTAGAAAGGAGGAGATGATCCTGTTTAAGGAAACGATTCTAATCGCTTCATTCAGCGTTGAAAACACGTGTTTCTTCACCAGGATGCAGATGATTGATGGGAGAAACTAAAGTTTCTTATCCATCCTTCCATCCATCCATCCATCCTTCCATCCATCCTTCCATCCAACCTTCCATCCATCCATCCTTCCATCCAACCTTCCATCCATCCATCTAATCTTCCATCCATCCTTCCATCCAACCTTCCATCCATCCATCCATCCTTCCATCCATCCTTCCATCCAACCTTCCATCCATCTATCTATCCAACCTTCCATCCATCTCTCCATCCAACCTTCCATCCATCCATCTAATCTTCCATCCATCCTTCCATCCATCCATCCATCCTTCCATCCATCCTTCCATCCATCCATCCTTCCATCCAACCTTCCATCCATCCATCTAATCTTCCATCCATCCTTCCATCCAACCTTCCATCCATCCATCTAATCTTCCATCCATCCTTCCATCCATCCTTCCATCCAACCTTCCATCCATCCATCTAATCTTCCATCCATCCTTCCATCCAACCTTCCATCCATCCATCTAATCTTCCATCCATCCTTCCATCCAACCTTCCATCCATCTCTCCATCCAACCTTCCATCCATCTCTCCATCCAACCTTCCATCCATCTATCTATCCATCTGTAAACTCTGTTACAGCATGACTGCCAGGTGCTCAGCATAAGTCCATGGAGGCTTGATGCCCACCTCCTCCAGACCCAACATGCACCCTGTTTCCAGCATGGTTATGCTGAAGTCCTGCCTTATGATTGGTTGGTATGTAATTATGTGTGTCCAATTATCATGAAAACAGACATTTAGATAGTAAAGTCTATTCTTAACAGTAAAACGTTGGGTATGAAGGATAGAACCGGTGTTTCATTGAACTGTGTTTAGTACTAAAGTGTCATGATTTGGGGTTTTCCCTTTGCTTTGTTTTCAGGGTTCCTGGTTTATTTTGTTTAGTTCCCTCGGTTCTTGTTTAGCTTCATTGATTTCCTGTTATTGAGTTCACCTGGTTTCATTTTGTTAATTACTTCACCTGTTTGGCTTTCCTGGGTATTTATACTACTCAGGTTCACTCCTTGTTGCTGGATCATTGTGTACCTCTGTTAGTTTGTCTTTTCTTAGTTTCCGGGGTTAAAAATAAATCAGTCTAGAACCTGCATCCTTGTTCCGTCTTCTCTGCGTTTGGGTCCACTCCCTCAACATCTCCACTGCCTGCCGTGACAGAATGATCCAGCCAACCGAGGACCCAGCAGAGATGGTTACTCTGTTTGAGTTTTTTCGTCGGGAGGCGGCCAAACACCTCCCGACCAACGAGCCTCACTGGACCTCTTCCAAGAGAAACCGGCGCAGACAGCACCGACGACTGGTTGGCCCAGTGGAGAGCCCTGGCCAGTCCCCTTTTCTGGGAACTAGACTGGCGCTCCACACATCCGGACCACTACCACCGCCAGTTCCGAGGTCCACGTCTCCGGCGCTGCAGGCTCCCACGCCAGCGCCCAGAACCCGTCCGGCGCTGCAGGCTCCCACGCCAGCGCCCAGAACCCGTCCGGCGCTGCAGGCTCCCACGCCAGCGCCCAGGTCCACGTCTCCGGCGCTGCAGGCTCCCACGCCAGCGCCCAGGTCCACGTCTCCGGCGCTGCAGGCTCCCACGCCAGCGCCCAGGTCCACGTCTCCGGCGCTGCAGGCTCCCACGCCAGCGCCCAGGTCCACGTCTCCGGCGCTGCAGGCTCCCACGCCAGCGCCCAGGTCCACGTCTCCGGCGCTGCAGGCTCCCACGCCAGCGCCCAGGTCCACGTCTCCGGCGCTGCAGGCTCCCACGCCAGCGCCCAGGTCCACGTCTCCGGCGCTGCAGGCTCCCACGCCAGCGCCCAGGTCCACGTCTCCGGCGCTGCAGGCTCCCACGCCAGCGCCCAGGTCCACGTCTCCGGCGCTGCAGGCTCCCACGCCAGCGCCCAGGTCCACGTCTCCGGCGCTGCAGGCTCCCACGCCAGCGCCCAGGTCCACGTCTCCGGCGCTGCAGGCTCCCACGCCAGCGCCCAGAGCTCGTCCACCTCCCTTGCTCCATGTTCCCGAGGGGGTCCCAGGACGGGACGCTCCTCCCTTGCTCCATGTTCCCGAGGGGGTCCCAGGACGGGACGCTCCTCCCTTGCTCCATGTTCCCGAGGGGGTCCCAGGACGGGACGCTCCTCCTCCCCCGTCTCCAGTGTCCGGCGAGGAGGTCGCTCCTTCTCCCCCGTCTCCAGTGTCCGGCGAGGAGGTCGCTCCTTCTCCCCCGTCTCCAGTGTCCGGCGAGGAGGTCGCTCCTTCTCCCCCGTCTCCAGTGTCCGGCGAGGAGGTCGCTCCTTCTCCCCCGTCTCCAGTGTCCGGCGAGGAGGTCGCTCCTTCTCCCCCGTCTCCAGTGTCCGGCGAGGAGGTCGCTCCTTCTCCCCCGTCTCCAGTGTCCGGCGAGGAGGTCGCTCCTTCTCCTCCGCCTCCAGTGTCCAACGTGAGGGATCCAGAGCCGAGGCCGCCCCCGTCGTCTGGGCCTCCCGGCCGTCCTCCAGAGCCGAGGCCGCCCCCGTCGTCTGGGCCTCCCGGCCGTCCTCCAGAGCCGAGGCCGCCCCCGTCGTCTGGGCCTCCCGGCCGTCCTCCAGAGCCGAGGCTGCCCCGGACTGTTTCCTGAGCTGGGCCGTTTGGACTCTTCCCCTGGACTTGTGCCCCTGGACTTTGTTTTTTCCCTTGGTCCCTCCTCCGGGCCCCCTCCTCCCACCCGTCTCTGGACTCTGAACTTTTTGGGCCGTCCGGTGGCCGGCCCTTGTGGGGAGGGTACTGTCATGATTTGGGGTTTTCCCTTTGCTTTGTTTTCAGGGTTCCTGTTTTATTTTGTAGTTTTCCTGTTTAGTTCCCTCGGTTCTTGTTTAGCTTCATTGATTTCCTGTTATTGAGTTCACCTGGTTTCATTTTGTTAATTACTTCACCTGTTTGGCTTTCCTGGGTATTTATACTACTCAGGTTCACTCCTTGTTGCTGGATCATTGTGTACCTCTGTTAGTTTGTCTTTTCTTAGTTTCCGGGGTTAAAAATAAATCAGTCTAGAACCTGCATCCCTGTTCCGTCTTCTCTGCGTTTGGGTCCACTCCCTCAACATCTCCACTGCCTGCCGTGACATAAAGTTGCAAAAGAGTTACAGCTGATGTCAGATAGTCTGTCAGGTGGTCAGGTAGCGTTGTGGATACGTCGTTATATGGTCACATCTGAAAAAACAACCTGATGGGAGCGGAAATTTGCTAAATTTTATTGGTTTTTCTAAATGTCGCTTTTTCCATTAGCAGTTTTCGGATGTTTAGGTTGTGTAGGAAGACCGCTGGCATTTGGTTGGTTCTTTCTGAGGAAACATGGCTGTAAAACATGTTTGGATAAAAACTGACAGCAAACCAAAGAAAACAGTTTGAACATCATGTTTCTACGTCTTTAGGATGAACAGACTGGAGTCGGTTTCTGTTGCTGCACAAACTGATCTTTCAACCTTCATATAGCTAACCACTCTCCCAGGGGAGTCAGACAGTCCTACTCATCAACAAGGTATTTCATGCACCAGGTCATTATTATCCCAAACATCTCCCCCAGAAACCAGCGCGGGTTTCCTCTCGGAGCTCCGTTAGGGGTGAAGACTGAACAATGCTTTCTTTTGCTTTTTTTAGCCACCGATCAGTACCTGAGTTTACGATTGTAGAGCAGATGACATCACACCAAGAAGCCACATGAAAAAGCATAATTAGTCTTTGATGTGCACATAGCACTGCTTTCCGAATTATTAATGCAAACCGAAGCAGGAAAACGATAAAAGCTTGAAGAGCTTGTGTCGAATGAGGAGAATCCTGAGCTTCAAAGCCAAATGATCCTGTCAGAAACAACCTGCAGTAAAGTGGGGAGTAAAACGTGTGTGTTAATTATTACAAATAATTTCATTCAGTTTAAGCTACAACACGATGTGATTACGCCGCAGCAGCATGCGGTGAACAGACTGGTGGAATGGGAAGAAGCAGGGGAGTCTGGAAGCTCCTTCATGGACCAATGTAATGGTCCTGTAAGCATCAGCAGCTTTCCCATTAAATCAAAGCGTATGCAGAGTTACAGCTACTTCATAGATGCCCGTGTAATTTCGGAGCTCGACCCGACAGAGACAACGCAGTTTAAACTCGTTTTCTGCTCGGGGTTTTCAGACCAACATGAATATCTGGCTCCATTAAGTGGACCACATCAGTCCAGTTCTGAGACCTGGTGTCCCAGTATGAACCTACCAGACCCCTCAGGTCATCTGGATCAGTTCCTGCATTCAGCTTCTATGCTCCACATGTCTGGAACAAACTCCCATTCAGCCTCAGATCAGCTGAAACCTCCAGATAAAGACCCTGATAGTCGACATGGGATGTGAGGATGGAACTGGTTGCCGTTGGGAATTTATTGACATCACCATAACCTGTAATCTGTTGTTTAAGATCAATACACAGCTCATTTCATACAATCATATTCTCACCCAAGCAAATAAACGTTTTAATCGTTTATTGATTGTAGCGATGGGAAGTTCGGCTCTTCTCAAAGATTCAGCTCTTTTGTCTCGACTGCCTTAGAAGAGTCGACTCTTTCAGCTCCCAGTTACTTTCTTTTTAAATTTTTCTTTTCATTTTTTTTTTTTTATTTGAAAATATGATTATGTTTAAAATCAAACCTTTAAACAAACAAGTGAACACAGAACCACACCAGGTAAATCTAGTAATTAAACGTGAAAATCTGAACATTGTGATGATTTGAATTGGCTAATTTACACACTCACCATTTAAATCTGGTTTTCAGCTCCTCAATCAATCAATCAAACTTTATTTATGAAGCGCTTTTCCAACATAAATATGTGACTCAAAGCACTCTACAGTTTAAAATCAGACATAAAGGAAACACACAGACAGACACATCATATGAAAAGACACCTCCAACCCCCCCTTTGAAATACATCTAAATGAGAGAGGTAAGACGGACCCCTAGTGGAAACCCCATCCAGGGATGGGGTTTCCCTGCACCGGGGCGGCGCATTGGCAGTAACACAGAGTCACAGGCCCAGGCACCCAGGGGAGGCACGGCTGGAACATCCACCAAGGTACCAGCAGCACTGCACCCTATCCACCACCACCACCCCAGTTACAGATAACCCCCACAAAGCAAACACCAGAAACACCATTGAAAACATATAAAAAACACTGAATAGAAATCTAACATATACATATATATATATATATATATATATATATATATATATATATATATATATATATATATATATATATTAATATATAATGAAAATAAGCAATTGAAGGAAAATTAAACTGGAATAAATTAACCAATTAAAACTTAAAGAATAAAAATCAACTAAAAGCCAAACTAAAAAGGTGGGACTTGAACCTCCTCTCTCTGCGTACCTGTTCTCTTTATATACAGTCTATGGTCTGAAGTCATTCCATAATGTGATCATGTTTAGATGACGGAGGTACCACTCTGCTGATAGAAAGCTTGCCATTTGTCTGAAGCAGTAAAACTGCTCGTGAAGCCCGGCAACAGTGCAGTCCGGCTGTGTCACATGATCACGGCAGTGTATCAGATGTCATGGTGATGATGGCAGCAATGGTGAGGGGGGGGTTACATTCTACTGGTTCAGTTCAGCTTACTGTGTAATATGTTTCACCATATTTATCATACTACTGTATGGTATATATTTTTACCATTTAAGTTTATTAAATGTGAATAATCTTTTATAAATCTAAAGTTTGTCATTTTAATAAGATTCCTTTGATCATATTTTTGTTTAATTTACTCATTAGTATCATTTATTGTTTTAAAGGCATTTTATTTTTTATAAAAGTTTTATCAAATGTACCCATGTTGGTGTCTATATATCATGCTTACAAGAAAAAAGGACTCAATCTGCAGAAAGTACGAGTCAGAACAGCGTTTTAATCACAGAACTTCTTCAGAAAGGGGATCAGGCAGGAGAGATTGACGGCGGTCTGGTTACTGCCATGTAGAGTTACCAGACCTTTAATAACGGCGACGAATGAGAGACAGGTGTCTCTCATTAAGTGCAGCTGCAGGTGAGAGGGAGGAGAGACTGAGCGGCAAGAGCAGGAAGGCCTGAAGCAGGAGGGAAGGATCACATGACACCATATAGATGAAAAAGTGTCGTATCGCCCGTCTCTGATCTGTACCACTGTCTTCCCTCCTCATGGAACTGACCGCATGGTGTGTCCGTCTAAATAAGGTCCCACCCCTTCTTCTCAAAGCCTTTACATACTGGGACCGATGTGCATAAACGACATGAAATTTTAAATAATTCTGACATGAATTGTTGAGATTTTGTCTTCGCACAGCAAGTGCGATGTGAAAATGTGAACAAATGGTGAAATTCTGAAACAAACTGGCAACGTGACAGAAACAAAGATGGATTCCGCATCAAGCGATGGCGATATCGTGCCGATGCTGCAACAGAAAAGAAATAAGAGACCTTGGCTTCATCCTGCTCTAGAAAAGACAGAACTTGTTCAGTCCAGGAGCTGAATCTGGACCGGGGCCGCTTCAGGACTTTAGACAGGAAGACGTTCAGCCGTGGTGATACAAATCCTGAATGAAGCAGCAGATGTAACTGATACCTGTGTAGCTCATGACCGGCTCTGCTGACGCTGTCAACACGTCTTCTCTGATTGGTCGATGTGTTTCTGTCAGATGTCAACATTAAGAAAAATCTACCTCAGCTTGAAATTGTAATTTCTTCATTGATATAAACGGTCCCGTTTCCTGAAAACTAACTGGGATGAAAAATGTGGCTTCATGGTATTAAGACACGAATCAGTTCTTCTGATTTGTCTCGTAAAGTCGGTTCGCCCCTGAACAACACATCAACTCATTCATCAAACATCCAGTCAGACACCTGAAGTTCTCTCAGGAGCCCATCAGTTTGATTTATTTAAACCGTGTCTATCTGTAGCAAACGTCTTTTTGTCTTTCTGTATGAAAACATTTTCTTTATTGTTCAGCACAGTTTTGTCTAATTAGTTAGTTTTTCCAGCCTTGAGTTCTTGAATCCTCTTCTCTCTTCTGTCTTCTCCCTAATTCCCCATCTTCCATGTCGCAGGAGACCATCAGGCTTAAATCCTCTGAGAGATGTCCTCATTTAAAAAAACATAGAAACTCACCACAAAACCAGAATTTGAGCTTAACACCAATTGTTTTTTTATCCTTTATACCAAAACTTTAACATGCAGTAATCCACTTATAAAACTGGATTTAAAATAAATGTATGCATGGTTGTAAGCACCAAAGCCAACCCAAAGGGTTTTTCTGCACTGAATTTTTGTCACTGAAGGCAAATTATTCTTTAAATTATGGTAAAATGCCTCTAAAACATCTGGAAAGGTATTTTTCTCACCTAAACCAGCCCTGTTTTTCAGCTAACAAAATGGAGAAACCACAAAGCAGGGGGACACATTGAGCATTAGCCATTTTCTTCATATATTTATGTGTGTGTGTGTGTGTGTGTGTGTGTGTGTGTGTGTGTGTGTGTATACCGAAGCTTTACATTGAGTTAGAAAGGAAACTGAAGGAAAAGAGCTTTGAACATCTGTGGAAAATCCTCCAGATCAAGTAGAAAACTCTGAGGTAACTCTACATGCCTACACATTTTAAAGTTCTGCTTTAGTTCTGCTTTTTCTACATGTGTGTAAATGAGTTAAAAAGAAAACTATGTAACGCTGTACAACCTGAGTAAAAGAGAAGAAGAGGTTTCCATCTCCAGCTCGCTGACCCTTCCCTCCCTATCTACCTCGGCCTCAGTGTGGACTCTCCCAGGTCCAGCAGGGCGTTGCAGCAGCTCAGATAAAACACCGAGAGGCTCTCAGAGCGTTTATCAGAGCAGCCTGAGCTGTATCTGCTGCAGCAGGCTGAGGAGGAGGCTCTTATCTCCACCGCAGTGTGAACATGAAGGACTCTGACAGCTTGACACAAATCAAACAAACTGCTAAACGCAGCCAGTTTACACAGATAAGCTATCAACATCAGATTTTATAGGCTGAAAAACTAATATTGCAGGTCTCTTTATCTGACCCTTGGCTTGCAATATGAAGGTAATACTGATGTGTCAGAACTTTTGACTGATTCAGTAAATCTGAGACAGCCGGATGCTGTTTAACACTTTGCTCTTAGTAAATACACGCTGTAGATCTTTATCTGCAAAACCGACATGTGATCAGAGCCTGTTTGTGACAGGAATCTATCCTGTGTTATATGTAATACTGAGACATTTTGCAGCGCTTCATGGTAAAAAGTTTGCATAAAACCTTGTTGAATATGATCTAATACAGTCGTTCTGAAACTTTTTACAGTTCATACCCCCTGAGAAAATACCGAGCCCTCCAAGTATCACCATCATGACCAACCTCAGCACATACTGGCGAAGACTTACCCTGTTAGCTGTTCACAGCGAGGCATGTTTGCTCCTAATAGGATCATTTATTGATAATTGTTGCCAACAAAAGCCAAAGTGTACAAAAAGGAGCATTTTGACCTGCTTCTAACTCACCTGAACAAGTTGAACCTGAACTTACCCTTCTAATAAACAGCAAGCGAGAACATCAGTAATAGCAGCTGTATTTATTCTCTCTCACTGACAGACACACACACACACACACACACACACACACAGTAAGCCGAAAGAACCTTCAGTTTCTTTAAAAGATATCCTTGTAACACAGATAATCCAATGCTTTTTCTTTTAGCAACAACATGAAACATGAAAAATCTAAACATGTTAAATAATAAATCCACCACTTCTGCCCCCTGCAGGACACATCTGGCACTACAATACGTTTGAGTCGTCACACAAATACGCAAAAATCATTTTTTACACCAAGTTACATGGCCAAATAAAGAGTTCAGATTAAAACTAGAAGCTCTCAGAGAGCAGACCTCCGGCTGAACCACTACAGGTTTGTCATTTGGTTTTTTTTCATCTCTGCAAGGAGGTTATGTTGATCCTGGCGTTTACCTGTCTGTGTGTCTGTCTGTTAGCAACTTGACCTTAAAGATCAGGGGGGCGCCACTGAGCAATGAAGGAGTAAGACGCGTATCCGCAAGCTCCGTCGCCAAATCCTTTTAAATATATTTTTAAGGGCCAATACCTGGATAATACTCACATTACCGGAGCGTACTCATATCAACGATACCAAGACTCTATCGTTGACGAGATATATCAACATGAAGAAGACAAAATCAAAGAAAACACCCATAGCTGAATTAGGCCTCGGTCAAGCCCCGCACTTGCTTGAATCAGCGAATCCCGAAGACAACAGCGGTGACGACGAGGACCCCTCCAACAGAGCAGTACTGGCTGCCATTACTGCGCTTAAAGGTGAAATGAATAAGATAAAAGAAGATATTTGCGAGAAGCTGGACAAACGCATTGAGCAGGTGTATAACGAGTTACGGGGAGAAATAATGAAAGCCAACACCATCGTTCAAGTTTCCATTGCTAATCTTGAAGCTAAATCCCAGATGCTACAAGCTAAAGTTACCGATGTAGAAGAGGCTGCGACATCGCATTCAGATAGTATTAGCCACCTAGAGCAACAGGTGGCTAACCTCAATTCTGAAGTTGATGCGCTTAAACAGAAGAACGAGGAGCTGGAAGGAAGATCGAGAAGGAACAACATAAGGATCACCGGCATTTGTGAGGGGCTTGAAATGACAAAACCGAGAGACTTTATTGCCGCTTTGTTAAAAGACGTGCTCGCCCTGGACGAATTGCCACTCATTGACCGAGCTCATAGGTCTCTCCGACTGCGAACAGGTCCTTCGGACCCTCCACGCCCATTCATTGTTCGGCTGCATTACTTTCATACCCTGGAAGAGATTCTTCGTAAAGCGACCAAGGTGAGAAATCTTCAATACCGAGATGAAACCATACGGATCTTCCCTGATTACGCTCCATCAATCGCTAAACGACGGGCACTATTCAACAAAACAAGGCAGCTGCTACGCAACCAACCTGGCATCAGATATGGGCTAATCTACCCGGCTAAATTCCTGGTGACCTATGACGGTGTTCAGACATCCTTCACGGACCCGCAGAAGGCCGAGGAATATGCTGTACGTATTACAACAATGACGCTAGAAACAAGTGGAAGTAGTTAAGTAATGGACATAAGTTATCTATAGCTATGTGTCATAAACCCTGCATTGATATGAGTCATTGTTGGGACTGTGAGATAGAGTGAATGCTTTGGCAAGAATTCATTATCGAAACTCAAATTATAGAGACTGAAAGACTTCTTAATTGGACTATCACTCGATGGTATACTGTATTTTGTGATTTATTTTTTGTCTCTTCCTGTTGTTATCGATACCATTTGTATTTATGTTGTCTTAATATTTTCAAAGTAGCTCTAGTATTGAAAATGCTTAATTTACTTATTATAAATGGCCGATATTTTAAAGTTAGGCTTGAGGGGCCACCCCCACAGAGAGTAACAGTCTTAGCAAGTTAGGTTACTCAGGGAAGTTTATTATTTACTCTCCTCCTTGTTTTTTTTTTCTTTTTCTTTTTTCTTTTTCTGTCTCCTTTTTTCTTGATGTTTTCTTCCCTCGGACAGTTTTTCTGTGGCTACGTTAAGATTAGCCTGAGAAGTTTAGGATCTGTGTTGTTTGTTTATGTGTTGAGCAACATGTTCATATTATCAATAATGCAGAGTTATATTGTTTACACAGTTGTACTTTATTTGCCAATGTTTTTCTTTTGGTATGACAGATAAACAGAGTATTCAGAAAGGACTGACATTTACTAGTTGGAACGTAAAAGGCAGCAACATTCCTGTGAAAAGAGGTAAAATTATGAATCATTTAAAATCTTTGCACTCAGATATAATTTTCCTGCAAGAGACGCATTTGAAAAATAATTCTCATACTAGACTGAAAGCAAGATGGATAAAAGATGTATATCACTCATCCTTCTCTGCAAAAGCGAGGGGTGCAGCCATCTTAATAAAGAAGGGGGTACCCTTTATCCATAAGTCTACAATAGCCGATAAAGACGGTCGCTATGTTATTGTTTCAGGGGAATTATACAATACATCGTTAACTCTTGTCAACTTATACGCACCTAATATAGATAATCCTGCATTTTTTAAAAAGGTTTTTAGTTCAATTCCAAATTTTTCACAAACTAAGTTAATAATAGGGGGAGATTTTAATACACTTTTAGATCCTTACCTTGATAGATCCTCAACTCGTAATATTTCCAAAAGTAATTCAAGTGTTCTATTGAACTCATATCTCAAAAATTCTAACCTGATAGACTTATGGCGTCATGCCAACCCATCAGGTAGAGATTATTCCTTCTTTTCTCCAGTTCATAATTCTTACAGTAGGATTGATTACTTCCTTGTTGATGCCCAATTAGTACCATTCACAACAGATGTAAAATACCATGTAATATCAATTTCAGATCACAGCCCGCTAACGTTTAAGTTACAAGTGGAAGACATGGACCCACCTAACAGAGTCTGGAAACTAAATCCTCAATTATTAACAGAGAAGGACTTCTGTGAATTTATAGAAGTTCAAACTAAGTTGTATTTTGAGCTAAATGATACTCCAGAAACTGCCTCTGGTACTTTATGGGAAGCCTTTAAAGCCTATTTTAGAGGATGTGTAATTTCATACGAAGCAGCCAGAAGGAAAAAAGAAACTGCTCAGTGTAATCAACTTGAAGAACAAATACAGCAACTTGACCGAGAAAATGCATCAAGCCCCACATCAGAGTTACATAGGAAAATAACCAACCTAAAATACCAACTCAATCAAATCCTTTCAAAGAAAATCACAACAACTTTCTTATTTACTAAACAAAAATATTTTGAATTCGGGGAAAAACCACATAAATTATTATCTCAGCAACTTAGGAAAATGGAAGCAGATCGAATCATTCACAAAATTAGAGACGACAAAAGAAATGTAGTGACTAAACCAAAAGAAATAAATACTAGATTTTTGCAATATTATTCTGATCTATACACATCAAAATGTAATGCTGACCCTTCAGTCATGAATAAGTTTCTAGATGAATGCAACTTACCAGTAATTACGGCGGAAGATTTGGATAGACTTAATGCCGATATCAATCCTACAGAAATTCAAAAGGCTATCGCATCCTTTAAAAGTGGAAAAACACCCGGCCCTGATGGCATACCAGCTGAACTCTATAAAAAATTTAGTGATATTCTTACCCCATTTCTCCATAGAATGTTTAAACAAGCCCAACTAGATGGCAGACTCCCACCAACACTAACTCAGGCAACTATTACTGTTCTCCATAAGAAGGGTAAGGATGACTTAAACGTAGGCTCATATCGTCCAATTTCACTTTTAAATACAGATGGTAAACTTTATGCAAAAATTCTTGCCAATAGATTAAATCCTCTAATGAACACGTTAGTGCATAGCGATCAAACTGGCTTCATAGCAAATAGAAATTCAACATCTAATTTACGCCGTCTGTTTGATATTCTGTATACAGACAGGAAAACACACAATGACTTAGTCATTCTGACGCTTGATGCAGAAAAGGCATTTGATCAGATAGAATGGGGATATTTGTTTGAGGTATTGAAACGGTTTAATTTGGGTGATAGGTTCATACATTGGGTGAAACTTTTGTACAAAAATCCTAGTGCACAAATCCGTACTAATCATAGTCTATCTACTCCCTTTCAACTGTTTAGAGGAACACGACAGGGCTGCCCCTTGTCGGCATTAATTTTTGCTCTCGCTATCGAACCATTGGCACAAAGTATTCGATTAGATCCCCGTATACATGGTTACCAGACACAGTCCACGATTAATAAAATTTCATTATATGCAGATGATATTTTGCTCTACGTTACAAACCCCCACTGCTCTATTCCATCTATTCTTGATAAAATAGAATTGTTTGGGAAATTTTCGGGCTATCGTATAAATTGGACGAAAAGCATACTAATGCCTGTTAATATCAACGATCAAACTATCCTGACAAGATTTCCCTTTAAAGTGTCTAATGACAAGTTTACTTACTTAGGCATTGAAGTCACAAAACATTTTTCTTCCCTTGTACAATCTAATTTTTTACCTTTACTGGATGAACTTAAAAGCAAAATTCAGTTCTGGAAAACTTTACCAATATCATTACTTGGGAGGATAAATGCCATTAAGATGATTTTCTTACCGCAAATATTATACTTATTTCAAAATATTCCTATATTTTTAACAAAATCCTTTTTTAAGAAAATTGACTCAATTATCTTACCTTTCCTCTGGGACTACAAGGTTCCAAAAAATGCCAAAAAGCATTTAACTAAGTCCAAGGTGAATGGAGGTCTATCTCTTCCAAATTTTATAATGTATTACTGGGCATGTGCTTTTAAAAGCATCAACTCGTTCACTATAATACCTGATAAATCCCCTACTTGGATAACTATAGAACAGGAAGATTGTGACCCGTACACTCCTGCTGCTGTAATACTTTCACCAATCCCTTTAGTCAAATCAGCATACAGTCATAATCCAATTATATATAACATGATTCGTGTTTGGAAACAAATCAAATCACATTTTTCTCATAAATGGATACCCCTTTCCACGCCAATAGCCAATAATCCCTCCTTTGCCCCATCTATTCTGGATGTAACTTTTTCCGATTGGAGTACATTAGGATTACACTGTATCCGTGACCTTTATATTGAAGGTAAATTTGCTACTTTTGTACAATTGCAGTCAAAATTTAAACTCCATAACAATAATTTTTTTAGATACTTACAGATCCGGGATTACGTACGGAAACACTTCCCGGCTTTTGAAACTGAACCAAAATCAACAATTGATGAATGTTTAAATGTATCAACGAAGACAGAAAAGTTTATCTCAGTTATATATAACAAATTATTGTCTACCTCTTCTCCCTCTTCCAATAAATATAAAGAAAATTGGGAGACGGACATGGCTATTCAAATCCCTGAAGATATTTGGGAAGAATCTTTGGAACTTATAAATTTTTGTTCAAATAATGCAAGACACTGTCTTATACAATTCAAAATTTTACATAGGATTCACTACTCAAAAGTAAAAATTCATAAAATCTTCCCTAATACCTCTTCAATATGTGATAAGTGCCAGTCCTCTGATGCAACGCTTTTCCATGCCTTCTTTTCTTGTCCCAAAGTCACTACCTATTGGTCTGACGTGTTTAGTATGATGTCACAAGTTTTTAATAATACATTAACACCAGACCCTTTGTTAATCATCCTCGGTACATCTCAAATATATAGGACTTTTACGACTGCTCAACGGCAGTTTATTTCCTATGCACTCATAACTGCAAAGAAAATGCTCTTAATGTTATGGAAAGGCCCAAAAGTGCCTAGTGCGAAAATGTGGATACGGGAAATGGCCAACACTTTACATTTAGAAAAAATAAGGTACCTGTTAAAGGATAAGCTATCATTGTTTAAGAATGTCTGGCAACCTTTTATTAATTATTTGCATTCAAGGTCTGTGTAAATGTATCCATATTAGTATTTTTTATTTTCTCCTTATCTGCATATTATATTTGATTATGCTCACTGTCTGTTTAATTTTCTTTTGTTCTGTTGTGTATATCCCTGTTTATACAAAATACTTGAGCTTATCATATCTCTGTTGAAAATATATGTTGAAAAATGCTCAATAAAAACGTTGTGGGGAAAAAAAAAAAAAAGATCAGGACTGATTTCCATGATTTTTCTCTGAGAACGGGTCTAAGTCTAACTTAGACTCTACTAAATGTTGGGAGGGATCCGGATCAGCGTCTGGATGCAGGAATGTTGTGAAGGATTCTTCCTCCCTGTGAGATGGAACCATTGTCTATTCTGTTCTATTCTACAGTCATTTAGCAGATGCTTTTACCCAAAGCGACTTACATACCCCAACAGGCACATTGGGGGCCAACTTGGGGTTCAGTGTCTTGCCCAAGGACACATCAGTACAGTCAGGGGAAGCGTGGAATTAATCTCCCAACTTTCCAGGTGAAAGACGACTCCTCTTCCTCCTGACCTACAGCTACACTTTCTGTACATCTGCATATAACTCCACAATAAAAGGTAACAACGTCCAGGATCCAGAAAATCCAGACGTTCCCAACAGCTTTTCCATGATATCTAAGATACCTTTTACCATCCAGAATGGGAAAATAATGGAGATGTTGATTTTCCTCACTGCCAAACAACAGATAAAGACATACAGATGCAGCCAACACCACCATGTCAGAAATGACATGTCAGAGAAAAGTCATCAGATATTGTGGGAAATCCAGATCACCATCCTGATCCAGCAGTTTTAAAGCATTCTTCACTAAGAAAAGTTAAGGATAATCTGCCATTCTGGCTTGTAACACAAAAATCCTGCCTGCAATCACTGGCAAACAGAAATACCACAAAGGCTTAGCAGAGCACCGTGTTCTTTCAGCTTTCTCGGCTCTTGTCTAAAACTTGCGCCAGAACTTGGAGGTGAACTCGTTACTGCCCCCTGGTGGATGTGTTGCCCAACAACCATGAAAACGGCGCACCTGACGAGATCACGAGCATGCATGACATCAGACAAAGCCATCAGGAGCATCACACTCGCCCTTTTCCACCATCAGAACGCACGATTTAACGTTTTCACAGGCAAAATAAACAGTTACCAGTCCGACCCACCCCACCTTTTCTGGACCCTCCTGGTGGGGTCTCAATATTACTGATCAGATACCGGATCTGATCAGTACCTTTACCTGCCGATGATGTCACACTGAACTCTGCTCCATCTCATTAGAATCAGATCTGCTTGGGTTTCTATTTATCAGTTGATATTTTTGTTTTACTTTCACGTTTACTTTCCCCCGTATCAGCCCCACGCTCACCCCACCCTGGCTCCAGTCCTCAAGGAACCCTGCAGGTTTTAGATGTTTCCCTGAACCAACGCATCTGATTAAATGTCTCTCCTCAGCAGCTTGTTGTCAAGTTCTGATCAATCATGTTGACCCATCAATGTGATTCAGGTGAGCTGTGTAAATCATCTAAATGCTGCCGGACCGACTCTGCACAGCTCTGACCTGGCATTCGGTCGGTGCGCCGCCTACCGGGAACCTTTACTGCTCTGCTTACTTCTAAACCTTCAGCAGTAAAGATCCCAACAGGGAGGCAGAACAGGAAGATGGCAGCACACATTACCATCCAATCCACCTGCAACACACCCTGAGTGTGTGCAGACACCTCAACTCGTTACCGCCTCCGAGTCTGATGCTCCTAACATTATGTAGCAGCTACATACCCCTGCTCCGCTCAGCCTTTATGTCCTCCACCCTTCCACTCATCCCATACTCGTTTGCTGTTTTACTGCCTCGCTGACCTCTTTCACAGGTTTCCTCTCCATCTGCGGAGCTCAACCACACACTCGATAATCTCCCTCTCTCTCTTTACAAGCGCCTTGTAAAGGTGCCCTCTTATTTTAGGAGACCTGCTATTAAGAAATCAATCCCATCTACATGCATCTTACAAGCTCCACGGCGGCCTCGCTGTGAGACAGTCGGCGAGGCTAGCACCTATAAATCAGCATATCTGACATATTTGTGGCTAACTTGGGGGAGATTTATGGCAGCTGGATATTGGACAGCGTCTATCAGACTCTTGCAGAAGGTGCTGAAGGCTGCTGGGGGGCGGAGGCAGAAAGTAGGAGGATGGCTGGAAAGGGGTTTGTTTTTCTCAAAGACAGAGAAAGGGATCTTACAGATAGAAAGATGGAGGATATAAACATATCAGACACCCACAGGGGGCATGAAAAGGGGGCTTTGACTGAATGAATGGGAAGAGGGCTTCAGGCAGACAGAATTATGATTCCAGGTCGTTACAGAAGCATGAATTAAGTCCTGCTGACATATAGGGATATCTGGAGAACAGTACACACACCATCAGGCTGGGCTGTAAGTCCAGGGAAAAACTCAGCACTTGATGCTACTTCCTGACTGATTCGTTTATGAATGATCTTCTTCTTCTTCACCTTTACTCTCCACATTAACGCAGAACATCAGATCTTATTTTCCATAATGTCTGCTGTGTTGGAGCTCGTAAGGTCAGAGGAAATAAGCGAGAAGCTAGCTAAGGGTTACTTACCAAACCACGGGTTTTTAACAAGCTGTCAAGTCTCACAACGTTAGGTTCAGACCTAAAGGTTCGTTATGCTGGACAGATGGAGAGTTCGTCTCCTGTGTTGTTTACTCACATTGTTTCTCTGTTTTCAAGAAAGTTAGCAATCCGTCACTAGAAGCAGAAAACGGACCAATACCTCCAGAAGCCACGGGGGCAGTGTTGAGCTGTACAGCTGACACACAACCAGAGAGAGGAACAAACCAGAGAGGAAGAAGAGGAAGAAGAAATTGCCAAATAAAAAGAAGGCGTAGTGTTGCGTGAACAGGTTGAGAACCAGGATCTGACAGATCTGTAGATGAGTAAAGGTTTTATTGGTTTCCACAGAAGATGAATTCCTGAATGAGGAGGATGTGGCAGACAGACAGTCAGGTGGATGTACAGATCTGGATCTTCTATTCCAGTGTTTTTCAACCTTTTCTGAGCCAAGGAACACTTTTTTCTCTGAAAACTCACAAGGCACACCACAAACCAAAAGGTTTTGTTTGTTCTTTTTTTGTTTAAAAAAAAAAAAAAAAAGTCCATGTTATTAATATAAAGTCCATCTTGTCAAAGTGAGCTTCAGTAGAAATAAGATAAACACAAGAAAAAGGAATTTTATTATCTTTCACCCGGGCCCTGGATGAACACAGAGCTGCTTTTTATTATGGGAAATCAAATGAAACTCCTCTTTCTAGTTGACCTCACATGTTTGACTTAATCTTTTTTTCTTTTGTCAGAAAATAGAAACCAACAGCTGGAGAGGGTACTTATCACAAAGAGGAGAGCGAGTTCGTATGCAGCAGATCTGCTGGACCCAAAAACAGATCAGTTCAACCCCAAACAGCGGCTACTAAATGCAACGCGGAAACAAGAGGCTACTGAACACAACATGATATTTATACACCAGTTCGCCTCTAAATTAATTAGAAGGGTTGCAAGTAATTAATCTTGGTTAATCGCATAACAATATTTTCCCCAAAAAGCAACATTTTCTAATTTAAATGGATTTTAATGGTCGACTGAATCAAATAAGAGACACAGACTTTAATGTTAGAAACGTAGGTTCTTTTCATGTCTGGAAACAGGTTTTTAATTGCATTTCTGTTCAAAACAGTGGAAAAGAAAGAAAACTTTCTTTCCCAAGGCTGAGGTGTGAGTGTCATTGTAAGTACGTTTCCAGCTTCTCTGACTGGCTCGATACAGAACTACATGTCTGATAACGTGGTGGTCGGGATGACCCTCTGCCCACTCGGGAATGAGGCACAATAAGAACGACATGGAGGTGTTGAACTGGTTGACCTGGAACCGACCTGCAGAGCTGGTGTGAAAGGTTGGAACTCAGAAGCACAGAGCAGGAATGAGGGAATCAGGTGGAAGAGAAGGACATGCCGACAGGTAGGGGAAAATAGTCGGGGGTCGACAGGGGGGAGGCTCTGCCTTTCAGCTTCTCAAGGTTAGCTCCTTTCATGTCTACACTCAACCATTGCAGGAAGTTTGCATGAGCTCCAAACACCCGCCACTCCTCCGGTCAAGCATGCATGGAAGGGCCGAGACCCAGGTCGGATGCCCTGAGGCGTACAGTCTCCTTCACCACTCCTTCCCCCAGACAAGGCTCGTGCATTAATCATGTGCAATATGATAGCTCATCCCTTCCCCCACCTTTTGGCCCCTAAAAGCAGGCAGTGACTGCGGGGCCTCTCTTTGTATCAGCCGCAACACACCTGCACTGCTGCGGGTGGAAAGTAGCTGAAAGTCTGCTGGAACGGTGGAGTGAAAACAGAACGGATGCCAGCAGAGATGAGTCAGTGTGCCGGGTTGTCCGCTAGTCAGCCTGACGGACCGTCCCAGTTCAAACCAGTCCCACCAGACTGCAGCAGTACAACCACTAATCACCTTCCTGATGAAGGCGGGATGAGCGAAAGGCTAGGACTGACATCGTTTCTTCAGGTTTAGTTCTGTTTGGTCCTTTCTGACTGTTAAAAGTCAGCTGCTGGTGAAGAGAAGGAAGAAGAGGAACAAGAGAAATTCTACTGGTTTTAATTCCCAAACAGAACCGGTGGCGTGATGCATGGTTGGAATAAACAGGAAAGTTGCTACAAGAAGACACCAAACAACTGTCCTCCCTGCCCCAGCATGGAAAAGCCTCCAGCTACATGACTGCTGGGTGCAGCGGTGATCCCACATCTTGTTACTTCCTCCACGAGAAGCCAGAACTTTGGTCTTCTTCTCAAACCCGATCACGTCATCTTCCACAAGACGCTTCGTCTTTGATGGTGCTGTTGTTCTAAGATGTCATCCCACCCATCAGCTTGTGCTACCGTGGCCTGCTATGTACACGCCGTCAGCACACGCCCATAAATCCACGTCAAACAGCTGGACCTCATGAAGTAAACTAATAACTTTCATTTCATATATCCTGTTTTATGTATTTAATAGTTCTTCATTGTTAGAAAAGCCTGATAACAAAAGCTTTCATTAAGTCATAGAGCTGAGGCGTTCTACCATCAACGGGTTGATTTCATCCTGCCTTCAGAAATATATCAGCTAGCTACTTTGATGAATTTGTTTCTATTCTACAGTCATTCATCCGACTTTTCTCCCAAATGACTGATATCTGTGAGTAAGAACAACACAAGCAAGGAATCAAACAGGACAGTGGTAATTAAGTTGTAGTCAGACTGCTGGGAGTCCAGTTGGATACTGGTGCAGCTGTGTGGTGCTGGAGGCAGCCCAATTTCTCCCATCCCTCCTCTAGTCCCTTTGTTTAATTATGAGAATGCAATTTCATCACACACTGTCTCCATCTGTGGAGGACATGGACTGGAGATCCTAAGTCCCACTGGGAGACACATCCCAACGTGGTGGAGAATGAAAGGCTAAATCCTGGAGGACTTCCAGATTCAGACCAACAATCTGGTGACGGCCAACCAGCCGGACATACTGATCATGAAAAGCGGCAGAGCAAGGCCGGAGCGATCAATGTCATATATTTTTGGCATATTAGGGACAATAAATCTTAAACTAAAAACTTGTGTTTTTTCTACTTTTATGTTTAATGTAACTTGTTACATTTACAGTTGATTTTATCTTTCATTTTATCTGTAAGGTAAACCAAAAAAAAAGATCAATTTTACCCCTCTGAGATCTGTTGATCTGTCATCTTTTTCTTTTACCATGGATTATTTTCCTCCTTCCATTTAAGCTGCAGGAATCATTTAGAAAACGGAGCAGGTGAATGTTGTGTGCATGGATCTGGATTTTTGTGCACATTATGTGTAACCGACTCACTGACTCTAATGACTCAAAAACTCGATTCACCTTGGTGAGTGACTCATTTAAACTCGATTCAGTTAAAAGAATCATATTTATCATCACTACTGCAGATGGGCGCAACTCTGCAAAACCGTGGCGCTTTTCCAAAGCTGGTCTATGAACAAGATGAACACTCCAACCTGCCTTTGGGACTTCATGCAGTTTCCTCATTCACAGAAATAAATACTTATACTAATATAAATATACTTGTGTTTGTAGTCCATGTTTGTATAAGGATTTTCATACATCCTGTCATGGTGCCTGGGTGGAGAGGATTTTCTGAGTTTCCCTGAAGGCACCTTGATCAGACGCTGATTTCCTTCACCTGTGCCTCTGCCTTGTTAAGCAGCAGTCCTTCCTCCTTCTGGCTGCCAGATCGTCAGAGCTTTTTCTCCTATACGCGTCTAGCCTTACTGAAAATATTCTTCTCCTGGTGTCCGAGCCTGCCTGCCCCAGTCTGGAACTCTGCCTCCGCTGATAGACTCTGGTATTTTGGGATTCTGAACGCCTTCTACCCATTACTCTCCGGATTCTCCTCCAGGTACGTGAAAGCCACTCAGACTCACCTCCCAAACTTCATTTCAAAGAAGACTCACCTGTTTTTCCATCCCCACAGAGATACAAGCTGGCGGAGTTGGTGAGAATCCTAATAAAATCTCTACTTCTGACAGTCCTAAGGTTCACTGAGGTTTTGTGGGTTCAGGTTGCTGAAATCGTTACAGATCCAAACTATTAAGTTTTTCCTCTAACTGCATCATCAAAATGAATATTTGTACCCCAAACATCCCATGCAGGAGACACCTGGAGGATGAAGAGCTGGAGGAGAAGCTGGAGATCTTATTAGAGGCTCAGAAGTGAAGTTGAAAGAATAAACATTTGTTAGTCATTGAGCACTGTGACAAATGTTAGGAGTGATATTTCAAAATTCAAACACCATGTTTCGCCAAACAAAAGAAGCTAAATGGTAGATACAGCTTCATATTGAGGCCAGTGTCCTGAAAAATATGTGGAAATGTTATTTTAATAACAATTGTAAGCTCATGCTGGGTCAGGAACTTCCGGTGGGGACGGAGTGATATAAACTGCTTTACAACCAGTCAAACTAAAACAACCATTAGACCACTAGAACTACACAGAAAAAATACTATAAGCTGAAAGATTCTTAAGAAAAATCCTTTATACCACCTCTGAAAACACAATTTTGTCCATGGTGTCACGGCTGACGTCCTCATGTCCCTGACGGAGTGAAGAACATTTGATTCCAATGCACTTCGGTTAGCCTCTGTGTGTGGGCGCATTGAGACTGTCCTCCTGTCCGTAACCTTCCTCATTCAGCTTGTCAAGTGTCCATTGAAAGGACTGAGAGCAGCAGTGAGTGGGTGAGCCAACGCGTGTTCACCGCTGTTAAAGCCGGTCAACTTACTGGAGCCTACCTACTGTTCATCCTCTCCAGCACTGATCCGCCACTACATCGCCTACACGGAAAAACCAACTCATGCAGGATTCAGCAAACAGTTTTACTACGCCTTCCACACATGCATGCATGGATGGTCCATAAAGGATGGAGGGAAAGCAGCAGGGCAGCACACAGCCCATCAATAACCAGGAGACCACACCACTCTGCACATAAATGATCCTCCACAGCACAAAGATGGGGGGGGGGGGTCTGTAACAGACCCCAGGTTGCAGTCCAGTGTGCCCATGTGCTGTGTATGTATGTACATGTTACACACGTTTGGCGCAGCTGTCTCTGCAGACGTGTGAATTAATCACTATTAAAACGTGATCACCTGTCAGACCTGAAACAAATTCATTATCTGAACCGCCTAAGCCGATACAGGGTCGCGGGGAGCTGGAGCCTATCCCGGCAGCCTTCGGGCGAGAGGCGTGGTAGACCCTGGACAGGTCGCCAGTCCATTGCAGAGCCTGAACAAAACTATTTGCCAGAACTCCAGATGAATAAGTCACATTTTACAATATTTCATGGTTTACTGTGGGGTTCTGACACCAAATAGTCTGAAATGTTTGCCTGTATACAAAATGCTACAGTCCCAGTAAATCTAGTCCATCGCAGGTCCACACACCACTCACTCATTCCTAGGGGCAATTTAGAGTAACATGCATGTCTTTAGACAATGGGAGGAAGCTAGAGTACCCACAGAGAACCCACGCACACACAGGGAGAACATGCAAACTCCACACAGGCCACTGTCCAAGGGTTGAACCAGTGACCTTCCTGCTGTGAGGCCACAGTGTGAACCACTGAGCCACCGTGCAGCCCAGAGACTGTAAGCAACACAGAATATTTCAGTTGTCATAAATGCATATTATCTTTAGGAATACACTGATATCAAGAATTTGGCTGATACTGCTAGCAGATATTTACTATTCATTCATTATCCTAACCGCTTAATGTGATAAATGGTCGTGCTGAAGCTGGAGCCTATTCCTGCAGTCTTTGGGTGAAAGGCGTGGTACACTTTGGACAGATTGCCAGTACATCACAGGGCTGATATTTACCAATAGAAAAATTTTTTTTTTTTTTTAGTGTATCAATTTCTGGGCAAAATAAAAAGTAATTGCACTAGCAATAGCTTAGCAGAAATAGTTGAACAATACTAGTTTTACTAGCCTAGCATAGCACAATAGCTTAGCAATACTATCCTAGCTTAGCACTATGACCGTAGCCTAACCTAGCACAGCTAACCTAGCTTAGCTAGCCATGTGTTGCCATCTCAATTAACAACTGTGATGCTACTACAATGTTCGACATGAGGACATGTTCTACCCCAGTGTTAGACTGTGTTTTTAGCTTTTTATTATCTTTTTGTTTCTGTATTTCATTTTTATCTCGTCAGCTGTTTTAGACCATGTCCTGTTTTGCACTCTGTATTTACCATAGCTGGTTTATCTGCCAAGAGGTTGCAGATGCAAATTAGCTTCAAGCTAAGTCTCAGCTAAAGCTGTAGATGAATAAATGAATGAAAGTACATGTTAATATGTTCTAGGAAGACAGTCACAGCTGCAGGAGATGGCTTCCAGCCTTCCATTCATGGCACTCATCTGCTGAGCTGTTATTCCTGTGCAGAAGAAATGTTTGCCGTGCAGGTGGACTCAGACTGCTGCTCTCCAGGAGGATGCTTTCTCAAACAGAAAGCCAGATCAATGCAGTCTTCAAATTAGCTTCATCCTGTGTGCTTTAAAAGCAATTGTGTATGTAATGAGAGTGGAGTTTATGTGAGCAGACTCGGGGCACAGATCTACTATTTCAATTCAATCCCATCCGCTTCAGCACAAATCATCAATGCAAAGATAGATGTGAGGCATCTTTTAATCTGTTCATTTTACCTTAATGGACTGAGACTTGTATTTTTGCCTCTCTCCACCATTTGCATGAATTTCCATTATGACAAAAGATGATCTGATTGCCTGTGCATCTGAATTATTGAATCAATTAGTTAGCGATGTGCATGACCCGTTACTGATCCTGTGAGGACTTACTTAATGTTTGATAAGCGTGTGGAAACCAGCTGGGGAAAAATAGCTCCTGGTTCAGAAAAGCATGTTTAGCTAATAATTAAATAAGATCATTGGTCTACTGTTTCACGCAGCTTGAACAGTAGACTAATGGTTTTAGCAATGGAGTTATGGGGTTAGTTACCAATAAAATGGATGATTACAAGCCTCATAAAAGAATTATTCCATTTTACATCACAAACTGTTATAAAAACTAGCAAAAAAAAACAATTATCTCAGTAAACGCCTAAACGACCAGCTGGTTTATTCGGGTCAGACTTGAGCACAATCGTCTGACTCCATTCTCCATCCCAGCAGCAACAGTTAATGATTCATTGAGACTCATCGATTTCTCCCACGATGCCCCAGAGGCTGCTGGGCTCCGTCCTTCAAATGCTCCACAGAGGGCTCAGGCCGCCCTGCAGCCCGGCGTGGCCTGCTGTCACAGCCGATACCGAGGGACAGTCTGACGAATTCTCCTGTCGTTTCGATTATGCAGCCATTCATTCAGTGACTGCTTTGTCTCTCAGACAAACCAGGGTTTACATTCAGAGGACGGCACAGAGAAAATAAAAGCACAACTACTGGAAAAGTAAGCAGTCATGGTTATGGTTAGTTTGACAGGCTGGTTGTAAACGGGTCTTTTCCAAGTGAACACAGAGAAAAATATTTCAAACAGGAGGATGTGCGTCATATTCACAACAAATCAGTCTGCAGATAAATTTGTACAGAACTGATGGTTGCTCATAAGAAGCTGAAAAACGCATTTGTTAAAGTTCCCATATTGTGTAAAATTCACTTTGTAAAGGTTTTCTAACAGTCGCGTGTGTCTCTATGTCCTGTTTATCCTCTCACCACTCACTTTCTTGCTCTAATTTTCAGCAAATGTCTCTAACACAGGTAAGTCTGAGAGCTTTCCCTTTGTGATGTCATGAAGGGAAATGATCACTCCCCCCAGTAGAAGATACTGCCATTAGCCCGCCCTCTGGCAAGCTGGCTAGCTAGCCCGCTGGCTAGCTGAACCTACCCTCTGAAATCACAGAGAAAGCACCAGCAAAAGCTGCATTTTCTCTGGCGTGGAGAGAAACCACTCATGAACATTTGAAGACCCACTCCAAACCTCCTTTATAGCTATTTAAAATGTTCTCAGTGACGTGTAAATGGTAATTATGAAGTTTTCCTCCAAAAACACAAAACCTGAGCTAATTTGTAGGACAGGAGCTCATTAAATGGGTGCTATGATGGTATTTGGAGTTTTCTGAGCTTTCTACAGTGTTACAGTGTTGAATCCTCATCAGACATGTGAACAGCACTGTTTTTTATCACCTAAACGCATGTTTGACTTTGAGTTCCAGCATGCTCTCCGTTCGGTTTCCATGGCGACGAAAAACGTGTCGTTTTCGAGAGTTTTTTCTACTTGGAAATCCTTGTGACGTCCCGGGGGATAAGGTTCGGTGATTGGTTACCTTCTACTGGTTAACAAGGGCATGTACAAATACATCAGGCGGGTGGAAAACGTGGGATAAAGTTATTTCCAACGATGGCTGGTGAGTTTACCAAAGAGAGACATCCTGCTGCATTCGTTGCTGTGGGTTGCTGTTTTCCACTTCGTTTTCAGGCTCTGATTCAGGTTCCAACATGTAGGGCTGTATGCTATGTGTTGACATGTTTTTTTTTTTTTTCTTTATTGAGTTCATATGAGCCTAATCCTTCTGTTTATGAGATGTTACAATGATGGTGAAAGCAGGTGCGGTGCGCGCTCCCGATGTAGTGCAGTGGTGGGAGGCGGGGCTTAATGCGGAAGAGTCTCAATCCACTCGTTTTGCCCGCAGGCTGATCTGACAGCCTACGGAGAGGGTCGGTCTGAAGTAAATGAAGCGATTTGTGAGAATAACTGTAAAAATAAATTAGCCTGAAATGCATAAAATAGTTCCACTTTAATGATTTCCTTCTGACTTGTCTGAAGCATTAGTAAATCCATACTGATTTACTAATGAATGGAGAAAAAAACTGTTCATCAAAAGATACAATATCCCACATTCTGTAGTCCCACAAATGTCTGTATTTGAGATTTTTCATCGTACAAATGATTTATTAAAAGAGTAAACACATTTTACTTTCTACATCTCCATATTACAAAATGTAAATGAAAGTATTTACAGTAGTGACCAAAATACTCAGAAAATAAATCAAATGAAGGTTTGTGTGGGGTGGAGGTAAATCATTATATGTTTTGTGTTTATTGGTCCACCTTGCAAACATGACAGTTGTTTTCCATAAATAGATTAATATAAATTCAAAATGAAATACACATTCATTCTAAATGTTATATCAAATTATTATCTTGTAAGCGTGGGCCTGACGGACTGAGGGTCCCTGGGGTGGTGAGGTCATTCTGGCCACCAGTAGAAAGCATCATTTGCGTTCACTCTGTCCAGATTTATTCTGTTCTCTGAAAAAAATTTACATTTTTACATGATAAATGTAAAAATGTAAATTTTATAAGATGAAGGATCACAGTACAAAATCTGCAGGGACATGGTCTCATGTAAACATGATTTATACAATGAAACATAATGTATATCTCCCATGTTTTCTAGACAGACAGGGCATGTGGCCCGCCACCAGACTGGCAGCTGGGTGGGGGGCACTGTGGCCACGGCAACGGGACAGTGATCCAGCAGCAGTATCCAGACTCAGGGAATGAGTTCGACTTCCTACCTCAACAGAGGATTCACAGACTTTGCATTGAAGACAGAACTGCACTTTACTTTAATCTTGTATAGTAAAACTTTCCATGTTACAGCTTTCCCAGAATATTTTATATAAAAACGTCAGTAAGACGCATCAGCAGCAACAGTCTCCTCCTTGTCTGGCCGATGGACCACAGGAGGTCTTGCATCTTCAGCTCCTGAAGCTCAGCATGACTTCATGCAGAACCTCATGGAAGAAGGTCATCAGGTTGTCCACAGAAGAGGAAAAGCTTTTCATTCAGCTTTGTTTAAAAACAACTAATGACCAGCTGTTATTGATGTCTGTCTATAATTTACTGTATGAAGGCTGGATGAGTGTTTCACTTTGAGTACTTGGGGTATTTGATCCTGCATGTTGGTGTTTCCTCTTTGTTCATCAGCTGTTCCCTGTTTATTTTATTACAAAGCATCAAAGCCAGACACAACCAGAAATGACACATTCAAGTTAGTGGCTTTAAAAGGTAAAATAAATGGAAATTATTCATTTCTGGAGTTAGGATTCAGATTTTACCATGATGATCTCCAAAAATGGTTGTAACCCTCTCAAGACCCTCTTTTGTGATCAAAAGTTAACCCACATGCGCGGATTGCATTGCCTGATTCACCTGAATGTTCTCTGCAACAGCTTCAGTGGAAATGGATCATTTGGTGCAATGGTGCATCGAGCTCGCTGCATTGTATTTTCAGATAAACACCAACCAAACCCAAATCAGTCCTATTTGCTTGGACAGATGAGATATCTCCTGCATTTTGTTGATGTCAATAAAACCCTGCCAGGATTTGCAAGTGAACATTTCTGAGTACCTGGATTTCAGCCATTTCCAGGAAAGACTCTGACTGAGCCTGACAGTCCACTGTAACAACAGCGAGTTGTGTTTTGTCCTTTTTACATACAATTCACCCTCTGCGGGGCAGGCCCACCACAGGCTGATCAGACCTAGGTGTGTGTCCCAACTTCTTGGAGCCCACCTGGAGTCCTCCTTCCTCATCCATATCCACTCACTGCAGCGCTCAGCCATGTTCGATGCTTCTCTGATGAGAAGGGCTTGGCCATGGTTCCCCAGCTCCTTCAGCAGATTGAAGGTGGATGTTGGGACAAAGCCTTCCAGCCTCTCTGTTCAGCCTCTGCTTTAGGTCTGAGTGGCACATCACCTTCCTTTCATAGGCCTCATCTGTGGCATCTTCCTAAGCACTCTCAGCTCAATGAAGTAGACAGTGTGCAAGTTGTTGGACCGAAGTACCATGTCCAGTCTTTGAGTGGAGGTTACAGTTTGAGGAGGTAACACAAGTTGCTGTCCTACATTCACATGCATCTCCCAGTCTTGTGGGCCCTCCAACTGACCTACTTGGTACTGCTGGTGTTTGTTATTGTTGCTCTCTTTTACAAACAAAGGATACTGTCGAGACTGCTTTAGGCGTTCTGAGTGGAGATGAGTGCTTGCTTTTCTTTTGTTCACCACAGCTGCATGCACGGTCTTCAGTACTTGATTGTGCCTCCAGGTGTACCTGCCCTGGATGAGGCTCACTTTGCAGCCAGTGAGGATGTGTTGCTGGTATTTTGCACAAAGGGCATGAAGGATCTTCTCCCAACTAATGGTAAAGGTTTGTGGGGGAGGGAAGAACATCGTACGTTGCTCTAAGAAGGAAGCTGATCTGCCCGCCTCCATTTGCCACAGATCCTTCCAGCTTATCTTCCTTTTATAATGCTCTCTCACTTCATCCACTGGCCTTGAGAAGATTGTGACACATCCTTTGTGCATCTCGCAGCCTCCTCCTGATCCTGGACCTCCAGAACAACTAACTTCCGTTGTTCTACTGCTGATATGTCTTACTTCAGAGTGGTTTGTCCTTGCGCAAGCCCAGCCCACGTCTTAGCAGCTGGACTTGGCCCACAATCCCTGCATGCTGGAGTGCTGACTTATCTTGTTGCACTGCTTCTTTTGGAGTCCACTTTTGTCCTGTTGTTAATACTGGTGTAACAGCCCTCATAGTTGCATCAGCTCCAGCCACTGTGCAACACTTGGGAATGCCTAAACATTTCCTCTTGTAACCGCTGATAGTTTTTTCCAACTTCTTGACAGTTGTGATAGGAATATCGATAACAGTGAGTGGCAACAGCAGTCGAAGAATCAAGCCAAACTGGAGGCACCACAGCTTAAGTTTGCCAGGAAGCAAGGATTGATTGAGCTTTTGAGGTCCCTACCAGGACCCTGCTTCAACTGTTCGACCTGGCCGCAGTCTTTAAGACTCGCATCATAGTATTTCCCCAGGCTTTAACTGTTTTTTCAGATATGGTTGGTATTGGCTGGTTGTTAGTGAAAAACCTTTGGTCTTAGAGCTTGCCTTTGATGATGAAGATGCTCCTGATTTGAGACTTTCTCATGGAGTTTCTTTAGGAGACAACATGGCACTGTTGCCCAGATTGGTGTCAGCTTGACTCCGGATTTCAGCCTCTTTCCACCCACAACCCATTTTGAGGCTCTGAGAATCAACTCCATTGCCATAGTAAATGCAAGGGAGGACATAGTGGAGCCTGTCATTATGCCAATTTCAAGGCTACATGGTTTTGAAATTAGGTGTAAAGAAGCAGAACTGGAGATACTGGAAAGAAGTGTCGCTGGATATCACGGTTATCAGGTTTCCACTCTGCAGTCATTAACTGAGACCTAACATGTTTCAGTGTCTGGATTTCTCAGAGTAACAGGAGCAAATGATTGCTCCCATTTGCAAAACATCTCAGGTCAGTGCATAATGCTTTTTTTGTGAAAAACAGTCTTCTGTTCTCCAAGCTGTGAGCTGGAGAGTTTTCAGACAGGCTTGTAGGCGGGTCAGTTTATGAAATCCTTAGTAAAATAAATTAATGAGGCCTTTAATAGAAACAAGACTATTTCATATTCATGTTTCTTTCTTTAAGGTGACAGTACATCCACCCTACACCCCCGTCTGGTTTATTTTATGCTGATCTCTCTTTTCTTCAGCTTCTTTTTCCTTCATCCTCTGTTCACATCTTTTTACCCGACAGCATTAACTTTTTTTTGGAAACCACAGAACATGAAAAACCTCATTTAAATAGAGAGTCTGCAACACATTTGCACCCGCCGCCATTTACACAATCCCTCTTTAGTAAATCATCTGCAAACCATTCTGCTATTCACAAAATTCTAGACTGCACACACAGATACTACACACACTTTGGGATCTTAGTAGATCTGGCCTTCAATGTCTTGTTTCTGTAATGAGTTCCAAGTTAGAAACATCCATCTGACTGTGAATGAAATGTGCATAGATCTGACCTGACCTTAATGAAAAATGTAAAGTAAGGAGGTTTATATAAAAACAGGTGGGTTTCAACCAGCACACAGACATTACAGCTGTGCACACACTGTGCACACATGCAGGCATTAAACTCTTCTGCATGTATTGTCCAAACGCAGCCCATACCCTGCGGGTACCTTCAGCTTTCTGAATCAATATTTCAGTGCGATGAGGCGTCGCTCAGCCTCCATCTACCTGGAGCACTGCCAACATTCAGTTTCAGTCCAAGCATCAGCCTGCAGAGGATGGCTTCTGCCCACACACACACTTCCCCAGTCAGAAACACAGCTACTGTATCACTGCTTGTTGTTTGGTCTTATCAGGTGGAGATGTGTTTAACAAACCCCTTTAGGTCTGAGATATGTTTGAACAATCTCTCTACCAATTTGCATTCCTCTAAAATGAAGAATAACCTTTGACCTCTGCCTTGTCGAACAGCAGTCAGTTTTGCTGAAGGACCTGACAAGGTAAATACTTGCATTAAAGGTCCAGTAAAGCAAGTCCTGAGCAAGAGTAGCTTAGAGGATTCAGATGATTATGACTGAGAGGTGTATCTATCAGGGTCAGAGTTAAACCTCTGACCAAAAAAAGATTTAATCCTTTAGAAACATCAGTAACTTAGCTGGCAGCTTGTAGCATTGTAATATATACATTATACATTTTATATATATATATATATATATATATATATATATATATATATATATATATATATATATATATATATATATATATATAAAAACTGGCTGTTCTCAACTAACCCAGCTAAAATGTACTAAAATGTATTCCCAGTGGCAGGGTAATACTACACAAGCTGGAGACAGAATAATACTGGAAATGCATATGGGAGAAGGAGGCATCACATAACAGTGAAGCACGGTTAAAAGACCTCAGAGCAGAACACAGTTCTCTCCCTGAACAAGACCCAGTTACTATCATGGTGGGAGATAGCAGCATATAATCTCAGGTATGAATAACTGGTCAGCGCCTGGCCCTGATATGATCCATGCCTTCTGGCTAAAGAGGCTGACTTCACTCCACGAACCCCAGGTAGCAAAAATTAACCAACTCCTGAGGGATGGGACTCACCCTGAATGGCTGACCAAGGGACGAACAGTCCTGATACTGAAAGGGATCCGTCCCATCCAACAACCGGCCAATAACCTGCCTCTCCGCGAAGCTCCTGTCAGGCATCATAGCAGCTAAGGTAAGTGGGCAAATGGATCAATACATAGCAGAGATACAGAAAGGCATTGGCAGAGGAACCAGAGGAGCCAAACACCAGCTGCTGGTTGACAGAACAACTGCAAAACCAGACAGACAAACCTGTGCACCGCCTGGATTGACTACCGGAAAGCCTATGACTCAATGCCACACACATGGATCCTGGAATGTCTGAAGCTGTACAAGATCAATTTTCAGCTTAAGGACCTTCGTTGCAAACTCAATGGGGCCAACTTCAAGCCAATTGCACAAGTCTCCATCAAATGTGGCATATATCAAGGAGATGCCCTTTCCCTGCTGCTGTTCTCTATAGGCCTGAACCCCCTCAGCCAACTAATCAACAAGACTGGCTATGGATACCAACTAAGGAATGGAACCACTATCAGCCACCTTCTGTACATGAATGACTTCAAGCTGTACACTAAAAGTGAGCGTACAGGGTCACTCACTGATCCACACCACCAGGATCTACAGCAGGGACATTGGAATGTCATTCGGACTGAAATGTGGGCGGATGATAACAAAGAGAGGGAAGGTAATCCATAAGGAGGGTATTGCACTTCCGGAAGGCAGGATAACAGATGTGGAGGAAAGCTACAAGTACCTTGGCATTCCACAGGCGAATGGCAACCATGAATAAGCCACAGGGAAAGCTGCCATAGCTAATACCTGCAACAAGTGAGGTAAGTACTGAGAAGTCAGCTCAATGACAAGAACAAGATCCAGGCAATTAACATCTACGCCCTGCCAGTGATCAGATACCCTGCTATGATAATAAGCTGGCCAAAGGAGGAAGCTCAGGCCACGGATGTCAAAACACAGAAGTTGCTGACCATGCATGGAGGGTTCCACCCCAAGTCCAGTGTCCAGCGACTACACACTAAGCGTAAAGAAGGAGGCTGGGGACTAGTGAGCATCAAGGCCACTATCCAAGATGAAACATCCAAGCTCCATGAACACATCAAGAAGAGGGCACCAAGGGATGAAGCACTTAGCGAATGTCTCAGACAATGGAATCTGGAGGAACACAAGATGGAAGAACCATCATGGGAGGAAAAGCCCCTGTATGGGATGTACCACTAGCAGATCACCAAAGTGGCCAATATAAACAAATCCTATCAATGGCTGGAGAGGGCTGGACTTAAGGACAGCACAGAGGCACTAATCATGGCAGTACAGGAGCAGGTCCTGTGCACCAGAGCAATCGAGGCCCAGATCTACCATACCAGGCAAGATCCCAGGTGCAGACTATGCAAAGGAGCCCCTGAAACAATCCAGCACCTCACAGCAGGGTGAAAAATACTAACAGCCAAAGAATACATTGAGCGCCATAACCAAGTAGCCGGCATACTGTATAGGAACATCTGTGCAGAATATGGACTGGAGACTCCAGAGTCCCAGTGGGAAACTACCCCCAAGGTGGTGGAGAATGAGAGGACTAAGATCCTCTGGGACTTCCAACCGGACATAGTGATCATGGATAAGCAGCAGAGGAAAGCCATAGTGATCGATGTATCAATCCCCAATTATGAAAATATCAGAAAAAAGGAGCATGAGAAACTGGAGAAGTACCAAGGCCTCAAGGAAGAACTGGAGAAGGCCTGGAGGGTGAAAGCAACAGTAGTACCCATAGTGATGGGAGCACTGGGGGCCGTGTCCCCCACACTGGAGAAGTGGCTCCAACAGATACTTGGTGAGACATCAGACATCTCTGTCCAGAAAAGCACAGTCTTAGGAACAGCTAAGATACTGCGTAGGATCCTCAAGTTCCCAGGACTTTGGTAGAGAACCCTAGTTTGAGAAATGAACAGCCCCCTGCCCTACCCTGGGGAGGTGGCTTTGACCCTTGGGAAAAGACCACTCTGTCTCCTTTCTCCCGGTCAATGAGACTTAGGCAGTTGTGTTGAAAACAAGTTAGTGTTGACATTAAAAATCTATGAATAAGTTAAGTCACAACCACAATTTTTTTGTTTAGTGAGGCTCATTGGGCAGTTCCCACCATCATGCAGTGAATTTCATCGCTTTAAGATCTGGTCTACCATTTGGTTGATGACTATGATGATTTTTTTTAAATATTGTGGAAATTAACCTGCCTGAGCCATGTCTACTAGTTGGTTTAGGTATGTAAGACCCAAACTGTTTGTTACGTCACCGCTGTTTTACATTTCAACCATTTTACTGTCATAATGTTATTATTAACTTACATTGCAATTGCTAAAATGTATTTATTCTGATTATTCTTGTCCAAAACAAACAGAAAGATGCCGAGAAACATTTTTGGTTTTTTTTCCTTGTGTAAAATTGAAAGGATTCTATAATATTCTATAATAATATAATAGCTATAATAATTCCATTCTGGATTGTGCCATCTGTTGGCAGCAAATTGTAGTAGTTCTGACTTGCTATCTTGATTTTTTTTAAAAGTACAAAGTCTTCTCACATAGATATTACCTCAAATTGGAATTTTTTTACTTGTTTACAATCGGGATCAACTGATTAACCTCTCCCAAATCAGGATTTTCAGCGAAACAACACATCAAATCTCGATGGAGTTAAAAAGAAAGAGAAGAGGATGCAGAGCGGGAGTCAGAGAGCGAAGAAAAAGATGGAGATTTAAACCATTTCTCCCGACCGTGTCATGGGTAATGTGAGATCGCTAGCTAACAAAATGGACGAGCTCGAGATGCTAACAAGATCTCAGAAAGAATACAGAGAGTGCAGTATTATGTGCTTCACTGAGACATGGCTGCATGAACACATCCCTGACTGTAATGTGTCTGTACCGGGCTTCAAAATGGTTCGTGCAGACCGCAGTAGACAACACAGCAGAAAGCTAAAGGGTGGTGGGATTGCAGTGCTGGTTAACCAGCGTTGGTGTCATCCTGGACATGTTACTGTCAAGGAGAAGATATGCACAAGGGACATGGAACTGTTAGCTGTGAGCTTCCATCCATATTATTTACCCAGAGAGTTTACCTGTGTTATTCTGGTAGCGGTTTATATAATACCTGGTACCGCACCAGACAGCATGTGACGTCATCAGCTCGGCTACAAACACAGCATCCAAACTCATTCATGGCGATCTCCGGAGACTTCAACAATGTCTCCCTCTCTGCAACTCTACCAACATTCCAGCAATTTGTCAGCTGCTCCACCAGAGAAAATAAGATCTTGGACTCCCGTTCCACCTCATCACCATGAGATTCTCCCGTTCCACCTCATCCCAGTGATACCCTAACCAGTGCTTCTTTGACTTACCGACCATCAGTTTGAACTTCATAAAGTCGTCTTTACCATGTCCAGATGACTTGTGATTGACTGATCAGCTGTCTGTCATCGGCAGTTTAACAGGTGGAGCTAATAAATAGGTGATTGGTTGTCACTGCTATTGGAACAAGTTTTCCACCAACATTTGACCATTTTTTTACATAAATGTTTCAAAAAAGCACATATTTAGTCATTTTTGCTCCCTCTGTTTCCAGCCTTTATTCAACAGGAGGTGAACTACAGCTTGACTCTTACTGAGTGGCTCATCTAACACTAAATTAGTCAGTAAATGAGCACACATCCCACACTCAAAGGGCCAGTTCACACATATTTATGTAATATATTGAAGCAAAATCGTCATTTAGTGATGCAGACATGTGGATCGGCTGAAGCTTGCAGAATAATGCTTCCAGACATTTATAACTGGACATTTGCAATGAAGCAGCAACCTGTCCAGGTGTACCTGCCTCTTACCTGCTTACTGGGGTAGACTCCAGCTTCCCACAACCCTGGCAACTGGATTAAGCAGCTTAGAAAATAAATGAATGAATGAAAGGTCTTTTTTTCCAGATTCATTTTTGTCATGTGGGTCTCCATAGGTGTCCAGTAGGTGACAAAAATACAAACAATTTTATCAACCACCAAACACTCATCCCTCTATTATTCATTATAAGAAAATAAATAAATTACTTATAAATAACATAAATAAATCACTTTTTGTGGTTTTGTTAATTGCTTGTCTTTTGCCGTGAACAAGGCAGTAATTTAAATATTAAACTGCTGCTTAAACAGTTAAAATCCAAAAAATGATTGAATTTCTAAAGGTTTTTTGGGTAGAGTATTCATCTATAGCTGATTTTCTGCATGGACTTTTGGCCATGTGGTCACCAGATGGTACTAAATTTGAGGAGGGCACAAAGGTTGGAGTACTTCTGTTTTATGGACAATTTTTTAGCAAGTTTGTGTTTTTTGTATAATATGTTGCATTAGTATGCGTGTATGTACAGTATGTTAGATGATGCATCATTCAGCAGGAGAAGGGTTCACTCTTAAAATCCACCTGGGAAAAATGAAAGAAGACACCAGCAAGAAGTCAGGTTTTTATTCTGCAAATCAGGATTTTCAACCCTGATTTTTAAAGTTCTTTCTGCACCGAATACAAATCAGGTCTTTCACTTCATGTTTGTGATGTAACTGAACATTAACACAGTGCTGATAGAACATGCTTTACTTATTTCTTTCTCATGTAAAATATACACTGTTCTCATTTACGTCACATTGTTTGTTGGCATGTTGGGAGGCTAAAAGCTAGCCGCTGTTAGCAGTTCAATTTGCTTTTCATTGTTTCTCAACAAAGATGCTGCCAGCAAACTTCAAACTTTCGAAACCAGTTCAGCTCTTATACGTTCATGTCAGACAGACATTTTTCACAGAAAATACGCTTGTTGGTGCTCTAGACCTGCATGATTTTCCAACATCCTGGTTTACAAACCTCCAAAAGTGCCGCCTGATGGATTTTGAGCTAGCAGATTTAGCTTCTCAGCACGTTTACAATGAGCTGCATAGTTTCAAAGGAGCAGATCTAAAAGCTTCCAACTGGTTGGAGGTTTATTAAAGTCTTGTAGCAGGATGGGAATCAGACCTCCAGCTGTGGAAAGTTCCCCAAACAAAGTGTTTCCTCCTAATGTCAAAGTAAAAGCCAGCAGACACAGATAACGTTAACGTGATGTAGAAATTAAGGGTGTTTCCGTGTTTTATTTAGTTACTGTGAGAAAACATTCATATTTTATGACTGTTTATTGACACAACGAAGGAAAAGAAAGTCTGTAACTTTCCATCAACACTGAAACTCTCGTCTCCATACCTGCATTTACAACGGGGTGAAACCTGAGTCTGTCACATATCCAACCAACATCATGCAGTCGCATTTACGCTGAGGGAAACTTTAGTTGCTGCTTAACAGCAACAAGGTGCTGCTAACACAGCCAAGGGGCTTCCAGGTATCTGCTCTGATGGCACAAACACATTTATCCCGTCGTTCAGGGTCAGCAGGCGGTCTGGGACATCCAGACACACAGGAGAAGCTAGCTGTAGCAGCTGAACCGCTAGCAGCTAGCCGGCTTTCTTTATCTGTTTACCACCACGAACGTCGCCAACGTGCAGGTCACATGATCAGGGATGGAAGCTCAGAATTTGCTGATAATAGTGCAGGTTTTCCATTTCCAGGGTAAAGTGAATGCATCATAACGTGAAGCTCTGGTGCTGGTAAAGAAAGGGAAATCTGACTCTGTCAGCTGGGATTGTGATGTGGAAATACTTCCAACTCTAAGCAACTCAGTGACATCTTGTTGTTTTTCAGTGGTTATTCCCTTCAGATACCAATTTTTTCACATTATGTAACTCACTTTACATGCAGAGCAATGGAATCTATCTAATTATCCACACTAATTATTCATATTAAACTCTTGAATAAAATTCTTCTCATCTGAGATGGTCTAAACTTAATTTTAAAACTGGTGGGTTTCAAAATGTACCCGAGTTCCATCACAGAAGTCCTAAAAAGTAACATATGAACATCTGAGCTTAGTTTTCCTGGCCTGGAGCTGCTTGCTGGACAGTAGGAGGTATAAATATGCATGAAGTCGCTTCTGGTCCAAGGTTTTAACATGTCAAAGATCCAAGTTGGATCAAAAAAATTGTCAATAAACATCCCTCTGGCATGGAGTAAGTGTGCAGGCATTCACCATAAGTCTGTTTATGTGTTCTACAGCCACTTTTCCAGGGAACTTTACCTCTAATACAGAAATTATTCCTGCGTTTGACAAAGTGCAACAGGTATTAAAACCTAAACTGCAGCAGATTTTCTGAGTTCTTGTAGCATTATTTCACACAAAGCAGGCATGTAAGTTTTATTATGACTTTTCAATGCAGCATTATCTGAAGCATGGAAAAGAAACATTTTTGTCTGTTTACTTACTGCTTGGCTGGGATCCTGGAATCCAGCTGCCTCATGCAGCACAAGCAGGTGAGCCACCTGGTGAGTGGCTGTTTGCTGTTTCCAGACCACCAGGAGTCGGCTCCTCTGGACGAATCTGCAGCTGGGTTTTAAAACTATGTCTGTTTGGCGTTTGTTTAAAACCGTCCTGGTTTTCCTCCTCACCCAGAGGACCCAAGTCTTGTTGTAGTTTTAATAAAGCGACCTGAACCTCTGCATCGGAGGGGGTGAAGCAACAGGAAACACATCATCATCATCATCATCATCATCATCATCATCACTGACAATGTAAATATACAAGAAAGATTTATTCTAAAAGAGAAGGAAAGACTTCAAAACACCTTCGGTTAAATAAAATAAATGTTATATTTTAAATCCGGTAATAAAAATGCTTTATGAGATTTAAGGTTTGGACCAGACTTTAGGATTTTCTGGTGGTTTGTTTCAGATTTCAGGAGCAGAAAGCTAAATGTTTAGTTTCAACTGCCACCCATCCCCTGTAGATAATCCTTGTAAGGATGCAAGGGTTGAGTTTGATGGATGATGGTGGTCCCACCATAAGTTATTCCCACAATGATCCTGCTGGTATTTCTGCAGTGTGGAATGGAGCCTTTAGTGCAGAAAGAATGCTTCCTGCTTGACAGGAATACCCCTCATTCCACCGAATGCTAGCTGACTGTTGCAGCTGTAGCCAATCAGAGCGTTTCCACCAGGCAGCGTTTCTAAAGCGTTATGATGCTACGCTCCACGACAATCCCCATCAGAGCGGATCGTTCAGGCAGGAAGCCAGTCCATGACAGAAAGTGGATTATAAAAGAAAACACCTCCAGACTTTGGATCACATTTTACTCTGAAACATCAACATTCCTTGTTAGCGGCAGCTCCGACGCCAAGCCATCAGATGAGAAAGGGTCTCACTTTATCTTTCACCCTGTGGACATCTGGACATTTTTCCTGGAGGTGGAAAGCTGCACCTTGTTGGGTTGTTTTGACTCCACACATCCCTGCTATGGAGAAATGAAGAGCAGATACATGAGACCTGGACGGACTAATAACTTCTGTTCTGGTTACGTTTCTCTTTAAAGCCTACAATTAGACCAACTATCGTGCGATAATGCAATCCTCATGTGATGAAAGGTACTTCAGCCGCTCTGAAACGTTCCTGGTGGGACGCCAGGCCAAATGCTTGGTGGAGTCACTCCTCAGTGGACATTTCCATACGTAGCACAGCCCAAACTAAGGTGTCCCACCATGTTGCACCTCATTATTCCAGCTTGCAACATCTCCACCTGCTGCCTTATCGGGACATGAAGGTCATCCACCAACCACCATCTGGATGCCCTGAAAAGCTCAGGAGAAATGTAAACCACTAATGCATCCCGCACGGCGTTGGTCAGTGAATAAAACTGTTTGAAAAGAAGTCACTGTGTGTTTCTGAAGCAAACGTTTCTCCATGTGAGCAGAGGTTAAAGGAGGAACAAATGCAGCTTTATGTGCAAACGCAGCCTCTGGAGAATCCTGCATGGAGAGCTTCACCTCTGCTGCACATCAGACGCTTTTTAACACCTGATCTCTGAACACCAAGCTTTTCCCTGATGGAGATTTTCCCTGATCTGCTACTGTCTGAACAAACCTGTTGGATCTGAATCACACACATTGTTTTAATAGCACAGTGAACTCTTTTAGGTTCTCCTGAGATGTTTGTTTTATTCCTTTTACAAAGCGCAGAACTTCCGTCAAACTGAAGTCGGAGGAGCAACATAAGCTAAATGCTCTGCAGAAAAACCAAAACCTAAATATTCATTAACTCAATTCTTCCATCTGAACAGAGTGTAGAGCTGAACACCCGTTTAAATGAGCTCTAATCAACATTGTCTGTAATCGTTTAGAGGAGTGGTTCCCAACATGGGCTCAAAGAAAGAGTACGGGGGTCCCCAAGGCTTCACGTTGACTTATCTCCACACAGCTGAACTGTGTCCGCTCCAGGTTGTTTTCAGTCACCTGGACATTTCCTTCACATGGAACTGGCACTTTTGGAGCCTGAAAACCTGAATCTTTTAAACCAGATCAATAAGTGGATACAAGAAGGGTGGTCTAAATCTGATACACATTATTTTAACATGTCCTCAGTCAAAAACGTAAACAAAGGCTCTAAAAGGGCAACAGCTGGTGCATCCAATCAATTTCCATCCAACCAATTCCAACCAATCAATTTCTGGAGGTTTATTACTTCGATGTGATTCATGAGCGAGCCGACTCTCCGAGCCGATGCTTCGCAGTGACTGAAAAGAACCGATTCTTCTCCAAGATAACTGAATCTTTAGAAGAGGCAGGACTTCATGTGATGGGCACACCATGCGGTCACTTCTATAGGAGGATACAGGATCATATGAAGAAGAAAGGGAGGGGGGGGTACACAGAAACAGCCTTTAAAGGTTGGAATAAAATATTGAACCAAGCTCCATTTCATCGATTTCTAAACCTGCACTTTGCTCTGAATCACACAGAAAATCTGCCCAGCCGCCGGTCAGACTGTGGAGATGATTAACAAGCTGCAGAGGAAGGTTGCTGCCACTCCTCATCATCACTTTTTAGGACAATTGATGAAGAGTAGTTTGGGGTGGGGGATGTTTTCTTGTTCAGAGTGACACGTTCTGGCTCCAGCAGGTATCCATCAGACAAAATAAATCAGTTTTATGGTCAGCTCATCAAGCCGGAGTGTGTGCAGAGTCAACACGAGACACTGGGAGGGGAGAGGAGGCATGGGGGAGGGGGAGACGAGGAAAGAGAAGTAGGACGAGTGGGATGAGCTGGCTGCTTCCTTCCTCCTCCCACTCAATCTCCAGCATCCTGGGGGAGATGGAGGAGTGCAAGTGCACGCCGCCGCCTTCGTCTCACCCACAAACGAAGCCGTCGCGGCAACTCCTGCCAATACTGGTCATTTACATACTGCGTCTCCTGCAGGCTGCAAACACACAGCGGCCAGACTTCAGAGGAAACCAGCGCATTGCACGTGGTCCCTGGGTTGCAATGAGGAAGAGGAGCAGGGAGGAAGCCGTCGATGTATTGACTTAGAGAAATCTCCAACAGAAAGAGGCAGAAAAGCAGAACGTCAGGCAGCCTGGTGCCCGAGCTGCAGGGGCTTCTTAAAAAATGGATCAAAGGCAGAGCTGGAATCCACCGTGAAAGACAGAACCTTGTTTTCAGCTCTCCGGCTGAGGTGCAGAAACATTTCCAAAGCTTTGGTGAGAGTCTGTCAGCTGCTGGATGTTTGGGAGGAATACTGATCCTCACATTAGAGCTGGCGATACTGCAAACCGTGGTATCGATGTGATGCCTAGTTAATCCAGCGTAATAATCGTCCATACCAAGACCTTCTAACTTCACCATTTTGCTTTTAATTCAAATGAAACTTTTTTGATTTAATAAATTTAAGTTCAAACTTATTTTGTTTAAAAACCGTCTAAAACATAAACAGCTGTCACAACATAATAAAACAACTCTGTTATTTACTTTTTATCGCTAACTTGTTTGCTGTTGGTTGCTTCTCGTTTACATTCTTTGGGTTTTTCCTCCTAAATCTTCTGCAAGCAAAGCATCAGTCTCATCACGCCGGTATCAAACGATCCTATTGGTTCTGATACTATTGATATTTGGATCACTCTGCCAAGCCCTAGCTAACTTTTGACTGCCACAAACCTTAACTCGAAGACCAACTACCATACATGTAGTTTAATGTGCCAGAAGATGAGAAACCACAGAAATGTCAGTTTTTTTTACGTTGGTGTGTGTATCTTGTTTTGACTGAATGCAAGATTCTTACAGGGTCCTTAAAGTCCAAAAATGTCTCAAATTCAAAACTTTATGTTTTAAAGCCTTAAAAAGGCTTTAAAATGTCCAGATTTTCATCCAAAGTCTTAAATTTGATTTAATCAAGTCTTGTTTTGTTTACTGGCAGATGCTTTTTTGCTGCATTCCAGCTTGACAACAGACGCGCTGGCATCAGAAAACATCGTCATCGTGGGTTGATTCTGTATCTCTCTGAGGGGGTCATGGTGCATTCAAATGGTCTTGGATTACCGAACGTTCAACGGTGAGTTTGGGATTTCATGCACATCGTTATTCCGGTCCCACCAACTGGGAAAATATGGACGCCTGCAAAGAAACCAAATTGTGAACATCCACAGATGTTGCACAAAAGAATGAAGGTACAAACATGTTATGATGTTGCCGTGCGAACACCTGCCAGCTATGATGTTTAATAAACCACAAATTGACGGGATTTTTTTCTTTTTTTTGTAACAACATAATTACGGAAAACAGCAACTCACTGCTGTTAACAGGAGAAACTTATACAAAATATTTCACAAAGCACTTGAATGAAAACATCATCAGACAGGTGGTACATCTGGAATCTGCAAATGACAGGTTTCCAGCTCAGAAATCAAAGATCGCTTTATCGGATCGTTTTTTCAGAATTCCAAATTCTGAGGACAGCTGGAGCACATAGCTGCCAGCGTTCATACATGGTGATTAAACTACAAACCCTGTGATACCCGCAGGCAAGAAATGGTCCAGTTTGCCCCCACCTCACACACACACACACACACACACACACACACACGTTTAAGGTCACGTTGGCTGCTCGTTGTAGAAAAATGCAGATCTGGGATCCAATCTGCTTTTCTACAGACCCTGAATTGGAAAATGGATGTAGGTAAAGTTTCCTCGACATCCTCTTCACACAGATGAAGGCTTTGCCATTCTGATGGGTTTGCTAAAACATCAGGTTCGTATCACAGCCGTAAGGCTGCAGTGCAGGACCCTGATTACCCACACAGGGATAGTTACCACAGCAACAAGCATGTTGCTCATGAAGTGAAGGACCGCCATGAGAACAGTACTGGAATGGAAAAAATACAGATCAAATCAATCTCAGACGTAGCAGTTTAAAAAAAGTAAGAATCTAACAGTGAAACAGGAAATGAGTCTAGACTTTCAGCTGGTTCTGTCCCCTCACTTATTTTCTTTCCTCCAACTCTTCTTCGTGCATCATGTTTCAAATCTGCTCTCGTTGATCCGAGTCAGGTTGAGCGATGGTCTGTTTAACCAGTTCCCTTCCAGTCGCTGGCCAGTCCGGGTATGATCACATACCTGCACCGACAGGCAACGTTTGCTGTTCAAACCAAACCCTGCTTACCCAGACTCCCCTGCGCTGGCTGACATTGTGACTTGCTGCTGTATGAACAAGCCTGAGCTGAAACTAAACACACACATGCAGAGAGCATGTACTGTATGAACACGTGACGGTGCTGTGCAGAGCGCTGCTGACGGGCACGTCATGCCAGCCCAGCTTCATCAGAATGACAGACTTCCCAGCATCCTCTACAAACCGCTGTCAAGACCCCCCCACCCTCCCCCAACGCGGGACCCAGCAGGGGCAGAAACCTTCTGTCTCCATTTCTGGGTGTTTTCTCCTCATTCTGCTCACTTGAATCTCCAGATGAGGAATGATTTTATGTGTGTAAGATGTGGTTTAAACTTTCCAGACCTGGATCCCTGCGACAGCGCCAACATGCAACCTGGCTTATGTTGGTGGCGTCAACACCACTCTGGTAAAGATTAAATCATATCTTCCTCTGGATGACCTCGAAAGAGCAGTTCACTCATTCATAAAGTCCCGTTTAGACTGTTGTAATTCGTTGTATGTTGGTTTGGACTAGAAATCCCTGCAACGCTTTCAGAGCATCCAAAGTGCAGCCGCTCGTCTCCTAACTGACATAAAAAGACGGGAGTCCATCATCCCATCACCCTGCACACCTTCCATTGGCTTCCTGTTGCATTTAGAGTAAATTATGAGGTTTCACTGATGGATTTTAAGTGTTTAAACTCCATGGGACCACTGATTTACTGCAGCCTTATACCCCTCCCAGGGCTCTGAGGTCAGCGATCAGCTCTTGTTGGCTGTTCCCACAGCCGGGGGGGGGGGGGGGGGGGGGGGGGGGGCAGAGACTTCGCTGTGGCTGCAGCCAGACTTCAGTTAAATCCAGACTGAAAACTCATCTTTTTTATTTGGCCTTTAATTTAAACTGACTTTTTGGGGCTTTTTATACTGTTTTATACTTATATATATATATATTTTTTTTTTTACCATTTTTAATTATATTTTATTTTATTGTTATTTTATGAATAGGTTTTATCGGTTAATTATCTTAAGTTTTATTTGTCTATTTTTATCAAACTTGTAATAATGTTATCTGTTTCTAAATTTTTCAGTTTTGTGAAGTAGTTTGGTCAGCAGGGGCTGTTTTTAATTGTGCTACATGAATAAATCAGAATTGAATTGAACTGAACTGAATTGAATTGAATTGAATTGAATTGAATTGAACTGAATATGTTTCCTATGTTTGGTAGAGCAGAACGCTTTGTCTGTACAAGTAACAATCATCTGTAATGTAAGAAACACTCATCAGTCTTTTTTTTTTAATCCTTTTTCAAGGAACTTGGCGCAGAAAATGAAGCATTACCACAGGAGATCAGTGTTGAGTTGTATAGCTGACACAAAACCAGCAAAAGGAGTAAACCAGAGAAGAGGAACAGGAAGAAGACGACACAGAAACCAACAAATAAAATCACCCTAAAAAGAACATTTTTAAAAATGTGTTTTTGCCATTCTTCTGGTGTTTTTAGATGGCTGTAAACAACTCCATGGCGGTGCATTACCCCAACCAACCAGACTGGAAGACCATGGAAAGGTCAGAGATGGACAGAGGTATGAGGGTGCATGATGTCTGAAATGGCTGCCTTCATTTACGTACATAAGGGAGCAGAAATGGGCCTGAAGCAGACTTCAGGTGAGCTACAGGTGAGAACCAACTGAATGGTAACAGACTGGTTTCACAGGCTACCAACGTCTGCATCCCAACACACACACTGCTGCGCACCTGTGTAAACCTTGTGATCAGTTCTGTCAACACACTCACTCAAGCGTGACAAATGTGGCACAATTCCAGCCAATCTCAGGCTCGCAGTTGTTGGTTTTTAAATGCCATCACATCTTTTCTGAGGCCAAACTGGGACCAGTTCCACAGAGAGTGGTCTGACAGCAGGAGGTTCTGCCTCCAATGCTACTGTAGAACCTTGAAGAACCAGCAGGAATCCTGCAGAGTGAAGCTCTGATGGAAAATTCTTTAAGATGGACTTAGTTCATGAAATCATGTAAGCCAGCATTCCCATCAGAACTGTTAGTTTTGGTCCGGTTGGGGACTGGGTCCAGCTGTAGGGGGGTGTATCCATGCGGACCGTGTTCACGCTGCACTTTGGTCAAACCAGCCAAACCAGTAGAATAATATATCCCCATTCCCACCAGAGGTGGCGCTGCACTAGTATTTAGCAGAAGAGAGGACCAGACCGGCGTGAAGAAGAAAACTCTGTTTCCTCCACCTGCCAGTTAAACATGGAGACCAAACTATGGCTGTTTTGGGTTTTTTAGGGAGGTGTATAAAGTAGAAGTCCTGTCCTGCAGCTCTTTCCAACCAGTCTCTAAACCAGGTGGATTTAATCAGCTCAGCTCCACTGCAGGCAGATGAGCCTGTTAGTAAAAACACATGTTCTAAATGCATCGGTAGATCCACAAACATGGCAGGACTTCTACTCTACACTTTTGGTTTTTATTGTGTCTTATGCAAGTATACTGCAGAAATCCACTGCAACAATGGACGCAGTATGAACACCAGACGAGGCAGAGGACCCTTAACGCCATCGCTATGGATTTACCCACTTTTTTGTAGTCCACTTCCTGTATTTGGTCTGCTTGAAACGGGCCGAGACCTGCGTTTGTAGGCGGACTGAGTCTGCTTCTTTGGTCTGAACCAGAATTCGTTTGGTGTGTTCACATTTCCCCAAACAAAGCAGACTGTTTGACTGTCTGATTCAGATTAAAAAAGGCTGATGTTAATGTGTCCTAAGTTTCAGTTCAAGCAGAACCCAAGCGTTCTGTATAGCAGCTCAGGTTTGGCTTCCATTCAACTGACCCCTCATCATTGTGTCTTTTAGCCCAGAGAGATGATGTCTCCATCCTGATGGAAACAACTGGAGGGAAGCAGGATGGCTGTGAGAGGGTGAACAAGTTGGATGTGCTGGTGAACACAGGGAAACGCTGTGCTGCTATTTGTTTAATAAGTGGTGGAAACCACAACCAGAGCTGACAGGAGGGGGGAATTAAAGCTCACCAGGTAGCTGAAACATCTCTGTTTAGTGATTCCTGCAAAAGGAGAGACATCAGGTGACTGTGATGAGGTTGGAAGTATGCAGAGTGATGTAGACTGTGATAAAAAGCAGCACATTTAAAGTATGAATGTGTCTGTGTGTGTGTGTGTGTGTGTGTGTGTCTGGATCCAGACTGATCAACTCCGGCTGGTGGGAACTCAGCTCATTGGCCATTTCTCTGTGACAAGTTGGCAGCTCATCACACAGCGACGCCCTGCAGGGCAGACTGCGATGGCAGCTGATGTGATGCCGAGCTGCTGGATTGACAGGCACTGAGCCTGAGATGCTTATCATTTTTGTCAAGCTGAGACAGTAAAACGCTGCAGCGACCATAAATATTGAACCTGCCTAGAAGCCAGTAACCTGACTGTTGGGTTTCTGGAAAGGAACTTGGATGTATGTTTGTGTGGCGATAAGTCCGCTAAGCTGCAGGGGAGTGTCCGCTCAGAGGGAGGGAGGTGGGTAAAGGTCAGATCTGTTGCGTGTGATGAGATGCTACCCACAGTAGGAGGAATAATGTTACAGAATAAACAACATCAACTGTCTGTTTACTTTTACATTGTACTAATATGTATTTATAAGATGCCAAAACACGACGGCTACAATAGAAGATGGAGAAACGTTGCAGGTCTGATGAGTCTCCAGTTCAGCTCCACATTCACATGGTAGGATCAGGATCTGCTGGAAACATCACGACAACATGGATCCATCCTGCCGTCAGGATCAACGCTTCAGGATGGGGATCTTGTCCCACTTTAGTCCCTTTGGTACCACCATGACCTGGTTTAACCAGCACAGCCTACCTGAGTCCTGCTGCCGACCATGTCCATCCCTTTCTGAGCACAGTGTAGCATCTTCTGATGGAAACTTCCAGCAGGATGATGCACCATGTCACAAAGCTCACATCATCTCCACCATGACGATGAGTTCACTGTACTCCAACGGCTCCACAGTCACCAGATCTACATCCAGCAGAGCAGCTTTGGTATGTGGTGGAACGGGAGATTCTCATGGTAATGAGGTGGAACGGGAGAGTCTCATCGTGATGAGGTAGAACGGGAGATTCTCATGGTGATGAGGTGGAACGGGAGATTCTCATGGTGATGAGGTGGAACGGGAGATTCTCATCATGATGTGGTGGAACGGGAGATTCTCATCATGATGTGGTGGAACGGGAGATTCTCATCATGATGTGGTGGAACGGGAGATTCTCATCTTGATGAGGTGGAACGGGAGATTCTCATCATGATGAGGTGGAACGGGAGATTCTCATCATGATGTGGTGGAACGGGAGATTCTCATCATGATGTGGTGGAACGGGAGATTCTCATCATGATGTGGTGGAACGGGAGATTCTCATCTTGATGAGGTGGAACGGGAGAGTCTCATCGTGATGAGGTAGAACGGGAGATTCTCATGGTGATGAGGTGGAACGGGAGATTCTCATGGTGATGTGGTGGAATGGGAGATTCTCATCATGATGTGGTGGAACGGGAGATTCTCATGGTGATGAGGTGGAACGGGAGATTCTCATGGTGATGTGGTGGAACGGGAGATTCTCATCTTGATGAGGTGGAACGGGAGATTCTCATCATGATGAGGTGGAACGGGAGATTCTCATCATGATGTGGTGGAACGGGAGATTCTCATCATGATGTGGTGGAACGGGAGATTCTCATCTTGATGAGGTGGAACGGGAGATTCTCATGGTGATGAGGTGGAACGGGAGAGTCTCATCGTGATGAGGTAGAACGGGAGATTCTCATGGTGATGAGGTGGAACGGGAGATTCTCATGGTGATGTGGTGGAACGGGAGATTCTCATCATGATGTGGTGGAACGGGAGATTCTCATGGTGATGAGGTGGAACGGGAGATTCTCATGGTGATGTGGTGGAACGGGAGATTCTCATCATGATGTGGTGGAACGGGAGATTCTCATCATGATGTGGTGGAACGGGAGATTCTCATCATGATGTGGTGGAACGGGAGATTCTCATGGTGATGTGGTGGAACGGGAGATTCTCATCTTGATGAGGTGGAACGGGAGATTCTCATCGTGATGAGGTGGAACGGGAGAGTCTCATCGTGATGAGGTAGAACGGGAGATTCTCATGGTGATGAGGTGGAACGGGAGATTCTCATGGTGATGTGGTGGAACGGGAGATTCTCATCATGATGTGGTGGAACGGGAGATTCTCATGGTGATGAGGTGGAACGGGAGATTCTCATGGTGATGTGGTGGAACGGGAGATTCTCATCTTGATGAGGTGGAACGGGAGATTCTCATCATGATGAGGTGGAACGGGAGATTTTCATCTTGATGAGGTGGAACGGGAGACTCTCATCTTGATGAGGTGGAACGGGAGATTTTCATCATGATGAGGTGGAACGGGAGATTCTCATCTTGATGAGGTGGAACGGGAGATTCTCATCATGATGAGGTGGAACGGGAGATTCTCATCATGATGAGGTGGAACGGGAGATTCTCATCTTGATGAGGTGGAACGGGAGATTCTCATCTTGATGAGGTGGAACGGGAGATTCTCATCATGATGAGGTGGAACGGGAGATTCTCATCATGATGTGGTGGAACGGGAGATTCTCATCTTGATGAGGTGGAACGGGAGATTCTCATCTTGATGAGGTGGAACGGGAGATTCTCATCTTGATGAGGTGGAACGGGAGATTCTCATCATGATGAGGTGGAACGGGAGATTCTCATCATGATGAGGTGGAACGGGAGATTCTCATCTTGATGAGGTGGAACGGGAGATTCTCATCTTGATGAGGTGGAACGGGAGATTCTCATCATGATGAGGTGGAACGGGAGATTCTCATCATGATGTGGTGGAACGGGAGATTCTCATCATGATAAGGTGGAACGGGAGATTCTCATCATGATGTGGTGGAACGGGAGATTCTCATCATGATGTGGTGGAACTGGAGATTCTCATCATGATGAGGTGGAACGGGAGATTCTCATCATGATGTGGTGGAACTGGAGATTCTCATCATGATGAGGTGGAACGGGAGATTCTCATCATGATGTGGTGGAACTGGAGATTCTCATCTTGATGAGGTGGAACGGGAGATTCTCATCATGATGTGGTGGAACGGGAGATTCTCATCATGATGTGGTGGAACTGGAGATTCTCATCATGATGTGGTGGAACGGGAGATTCTCATCATGATGTGGTGGAACGGGAGATTCTCATCTTGATGAGGTGGAACGGGAGATTCACATCATGATGAGGTGGAACGGGAGATTCTCATCTTGATGAGATGGAACGGGAGATTCTCATGGTGATGAGGTGGAACGGGAGATTCTCATCTTGATAGGTGGAACGGGAGATTCTCATCATGATGAGGTGGAACTGGAGATTCTCATCATGATGAGGTGGAACGGGAGATTCTCATCATGATGTGGTGGAACGGGAGATTCTCATCATGATAAGGTGGAACGGGAGATTCTCATCATGATGTGGTGGAACGGGAGATTCTCATCATGATGTGGTGGAACGGGAGATTCTCATCATGATGTGGTGGAACGGGAGATTCTCATCATGATAAGGTGGAACGGGAGATTCTCATCATGATGTGGTGGAACGGGAGATTCTCATCATGATGTGGTGGAACGGGAGATTCTCATCATGATGTGGTGGAACTGGAGATTCTCATCATGATGAGGTGGAACGGGAGATTCTCATCATGATGTGGTGGAACTGGAGATTCTCATCATGATGTGGTGGAACGGGAGATTCTCATCATGATGTGGTGGAACGGGAGATTCTCATCATGATGTGGTGGAACTGGAGATTCTCATCATGATGTGGTGGAACGGGAGATTCTCATCATGATGTGGTGGAACGGGAGATTCTCATCTTGATGAGGTGGAACGGGAGATTCTCATCATGATGAGGTGGAACGGGAGATTCTCATCATGATGTGGTGGAACGGGAGATTCTCATGGTGATGAGGTGGAACGGGAGATTCTCATCATGATGTGGTGGAACGGGAGATTCTCATGGTGATGAGGTGGAACGGGAGATTCTCATCATGATGAGGTGGAACGGGAGATTCTCATCATGATGAGGTGGAACGGGAGATTCTCATCATGATGAGGTGGAACGGGAGATTTTCATCATGATGAGGTGGAACGGGAGATTCTCATCATGATGAGGTGGAACGGGAGATTTTCATCATGATGAGGTGGAACGGGAGATTCTCATCTTGATGAGGTGGAACGGGAGATTCTCATCATGATGAGGTGGAACGGGAGATTCTCATCATGATGAGGTGGAACGGGAGATTCTCATCTTGATGAGGTGGAACGGGAGATTCTCATGGTGATGAGGTGGAACGGGAGATTCTCATCATGATGAGGTGGAACGGGAGATTCTCATCATGATGAGGTGGAACGGGAGATTCTCATCTTGATGAGGTGGAACGGGAGATTCTCATCATGATGAGGTGGAACGGGAGATTCTCATCTTGATGAGGTGGAACGGGAGATTCTCATCTTGATGAGGTGGAACGGGAGATTCTCATCATGATGAGGTGGAACGGGAGATTCTCACCTTGATGAGGTGGAACGGGAGATTCTCATCATGATGAGGTGGAACGGGAGATTCTCATCTTGATGAGGTGGAACGGGAGATTCTCATCTTGATGAGGTGGAACGGGAGATTCTCATCTTGATGAGGTGGAACGGGAGATTCTCATGGTGATGAGGTGGAACGGGAGATTCTCATCATGATGTGGTGGAACGGGAGATTCTCATGGTGATGAGGTGGAACGGGAGATTCTCATGGTGATGAGGTGGAACGGGAGATTCTCATGGTGATGAGGTGGAACGGGAGATTCTCATCATGATGGGGATGAACGGGAGATTCTCATGGTGATGAGGTGGAACGGGAGATTCTCATGGTGATGAGGTGGAACGGGAGATTCTCATGGTGATGAGGTGGAACGGGAGATTCTCATGGTGATGAGGTGGAACGGGAGATTCTCATCATGATGAGGTGGAACGGGAGATTCTCATGGTGATGAGGTGGAACGGGAGATTCTCATGGTGATGAGGTGGAACGGGAGATTCTCATGGTGATGAGGTGGAACGGGAGATTCTCATCTTGATGAGGTGAAACGGGAGATTCTCATGGTGATGAGGTGGAACGGGAGATTCTCATCATGATGAGGTGGAACTGGAGATTCTCATCTTGATGAGGTGGAACGGGAGATTCTCATCATGATGAGGTGGAACGGGAGATTCTCATCTTGATGAGGTGGAACGGGAGATTCTCATGGTGATGAGGTGGAACGGGAGATTCTCATGGTGATGAGGTGGAACTGGAGATTCTCATGGTGATGAGGTGGAATGGGAGATTCTCATGGTGATGAGGTGGAACGGGAGATTCTCATCTTGATGAGGTGGAACGGGAGATTCTCATGGTGATGAGGTGGAACGGGAGATTCTCATGGTGATGAGGTGGAACGGGAGATTCTCATGGTGATGAGGTGGAACGGGAGATTCTCATGGTGATGAGGTGGAACGGGAGATTCTCATGGTGATGAGGTGGAACGGGAGATTCTCATGGTGATGAGGTGGAACGGGAGATTCTCATCATGATGAAGTAAAATCTCAGAGGAATGTTTCCAACACCTCTTTAGTCTGTCATAAACCTGCACAATTGAATTACATTCTACATTGTCTTAAAGTCAGATATTGACACTAAATGTGACTTAAAACAGCAAAACTTTCTTCTTTTGGAACACAAGGAACCGTACTGACATTTCTCAGGTATATTCTGGTTTTTACTGCAGGCCGTAAAGGAACCGTGTTGATACTTCTTCTGACTGTGCAACATAAATGAGCCTTTGTGAGTTTATTCAGTCTGAATGCTTCATATAGCAACTTTTCACCATCTTAAAAGTTATAAACCTCAAGGCAGAACCATCAAGGTTCAAAAGTTTAAGAGTTAAAGAGGGTGTAAATCACATCACTGCTGTTTAGGAATGACAGAAAAAGAACCTTCACCCCCATTTTCTGGCAAAACAACATTTCCTGCAACAATTCTGATTTCAGTTTGTTTTGCGTTATTTTGTGTTTTCTTTACATTACACTGTGGATTCTGCTGATAAACATGTCCAGATGTGCAGATGGAAAACATGCTGATGCTGAAAAGCAAGTCTGCTACAGATTTCGGTTAAAGCGCCTCGTCAGTAGATGCATAAAATCTGAGGAATTTACTAGAAGAATGTAACATGGCTGTAGCGACTGAGCGAACATTATTAAACAGCAGGAGACACGGGGGCATAGCTAGACTGAGAGCTGCAGAGAGACTCCAGAGACTAATGAGCTAACTGCAGGGCGCTCTTCCTCATGTGACTGCTGTAATTGGGTCAGTCAGTACCCTGCATGGTGGTGCAGCTGCTGTCTGACAGCTCGGCCCACACCACGCTGCTGATGGAGGCCACAGCAGCCAAACAGTTACTTCCAACTAGCTCAGCATCTACTTGTATAGTGTACAGGTGGAGGGAGAACACTTCCTACATCATTTATAGAACCTAAGTCCTGAACAAAAACACAAGGAACAGCAGCAAAATGGGAAGCGTTGATCCTGACGGCAGGATGGATCCATGTTGTCATGATGTTTCCAGTAGATTCTGATCCTACCATGTGGATGTGGAGCTGAACTGGAGACTCATCAGACCAGATATCTGACACAGTTTGAACTTCAGCAAGTCGTAATCATCAGTGGTGTAGTGGTCACTTGAGAATTGGGTATCCCCCAAATTTTTCGCCCTTGTTTTAAGAAACAAACAAAAAAAATAGCCCAGAAAAACGTTGTTTTGTAAAAAGTGACATGTAAGACAACTCCATTTAGTTCACCTCAAAAATCCATCAGTATTTCTGCTCATTGTCACATAATTTCTGCTCGGTTTCAGGGAGAAAGAGTTATAAAAATTACTAAACCGATACTGACATATGGTGAGAGACAGGCTCATAGACTTATGTACATATAACTATTTTATGTCTATGTTCAAGCTAAGGTTGATGCAGCTGTTAACTAACTGCACCAGTGTAGCATCGGTAACCTTAGCTAACCTGCTGGGCGATGTAGATACATGTGTCGGGATGTTTGTAATTGTAAAAGCAGCATCACAGGGAGCTTAGAAGTGGGTATACTCTATGCTGACTGAAAAAGAAGTGAGTATTCTCCGTATAGCCGCGTACACCCTGGACCACACCACCGGTTTTCAGCACATGGCTGCATGCTGCCATGTGCTGGCTACTCTCCCAATGTTTCCATGTACTGCTTTAGTTTAGGTTCTCTACATACAACACACTGGTCAGTACAGATGGAGATGATCCACTCCTGTCTGCTAAATAAAGGTACAAACAAATAAAACTGTAGAGTGAGTTTTACAAATGTGCATTTTAGAAATCTCTTGCTCTTCAATAGCTGGTCTTAACATTTAAACTAGCATAGCCTGTGCTTGCTAATTATGCTGTGTACAATATTATTTAAAGTGAATTTAGAAGTTTTAATGCCTTTAAAAGGCAGTTTGACAACATGTGAGCTGTTGGTTGCCATGAGCTGAACAAACCTCAACATTAACTGGATATTGAGGAGCCTAAAGCTAAGAGAAGTGTAAGCACACAGGCATGAGGCTCTGTAGAGCACACTAATGAATGCTAACACTGAGCGCTGTCAGGCTGAGTGGGCGTTAACTGGAGACCAAGTGTACAGCACTTTTTACTTCAGTGTTTGCTATTCAGCCTTTCTTTTTCAAGGTTTCCACTGTAATTATGGAACTTTCTGCAGCAGCTGCCCTTAAACCATATCTGTGGATAAACCAGATGACGGGTGAACAAGAGGATGTGTTTGTTGGTACTGGCTCTGCATTGAGACCGCTCACCTTTTATCTTTTTACCTTGAAGTGCTTGTTTTTCAATTATCTCTGTAATGCGGAGATGATGGGATAAAACTAGAGACCCCATAATATCATTCTAACGCCCACTGGCTGCATTATTTTCATATATATATATATATATATATATATACACACACACATGTAGTTCTGCCAGGTAAATCACTGTAATATCACTCTGTTAAGCGTGTTACCATAGCAACGCGCTAATCAGCTGGCTTTTGACAGGTGAATGAGAGAAATGTAGACAATGGTTGTTTAGTATGAAAAGTACATCAAGACCAACGTAAAGTATTTCCAATATTGTTGTATACAACTAGCTAGATATGCCATTTTTTTTATGTTTATTGTGTGGGACCATGGTGTGTGTAAATGTATGTATGTATATATGTATATTTATATATATATATATATATATATATATATATATTATATATATATGTGTATATAAAAGCCTGTAATTTGAAATTTAATTACAGGCTTCATGTAGATGATATTGTTTCCAGTGGGACATGAGGAAAGAAGACCACCATGTTGCTGTTTTCACAGGAGAATTAAGATGTATATTTTTACAAAATGATGAAAATGGGCCATCCAGTCTGGACAAACAACTTTATTTCTGGTAATGCATCTATACACTGTACATTCAGTCACTGTAGTATATAAGCATAGCTATTTTCAAACATAATCTCATAAAGTCCTTTACTTTACAATATAGTCCGTGTCATTAGAGGGAACGGTGTCATTTTAGGAGAAAAAAAGCCTAAAAAGATGAAGGAAAATGGGGAGAGATGAATAAGCAGAGCAGGTTTTTTCATACTGTATATGTAGCATTAATAAATGGGAAAGCTTGCCTCTTACATAAAAAATATTCTATAACTGTAGTAGTAGTAGTAGTAGCAGCAGCGCAGGGCTAAAATGATACATGAGAATGTCGGGGAAGCTGCAACACGGCCCATACTGCAGGTCTGTTGTACAATACTGCTAAACATACGCAGGAACTGCTGTAAAACACAGGTCTTTTAGAGGTTTACAGTTTAAAAAAAGGTTAACATGTCGGGAATATTCTCTTCTGAAGCATCTTAGTCAAAACAAAAACTTAAAAAACAAAAAGCTATTGTAAGAAAAGATATTTCTGAAAAAGGAAACACCATGTACATAAATTATACAAGACTGTAAATGAAAAAAATATTTACATTTTTATACTCTTAGATTTTCAACTGGCTTGTGTTTTCTGTAGTAATGCGGACCGTTATTGCTACTCCGTTATTTAGCAAAATGATTTTCCTTTAGAAAACAGCTTTTTTCTCTTTGCATGGGGAGGGAGGGAGGGGGGGGCGAGCAAAGAGGCCAATGTTGTTGTGACCCCCCCCACCCCGGCTTTTTTTTTTTTTTTTTTTTTACAAAACAGCGAGTAACATAAACTACACAGACTATTAACTCTCGAGCATAAAAACGACTACAAAATGTACCAATTGGGGTCTGCAGACGTGTAGGGGCGACGTGGGATAAGAAAGCGCCCCCCAGTCTGCAAACTGGGAATAAACGGTTTATTTACAACTCATAGTAACAATTAAATTCTATAAAAACTGAACATGCATATCATGGATTCCAGATAAAGAAAGGAAAAGCGCCGTTGCGATGTTTCATTGTTCTCTGCATTGAAGAAGAAAAATACGTGTAAACTGGTCGTTTTTTAAAACACTGATTAAAAGAGCTGCAGCCCGCGAACCCAACCCCCACCCCCACCCAGGCAGCCTCATCAATAGTTTTCCTACTCTGGAAACCTTCCGCCCACATCCAGGCACTTGAGGTTGTCCAGCATCGCGTTAATATTTTTAGTTTTTATGCAGGTGTGAAGTTTTTTTTATTTACTTTTCATTAAAAACAACATTAAGTGTTTCTTTTGCTGAATAAGACGAGTCGCTTTATATTGCATAACACAATGAAAACCCTTACACACACAGCGTCCATCAATGCCCCATAACTGACTATATTTATGGCAAACTTTCTCAAATTTCATGCACAAAAGGAAAATATTTCTTCTATGGGGACGGGGGAGGGGGGGGGGGGGGGGGGGTGAAAACAAGCAAGCAATCAAATATCTCCACATTAAACATCAACCAAAGCAAAAATGAAAGCGTGAACATAATATACATTCTGGCTGCATTGTACCTGCTGCGTGGCGGCAGACTGGCGGCGTTTTCTTCCAAACAGTTCAGCTTCCAGCCGCCCAGAAACAACCCCCCCCCATCCCCCCCACACACACTGCATCAGCAAGCAACATCTACACAGTTTCCTTTCTTTATTTACAATAATTAGCCTTTAGAAAACAGAAGAACTGTTTCCATTGGTGTTTAATGGCGAGATGCTTGCAGGGTTTGTGGCAGCAGTCAGGTGGTCTGCAGAGATCCAACAGCGGGGGTACGATGCCTTACAACAGCTTCTTGTTATGACAAAGTGCGATTCAATATTGTAAAGTACAAAAAGAAAAAAAACATATTTATATTTACAAACCTTAATTTAATGAAAATGAACATTTTTGTGGTTATTGAGGAGAGTCCATCCAGCCCACTTCCTCTTCACAGATGATGTCAATTGGAGTAAAAACACGTCGTCTGTTTGCAAGGTAATAAAAAACAAGAACACGCTCACATCTGGAGTATTTACGTCTTTTTTTCTTTTTTAGAAGATTAAAAACTTTTAAAAGTAAGAAAATATGGCAACCCAGTGTGTGAATGGGAGGAACTGCTGGACACGAAGTGCTCGCTGGGAAAGGTGCCTTTAGCTTCCCGTCGGCTGAAAACGCATACCTGCCTGGAAATAACGGATGTTCCGGGAGGAGTCTGGGAGATGTGGGACCCTGGTGGGCTGCAACGGCCCCCTGAAATCATGACAAACCCGGGTGGTGCCGTGGAAGTCCATTTCCATGTTTGTTTCTTTTTATTTATTTCTAGTTTTTAATATTTTTAGACTTAAACAGAAAAACAAAGAACCGTGTCAACATGTGGCGCTGCAGGCTCTGGGATAGCTTATGTTGTGTCCAGATTCCTGCGGCGGGACACGCCCCCCCACCTGGCTGTAAGGCTGACGGGATCGCCTCTAACAGGGTCTGGAAAGTCTCGTGTCCTGCTGAGGGAAACTTCTTCTGATCCAGTTATCAGTTCTGAGCGAGCCAGGCCGGATAAACAAGCACATTCCCGGTCCGTTTCCATGGCAACCACTCACTAGACTCTTCATGGGCCTGGATGCCAAACAGCTCCTGGTGTGTGTGTGTGTGTTTGTATCTGGGGGGGTGTGGGAGACAGTGGGGTCTTTAATGTTCTGAAGTCGGCGTAAGACGTCCTGTGGGCTGATGGAGGAGTGTGGGGGCTAGTTGTCAGCCGGTCCATCCTTCGCACCGTCTTTGCTGGCAGATTTGGGCCAAAGCTGCTGCTGTAGCTCCCTCACCACCTTCTCCAGGTGCTCCCTGGCCTCCCGCTCCTGCAGCAGGTCGGCTCTGAGCTGCTCGCGGTCGGCCTCTGCGTGCTGCAGCTTCATCTGGAGGTCTTCGATCTGGAAGAGACGGAGCAGGAATCAGCTGATGACGCGTGTTCGCTCGTTGTTGCAGCGGAGCTCAGAGGAAAGCGTTTGTTTGCCCGATAAACCCCTTAACGCTGATCTCTCAATCCTTCAGGCTTAAAAAGGCGTTTGACTGAAGGGATGAAGCGCCGCCGTGTCTAAACATAACAGATAACAGGCTTACTTCCTCCTACACCTTCTAAAAGTAGAAGGAACCAGAACCTTCAGCCATCGGACCGCTCTCTGCAGAACCGGCTTGGTGACCGTTGTCATGGTGACTCGAAGCTCCAGCCCCGTAGGTGTCCAGCTCCGGTCCTCGAGGGCTACAATCCTGCAGGTTTTCCACGTGTCCCTGCTCCAACACACCTGACTCACCTTAATGAGTCATTGTGCAGAACTTTATTAATGTAAGCAAGGTGTGTTGGAGCAGGGAGACATGGGAAACATGCGGTACAGCAGCCTTGGACGACCGACGTTGGACACCACTGCTCCACACAAACACAACGAATCACATTTTAACTCATTTGGTTTTCCTGGACTGGTCTCTACAGGTGGCTTTACTGGACTGGAGCAAATAAAGAGGTTTTACTGGTCAGGTGAGGGGACGTTGGAGACTTTCAGACGGTAACATGGAGCACAGCGTCTACCCGTCCCCGTGCACCACCCGTCCTCGCTGCAGCTCTGATGCCATGTTCATGTCGGGTTATAAAACAGGTCCGATAAAAGCAACATTTTCAGCTCCAACGTAGAATTTAGAAAAAACGAGCGAGCCTCAACGGGACTGAGCGTTAAAGAACGAATGAGTGAACATGGCGACATGGCTGCCTCGTTCTGGTTAAACTGTACCGGTATGAAGCGTTGCTGTGACAGGACACGGATCCAGCTTCATGTTGTCAGTGTGATGTTTTCTGTAAGAGACCAGATCCAGATCTAGATCCTGATCCAGTCTGGTTGCCAGCTGGCGTCTTCCAGCAGCTGGCCATGTCAGCATCATGAGATCAGTGAAACAGTTTTTCTAACGACAGCCTTCCTCCTCTCACGGCGGCAGCCTCTGGGGCGGGGCGGGGGGGCTCAGAGCCTCCCTCCTGTTTAGTCTGATCTGCATTTCCCACGGTGCCTCGGGGAGGTGGACGTCTCTTCCTGAAGAGGGGGGTGGATCGTGTCAGGGCTGAACTTGGGTCCTTCTGAAGAGGAAACGGTTCTTTTGCTTCTCTGCAGATCTGAGAGGAACTTCGACTCGACCCAAACGTCTCGCATCACTTTGTTGATCCGTTTGTCCGATTTATGTTCTATCAGAACTCATCCACACCGTCTGAACCCTGTTAGACCATGAGACTTCCCAAACCGTCTGCAGGACCAGTTCTGCAGAACTGAAATCCTGAGGGACTTCCTGGACCCGTTAAGGTCCCGGTTCTGGAGAGGATCCGTCCCTCCATCAGACCCGTTAAGGTCCTGGTTCTGGAGAGGATCCGTCCCTCCATCAGACCCGTTAAGGTCCTGGTTCTGGAGAGGATCCGTCCCTCTATCAGACCCGTTAAGGTCCTGGTTCTGGAGAGGATCCGTCCCTCCATCAGACCCGTTAAGGTCCTGGTTCTGGAGAGGATCTGTCCCTCCATCAGACCCGTTAAGGTCCTGGTTCTGGAGAGGATCCGTCCCTCCATCAGACCCGTTAAGGTCCTGGTTCTGGAGAGGATCTGTCCCTCCATCAGACCCGTTAAGGTCCTGGTTCTGGAGAGGATCCGTCCCTCCATCAGACCCGTTAAGGTCCTGGTTCTGGAGAGGATCTGTCCCTCCATCAGACCCGTTAAGGTCCTGGTTCTGGAGAGGATCCGTCCCTCCATCAGAGGGCTTCCAGGTCCAGGTTTGGTCCCAACTCGTGGTTTCTGACACGGTGGCGGCAGAAATCCTGTTCCCTGTCAGACTGGGAACAGACGGATCCAAAGATCCAGAATAAACCGGTTTGTTTCCAACAGAACTCGGCTTCATCTCTTTGGTTCGGAGCGTTTTTAGAACTTGGATGATTTGGAAGTCAGACTTTAATAAAAACTGCCCGTCCGTTTCTGTTGGGAAGCGTGAGAACTCGACGTGAGAACCCGGCATGAGAACCCGGCGTGAGAACTCGGCGTGAGAACCAGGCGTGAGAACCCGGCGTGAGAACCCGGCGTGAGAACTCGGCGTGAGAACCAGGCGTGAGAACCCGGCGTGAGAACCCGACGTGAGAACCCGACGTGAGAACCCGGCGTGAGAACTCGGCGTGAGAACCCGGCGTGAGAACCCGGCGTGAGAACCCGGCGTGAGAACCAGGCGTGAGAACCCGGCGTGAGAACCCGGCGTGAGAACCCGGCGTGAGAACCCGGCGTGAGAACCCGGCGTGAGAACCAGGCGTGAGGGGCGGAGCTCTCTGCGGGTTAAACTGCGGCGTGCGAGCGTGAACTGACCTGTGCGGAGTACTTTGCCCGCAGACGCCCGGCCTCGCAGCCCTTGTCGCAGACCCGCAGCTGCCGCGCCTGCTCCAGTTCCCTCTTCAGACGGATCCGAGACTCGTTGGCCTCCTTCATCTTCTTCTCGCTCTCGGCTCGCAGACGCTCGATCTCCTTCCTCAGGTTGCGTTTGGCCTCCGTCGCCTCCCGCAGCTTCTCCTTCTTCGCCACCCGCAGGAACTCCAGCTCCTTTAAAGAGAAGGTTCAGAGGTTACAGGGGAAAGTTCTGGAAAGTTCTGAAGCGCTGGGAGGTCCGGTGGTTCTGCAACAGATGCAGGTCCTGCTGGTGTTTCTGGGCTGTCGACACCTGAGACCCGCTACGATACGCCGCTGTGTCGGTGTTTATAAGCCGCGGCTGACAGACGTTACGCTCCTTCCTCTGAATCACTGGAAGAGCGCGAACATGTGTGTGTGTGTGTGTGTGTGTGTGTGTGTGTGTGTGTGTGTGTGTGTCACTGCTCATGGGAACCAGGTTGTTGGGACTACGACGTCTGTCCTCAGGCTTTGTTGGCTGAAAGACACAAGCCTCATCACACCCTCAGCGCTGCCGGCAGCGGCTCAGTCGCCTAACCAGCTGTTTGTTTAACCGTGGAGCTCCTGTCCTTCACTCAGGATGCAGCTTTTCTTCACTCTCGCCTGTCTTAGTCCATAAAGATGGACGTCTTCCGTCACCATCTCCACTTTGGTCTAAGTCTTGCAGAGCTGAGCAGACTGTGAGGAGGACTGCGTGCACGTCTGCAGGCTGAAGCCGGAGATATTCCTCTCTGAGTCTGCAGAGTCACCTGAAGTTAAACTATACAAACGTCTACCGCCTGGTGTGCATCAACGTTAAGGTTAGCTAACAGGTTATAAAACTGTGTAAACCTTTAGCTTTGCTTCCAGGTTAATCAGTAAACCGCTAACCCTGCCTAACCAGCCGGTCCTGGTTCTGATAGAAGCCGCCTTTAACCGGACCGTCCCAGCTGAGGGGTGGAGGGAAGATCTGGACTCTACCTGCTGGAGGCTGCGTTTGGCCTGCAGCGCCGAGCCCAGCTTCTCCTCTTGCTTCACTCTCATCTTAACGATCTCGTGCAGAAACTTCTCCTTGGACTCTTTGGAGTCCAGTCCGCTGTCCAGCGCCTGTCTCAGACTCTCCAGCTCCGACTCCAGACCCAGCTCGGGGGGGGCGACGGGGGCCGTGACGGGCGCAGCAGCGGGGGCGGGGCATTCGGCTGATGTGACGGTACAGACGGGCCCCTGGACGCCCGGTGAGCTCAGATCCTTGGCGGAGCTGCTGGACGAGGTGAAGGACGGGGAGGACAGGGAGGACAGGGACGAAGTGACTGGAAGGAGAGAGCAGACACGTGAGAAACGAGACAAACAGAAGAATGGAGGGGTGGAACGGTGCGCTTACATTCGTCACGGCTCTCCACTTCGATCTCCACCTCAGAGTCTTTGTCGTCCTGAGGCGGCGGCGGCGGCAGCTTGCTGGCGGCGGCGGACAGAGGACAGGGGAGCTCTGGCGCCAGAGGCGGGACCTCCCCCGTAGCTCTTCTCTTGCGAGGCCGTGGATGAGGGTTGCTGCCCTCCCCCGGGGGCTCAGCTCCACTTGGGTGGGAGGTTCCAGGCACCGATGGGGACATGGGCCCCACCTTCCCCAGCGGCAGCGGCGTGAGGGCGACGTTGGGGGCCACGGCGCTCTCCAGACTCTTATAGTTGTAGAAGCTGGAAGAGAAAGGAGACGCTGAATGTGGCTCCGGCCTCAGAAGGAGTCGTGATGTGCAGCTCGCGCAGACAGTCGCTCCCACAGACCCAGCTGGACAACTTGTGCCAATCAGGGCACAGAAACACTCACATGAAACCGCCTGCAGCGCTTTCCTCCCACTGCAGGAGAAACTGGGCCAGATCCGTGGTGATGCACTGGCGCTACCATGCCAAGTGGGTGCCCACAGCGTGAGTGTGTCAAATGTGTGTGAGTAGTGGAGTGTGGGAGGCTGTGGTACAGTCAGAGCTGACCCATGTGACACCGGCCCACCCAGACGAGAGGGAGAGCAGGCTGGGAGTTCGGTTTATTCAGCACAACAAAGCGGCCGTCATCTCTACTGGTGGCTTTTACTGGTTTTAGAGTTTTGGAGCTTACCTGTCTCTCAGCAGGGCCAGGGGGTGACTGGAGGGCTCCTTATCACCGGCGGGGATGTGAGGAGACCAAGGTCTGAAGGCTGAGGGTCTCTGTCTGGGCTGGATGCAGCTCAGCCCCTGCAAGAAGAAAATATTTCTCTTTTTACCTCCCAGGTGGAGAAATTTCCTTCAACGCACTGAGCAGAGTGTTAGCGCCTGCAGAGCTCCGAACATCAGCGGGAACGTTCGCATCCGGAACGAGACTCCGTCCAGCGACGCCAGTGTCACAGTTTCTAACTGAACTGGAGCTTTATGAATATTCACATTCAGCAGATACACGGTCAACCAATCAGAGAAGGGGTGTCTCCAGTGTCCCCAGTGTTCCCAGTGTCCCCAGAGCCTGTTGCTATGCAAGTAGCTGCGTCTCCATCACCCCTCAAATCATGCAAAACCAAAATATTGTAAAAAATACAGAAACACAAATAGAAAAAAACTAAAGAAACAAGATCTTTCTGGTGTGTTCATGTAGAAGTACGAAGTGGAAAAAGCAGAACGGAAACATGCAACCATAGTGGGACCAGTTCATTTCAGGTACAGATGGGGGGGGGGGGGGGGGGGGGTATGTATGGATGAAGGAAGAGATTTTTATTAAAATACAACCTGTAAAACCTCCTGAGAAAGGCACGTCAGAGATGTTGGGAACCCTGGACGGCCTGTATGAATGCGAGTGTGTTCTATCCCATGCAGATGTATTACTCTACAATTTGAGAAGTAAAGTCGCTGAAGTGGGATATTCATCATTTATGGGGGTATAAATGGGGTTCTGCCCCCCTGTCCGGCTCTTGCAGTGTTAAACTCATCTTAAGTCTTTCATATCATATAACATGACGTTTCATCTCATGCACCACAACTCATCATCATCATCTTAATCCTGAGTGGGAGCAGAAGGGAAGGTCGGCAACACCGACCTTATTGGAGGCGGAGAGGGATTGTAGCCAGTCGTGCTGCTTCTCTTTGTCGGCCAGTGAGGATTGAGACGGGATGTCTTCGTGTTTGGACCTTTTCATCGGGATCGGATCAGAGCCCTGAAAGAAAACAAGAAGTTTTTTTAGATTTAGGATTCATTTAACTCTATTTGTGCAGCTTTTTCTTGACATTAGCACCTTGTTATGAGCTCATTCTGTCAACAGAGAACAAGCAGCAAAGTCAGGCTGACCAATCAGAGGAGGGTCCTACAGACGGGTAGGATGTGCTACCTTTGTGGGCAGTAGGAGAAAATAATGTCCTCTGTAGGCATGGAAAGACTCAGATCCTGAAAATAAAAATCTGAGCCTATAAATGAGTTTGACCCTGAAGTAGAGGACTCGGTGTTGGAGGACGCAGTGGAGACTGACTGGCAGATTCAGGTCAACACACACTGGAGTAATGTTTCCTCTGAAGGGTGTCTGGACTCAGGAGGCTCAATCAGGATGCACCAAGTGCCGCCAGTTTCCTGCAGGTTGTAGATGTTTCCCTGCTGCAACACATCTGACTCAAATGAAGCAGTCATCAGTCGGCTTGTCCAGAACAAGCTGCCGGATCTATTTGATCTGAACCAGGTGCGTTGCAGCACCAAACACCTAAAACCTGCAGCACACTGGTCCAAGTGGTCAGGAGTTGGTTATCATCTAGAGTGGCGGCCAACTCCAGTCATCATGAGCCACAATCCTGCAGGTTTTCCATGTATCCCTGCTCCAACACACCTGACTGAAATGAACCGGCAATGCAGAACTTGATAGGCTGTTGGATCTAGCCAAGTATGTTGGAGCAGGACTACATGGAAAACCTGCAGGACAGCGGCCCTCGTGGACCAGCTTAGGACCCTGTTGTAGTGGAAGTCCAGACCAGAGACAGGTGGGATGGTCAGCCAGGGTGGACAGCTGAGGAGAGGAACCAGTTCATACTGGCAGCATTAAAAGGTGTCAATCATCCATTTTCACTTCAAGGCAGAAAAATGGGGCATTTTTACCGACGTGAGTCTAAATAACCAGCATAAATATATCCTGCATCATGCTCTCATTCTACAGTCGGTCACAGAAAAGTCGCTGAAAGTCCCGGAGTTGTGAGCGAGGACAGCTGCTGTGCCGTCTAGCCACGCTGCGTCCCTGCGGGTGCAACTGATTACACAGACATGTGGCGAACCACAAGGCGCTGCCAACACGCTCCACGGCCACGGAGAAGCACGTTTCTAAGCAGCACCTGTTGACGCCACGCATCGGGAGGTGTGTCTGAGTGTGTGTTTTAACACACTCCCGCATGCTGCTGCAGTGAGACGGGACGTCCTCAAAGCAGACAACAAGACCCAAAGACAAGAGCTGGGGATGTGACCAGCCTGACAGAACCAGCCAACATCAACACAACATGTGAGCTGCATCCCAGCACACGACCCGGAACCTGTAAGATAACAGCAAGCAAGCGTTTCCTCGAGCTGAATGTAAAACCAAGACAACGGCTTAATGGGGTTTTGCATCTCGCTGGTGTGTGAGGCGGTTTGTGACAGACACAGCTGGGAGAGGCTGAGGTCATCGCTACAAAGCCAGCCTACAGGGCGGGGGTGGCGGTGGCGGGGGGAACAAACCCCTGCTTGTCTGTCTGGACGGGTGTATCAGTGTGTGACAGACTGACACTGGCCCAGTCACCTCCTGCCTCCTCTGTCGGCTGCCCACGAGCAAACACACCTAGCTGCACTGGATCCTATGTGTGACACATAGCTGGGGTTGTGTGTGTGTGTGTGTGTGCGAACTTGGTTGCCTCCCTAGAAATAGAAAGACACACACGCATGCACACAAAGTCAACAGCACACCTAAATATAAAACAAGCCTGCAAGTCCGGCTACCAGACACCGCCAGTGGCACTCCCCTATCTGGCATCCACACACACACACTCATACACATATACACACACACACACACCCTCATACACGCACACGCACAGGGTTATTGGTCCGTCTGACATCACTGAGTGCATTTTCAGTTCATTGACATTTTGGTGTGACGGCTCCGCGGCAGCTGCCAAGTAGGCGACCGGTGGTGCATTCAAGTCATGTGGGAACAAATCATCACGTAAAAACCTGTTTCTGGAACAGAAGACTGTTTTTAGTAAACGTGGATGAAGGTGGCACACACACCAGGACAGTCTGCTGGAATCAGGCCCATTGGGGACTGGGTTTTTCCAGATCCAGTTCACGCTGCACCACTAACACAAACCGGACCTTCTACATCACGAGTTCCACTCCCCACCAGAGGAGGCGCTGCAACAAGAGTTTGTGCATTCACACCGCTCCAAAGGAAGTGAACTTTCCGAACAGACACAGCAGGATCCAAAGCGCTGCTGTAAACGTGTCCTAAAATATGTTTCTATTAGCAACAACCCAATTATTCTGAGTTATAAATAGTGTTCTGTACAGTTTATAAAATCTGGTAGATCCAGCCAACCAAAGTTGCCACAAGACAAAATAATCCAGATTAGTGGTGCAACTAAATGATTTTTATCACACATTCTTCTTTCAGTTTATTCACATTTGTCTCAATGCTTCCTTTCCAGCAGGCGCCAAAGAAACTTTTGATTTGAGCACATTGGAAATGAGGCACACTGCTGAGCGACAGAAAATGTCGCGCTTTGGTGCCTCTGACGACGCTAATCTGGCATCGTCTTCATCCTGTCTCTTCTCCCAGATCTCGCCAGTCAGTAAAAGTCAGTCTGATGTTGACTCATGTCTCATTTCTTCCTCTGATGTGCTTTACAAACAGCCAGTCTTGATATCCAGTCGCTAGCGGGTCAAACGGCCTATAAGCAAAAAAACCCTCAAGACGTTGCTGGGCAACAACATCCCCAGTGATGTGAAGCCACTGTGACATCAAAACGAGTCAGGAACAGATTTGTTTTTGGTCGGATGTCAGATGGCACCATAGTGGTACCGCTCTCTTTCCATGCATGCATAAACAGGAGTGGTTTATAGCAGAAATAAACAACTGTTGGGGACATCCACAAGAGGAAACAGATTCATCAGAAATGATTGAAATCTCTGGGAATAGGTAAAAACGGCTTGGTCTCATCTTAAGCTCTCCATTTGCCTTAAGCATGAGAAGTCTTTAAAAGCAAGAAACTACATGGTAAAGAAGTGTTTTTCACATCAGTGGGAGGTTGTTTAACCATCTGCATTCATCTCTCCTCGACCTCTTACACTAATAAATCCAATTTCTCTTTCAAAACAAGAGAATATCTGGCATCGGCTATGTTTTTACCCCTGCTGGATGACGGTGATCTGTTTTTATGCTCCAGGTCAGGATCTTTAGAAACTAGATCCTGTGGACCACTGTGCTCTGCGTTTCATTACTGGCTGTGGAAATCGCACAGATCACTGCAGTTTTACACTACAGCTAAATGACCGACTCTATGTATGCAGACAATCACAAACTGATTTAAAAGGAGGAAAAATGATCTCCGCAGGAGTTTAAGATGATTCTAAGGGACGGCGAAGTAAACTTCCTCTGTCAACGTTTCTGGACGTCATTGCTGCATTTCAGTTACCCGATGTTGGCTGCCACCTTCGTTTTGCTCCTTGTGTTTGTTGAACAGTTGATCTGGATGTTGGGTTGCATCTGAATTTACTTTTAATTTTACTGGACTAGACTGGACTGGACCGGACCAGACCAGACTGGACCGGACCCACAAAATGAGCCAACATGCATTTATCCAACTCCATTGAGACCTCCTCAGTCGCCTCGGCTATAGCACCAGCAACCCCACATGAAGCGGAAAAAAGAGCAAAAATATGGACAAAAGATTTGATGAAATCATTTTTTAGGTTTAAGAATTTAGTTCTTTTTAATAATCAGATGTAAACTGGTGTTTTTCATGAGTAGAAAGCAGCAAAGAGATGTTTGTGGGTTATCTAGTCATGATGAGATTTGCCCTACATATATCAGAAGCGAAGCATTGCTGTAGGGCTGAAAGCAAGTGGCTAGCCCAGAGTGTGGCTGATCTCTCACACATGCACACACACACACACACACACACAGACACACACACACACTCATGCACGCGAACATGCCCACGCACACGCACAGCGCTGGCTCTGGGCTGAGTCTCTGAGCCACGTGCCAGTCCTCATCTCGTGGATTACGAGCTGCCAAAGCTGCAGCTCTCCACCAGGACCAGATCCGGTCCCGGTGATCTTGGCTGGAGGGGGGGGGTCGGTGAAGCTGGCAGCTGAACATGAACATTGGCAGCGAGGGGGGGGGCTCAGAGAGAAAGAAATCTGCATGTCTAGATTGCTGAGCAGAGGGAGTGTGAGATGCGAGGCGAGCAGTTGGGTTGGGAATTCCCGTTTAAACCGTGTCAGTGGAACCCGAGGGCTGCTTTCAGGGGAAGCGCGGTAATTTGACTAAATGATCCCATTACAGGGGATGGTATCTCTCTGCAAAGGTTCCTGGGATTAAACATTATCAGATGGGGGTCTGTGACATGAAAACATGAGAAGTCCTCCAGCGATAAGACACGTGCACGGACTGAGACCCTGACCGAGACACTTTATTGTGGACCTGACAGCGCTCTGCTGATAAGACTCTGACTCACAACGAGCCTTCGGCAAATCATACACCTGGACTAACTCCTGACACACTTTGCATTCCGCCCCCCTTCATGATCTGGTGTGGATTACACAGCACAGACAGGATGTAACACTTCTAAGATAAGGTTTATGGTTAGCCGAGGTGTGTTGGACAAGCCCAGAATGCACCATGGACACAGTCTGCTCTGTTTCTACACAAGTCAGATATGGTTTGATCCAACACCCTGTGGCCCTGCTGGCATCGCTTTAGTCAAACATATCGGTCGGATCTCTGAAGCACATATCTGTCAGATGCTAATTTACAGCCTCTTACTTCACACATTGCAGTCAGGAATATCCCCTGCATGAGAAACGCACAAAGCATTAAGTCATGGGGCAGCATATGCATGTCTCAGCTGCTGTCAGGGGCCCTGTGCAGAGCTGGAGCGCGCACGTGTCTGGGCGTTCGTATCTGTTAGAGAGGCTGTTTGTGGCAGAACAGGATGGGTGGGGTAGTTCTCGGTTGAAGGCTGCCTTTACCTTTTGAAAAGCCATCAGTTTCAAGTTCCTGTGTCTGCAAACTACTGCTGTTTGTCACAGGAAGACAAAGAAATGATAAAGTTTGTGGAAAAGCTCCAAACGGAGGAGGCTTTCGTCTTTAACAGTTACAAAGACGTGTGTGTGGAGGAAAAATGCTTCATATCGACAACGTCTTTTATTCCAATGAGACCACAATATGATGCGCTTCTACCAGACCTGCCTCATGGAAATGGGGAAATGAAACTTCCACTTTCACTCTGGTGACTGCCAAGTGGTCCCTGGCCGAACGGGGCTGAGGTGTGAAAAGTCTCTGCACCAGATGCACATGCACAAAGTTAAAGCACATGTAGAGTATAATCTCCACACAGACACGTCAGCTGGGTGTTTTATGGAGAATGCACAGCTGATGCGTGGCTTTGAGATTTGCAGAGGGACATGGAAGTTTCCTTCCACCGATGACGAGAAATATTTCTGAAATGACCGCGGTGCGGTTCGGCGTCGAGGAGCTTGTTTATGAGATATATGTAGAATAACTCAGAGGAAAACTGTGAAAGGAAATCCAGCAGAGCCAAACATGCAGTTTTTGGATACTCAGCACGTTACTGGACTACGTAGTCATACTTCAGCGCTCTTGGAGGGGTGCCTCTGTTTTGTAGATAAACGGGGGACCTCCAAACCGGAAGGCATTTCTGTAGACCTGCTGTAGACTCACTCGGTAGGAAAACTGGCTCAGAAGTTCTGCTCCCTTACGTATGTAAACAGGAATGTTTCGGATGTTGCTCCGGTGTGTCTGTCATGTTGCCGTCACGTGCTAAATTCACATTTCACTTTGTCCTGACATCAGTTTCTGCCCCATTAACGCTGGTCGCAGAAGATTCGCAGTTTTCTTCATCACCTGTGAGGATTACCTGCTGAATTTGGTTAAATTTCAGGGAGCTTAGCGATTACGTGATGCAGCGAGCAGAGCAGTACCACAGGAAACCACAGGGGGCAGTGTTGAGTTGTCGCGCTGCCACACAACCAGAGGAAGAAGTCCCTGTGATTTCCGGAGGCATTGCTCTGTTTTCTCTGTCAACAACGGACCTGCAAGGCCTGGAAAACAGACCGATGTAAACGAAACATAAACGAAACGGGAAGTGTCCGTCTGCATATCCTTCTTCTACGTTTTGTTTCTGTTTGCAGGTAAAGAAGAAAAGTTTTGTCCAGGAACTAAACTACTGTCGTCTAGCAGTAAGGAACGGTTTAGCACCATAGTGAATGTATGATGGCCTACATGTGTACTAACTTCTGCTGTGACGATATTAAGAACCAAATGAGCATTTTTTCCCTCTCAGGCTTGTAAATCAGAAAAGGAATTAGCTGCTTGTTTTTCCTGACCGCGGTTCATTAACTGATAAAAGCCTGAAGGAGTCAGGCTGGAACAGCAGCCGCGAGTCGAGAGAGGAATAAATCTGGAGGTTTGAACTCTGCTGGCGACAGGTTTCCGGTGTCGCTGCCTTCAGAACAAACTGGTCCTGGGAAAAGAAGCTGAAGCCGAGGTGAATAGAAACTTTTAGCAGCTTTTCATGGGAGAAAAAACAAGCAGACACCCTACGGAGCTGAAAGGAGGAGGTTCACCAAATCCCACAAGCCGCTGATGACAGACGGCCTTTACTAAGGCAACCCTGAATCCCCTTCTGGATACAATCTGTCACTTTCATCGCAACTCCGCCGCCACCTTGTTTCTTTTCGCCCACCACTCCCTCCTCTCGCTGTCCTCCCCCCAAACCCTCCTCCACCCATCCACCCCGCTCTTTTTGTCTATCTGTCTGAGAGCGTTTCCTGTGTCATAGATTACAGGATGTCCTCTGCAAAACAAGCAAGATTCCAGTTGCAGAGCAGAAAAAGCAACAGAATCTTCTAGAAGCACGAGCCTGGTGACGTTTCACAGACTTGTTTTCAGAGAAGAAATGCATGAGGCTGTGGAGCAAAGGTTGAGGTGTTTATAATCTGCTTCACCGGTCGTTCTTCAACTGAAAGCTGCGTTTTTAGCCGACCTGCAGCCTTCTAATGTGGCTGACAGCTCCAGGAAGTCCAACCACAGCTCAGATGTAATCTTTAAGTGTTTCAGAATGAGTCAGAGCGCCTCAGAAAACTTGCAATCTTGATGAGTTGAAGCCGTTAAAATGTTGTTTAAAACCATTTTTCTTAAAAATAAACCCACGAACCCCAGCCGGCAGAGGTCTGGTTGCCAAACAGGTCACGCATCCAGCCAGAGCGGGCCGGAGATGAAAGGGCAAACAATCTGCTTTCTTTGCTCTTTCTTCTCTCAGGAGGGTGAATGGAGCCGCACCCAGCCCCTGACCTGACTTTGGCCTCCCTGCATGTCTTACCGAACCCCCTGAGCCATGCCGGGGACCAAAGCAGAACTTCCACACCGGCCACAAAGACCCCACGCAGGTCACATGCATCGGTAGCGCTTGGGTTCAAGGCTGATAGAAGCAGCAAACTCCAGCGGTTTAAAGTAAAGCTTATGAAGAAAAGCTAAAAACTGCAGTTCCTCCTTCATCCACCTGGGGCTCCAAAACAGAGCAAATCTCCCATGTTAAAAAGACCAACTTCACAGCAGGAATAAACCTGTTTTACAGCAGGAATAAACATGTTTACAGCAGGAATAAACCTGTTTTACAGCAGGAATAAACATGTTTACAACAGGAATAAACATGTTTACATCAGAAATAAACACGTTTACAGCCTGGTACAGAAACATTTTAGGTTTAATAGGTCAAGTTTACCTTCATGACAAGCCTTTAGATGTTATTTAATCTTTAAATCGGTTGTAAAAAGGGGCGTGTCTTTCAGATTGACAGTTCCGCAATATCTGGTGGGAAGGAGAGTGTAGCACAACTGATTTGTCGCCGGTTAACATCGTGTCTTAGCTTTAGACCGCCTACCTCTGGTAGCTAGTTAGCTCCTGTTAGCTCACATGTTAGCTCATTTAGCTCTTAGCTACAAGCAGGTTTGAATTTAACAGATATCAATCACTGCCGCCCCCCCCCCCCCCCACCGCTGTATTTCTCCAGAGTGATGACACATGCGATGGTGCCAAGATGGCGACGATTGGAACCGCCCAATGAGCTTCAGAAACAGACAGGTGACGTCATGGAGGCTCCGCCCATCCTTCCTACAGTCCATGAGCTGAATTAATTTCTAACCAACGCGGTGCAGACGCTGTTTTCCAGCTGGATTGTTGGGAGCAGCGATGGGAAGGGGAACCTGTTTCTGTTCATCAGGAAGTGGAACTATAATTTCCTCAGCGTGTCTGGGTGTGCGTTCTGCTCTACAGCCAGACAAACATCGACATAAAAAGCACCATCGCTGCTCGCTCCAGCCAGATTCCTCGACTGTGTGTTTGTGGCCTACAAACACACACACGTAGAAAAACTCCAATTTTGGCAACAAGCTCATCCCACTGTCGTCTCCTTGGCGGAGGAGTCGAGCAGAACAATGAAGCCTCTGTCTTCATGAAGCCTGTACATGCTGCGGTCAGGCTGCTGCGGTCAGGCTGCTGCAGTCAGGCTGCTGCGGTCAGGCTGCTGCAGTCAGGCTGCTGCAGTCAGGCTGCTGCGGTCAGGCTGCTGCGGTCAGCCTGCTGCGGTCAGGCTGCTGCTGTCAGGCTGCTGCAGTCAGGCTGCTGCAGTCAGGCTGCTGCGGTCAGGCTGCTGCTGCGGTCAGGCTGCTGCTGCGGTCAGGCTGCTGCAGTCAGGCTGCTGCAGTCAGGCTGCTGCAGTCAGGCTGCTGCAGTCAGGCTGCTGCGGTCAGGCTGCTGCAGTCAGGCTGCTGCGGTCAGGCTGCTGCAGTCAGGCTGCTGCGGTCAGGCTGCTGCAGTCAGGCTGCTGCAGTCAGGCTGCTGCAGTCAGGCTGCTGCAGTCAGGCTGCTGCGGTCAGGCTGCTGCTGCAGTCAGCCTGCTGCGGTCAGGCTGCTGCTGCGGTCAGGCTGCTGCAGTCAGGCTGCTGCGGTCAGGCTGCTGCTGCGGTCAGGCTGCTGCAGTCAGGCTGCTGCGGTCAGGCTGCTGCAGTCAGGCTGCTGCGGTCAGGCTGCTGCTGCAGTCAGGCTGCTGCGGTCAGGCTGCTGCGGTCAGGCTGCTGCGGTCAGGCTGCTGCTGCAGTCTGGCTGCTGCGGTCTGGCTGCTGCTGCAGTCAGGCTGCTGCTGCGGTCTGGCTGCTGCGGTCGGGCTGCTGCTGCAGTCAGGCTGCTGCAGTCAGGCTGCTGCAGTCAGGCTGCTGCAGTCAGGCTGCTGCAGTCAGGCTGCTGCAGTCAGGCTGCTGCGGTCTGGCTGCTGCGGTCGGGCTGCTGCTGCAGTCAGGCTGCTGCAGTCAGGCTGCTGCAGTCAGGCTGCTGCAGTCAGGCTGCTGCAGTCAGGCTGCTGCGGTCAGGCTGCTGCTGCGGTCAGGCTGCTGCTGCGGTCAGGCTGCTGCTGCGGTCAGGCTGCTGCAGTCAGGCTGCTGCAGTCAGGCTGCTGCTGCGGTCAGGCTGCTGCTGCGGTCAGGCTGCTGCTGCAGTCTGGCTGCTGAAGTCAGGCTGCTGAAGTCAGGCTGCTGCGGTCTGGCTGCTGCGGTCGGGCTGCTGCTGCAGTCAGGCTGCTGCTGCGGTCAGGCTGCTGCTGCGGTCAGGCTGCTGCAGTCAGGCTGCTGCGGTCAGGCTGCTGCGGTCAGGCTGCTGCGGTCAGGCTGCTGCAGTCAGGCTGCTGCTGCGGTCAGGCTGCTGCAGTCAGGCTGCTGCAGTCAGGCTGCTGCTGCGGTCAGGCTGCTGCGGTCAGGCTGCTGCGGTCAGGCTGCTGCGGTCAGGCTGCTGCAGTCAGGCTGCTGCAGTCAGGCTGCTGCGGTCAGGCTGCTGCGGTCCGGCTGCTGCGGTCCGGCTGCTGCGGTCCGGCTGCTGCGGTCAGGCTGCTGCGGTCAGGCTGCTGCTGCAGTCCGGCTGCTGCGGTCCGGCTGCTGCGGTCCGGCTGCTGCGGTCCGGCTGCTGCAGTCAGGCTGCTGCGGTGAGGCTGCTGCGGTCCGGCTGCTGCGGTCAGGCTGCTGCGGTCAGGCTGCTGCGGTCAGGCTGCTGCGGTCCGGCTGCTGCGGTCCGGCTGCTGCGGTCCGGCTGCTGCGGTCCGGCTGCTGCGGTCCGGCTGCTGCGGTCAGGCTGCTGCAGTCAGGCTGCTGCGGTGAGGCTGCTGCGGTGAGGCTGCTGCAGTCAGGCTGCTGCGGTGAGGCTGCTGCGGTGAGGCTGCTGCGGTCTGGCTGCTGCAGTCAGGCTGCTGCTGTCAGGCTGCTGCGGTCAGGCTGCTGCGGTGAGGCTTCTGCAGTCAGGCTGCTGCAGTCAGGCTGCTGCGGTGAGGCTGCTGCAGTCAGGCTGCTGCGGTGAGGCTGCTGCAGTCAGGCTGCTGCAGTCAGGCTGCTGCGGTGAGGCTGCTGCGGTGAGGCTGCTGCAGTCAGGCTGCTGCAGTCAGGCTGCTGCGGTGAGGCTGCTGCGGTGAGGCTGCTGCGGTCTGGCTGCTGCGGTCAGGCTGCTGCAGTCAGGCTGCTGCAGTCAGGCTGCTGCGGTGAGGCTGCTGCAGTCAGGCTGCTGCAGTCAGGCTGCTGCAGTCAGGCTGCTGCTGCGGTGAGGCTGCTGCGGTGAGGCTGCTGCAGTCAGGCTGCTGCTGCGGTCAGGCTGCTGCGGTGAGGCTGCTGCGGTCAGGCTGCTGCGGTCAGGCTGCTGCGGTCAGGCTGCTGCAGTCAGGCTGCTGCGGTCAGGCTGCTGCGGTCAGGCTGCTGCAGTCAGGCTGCTGCGGTCAGGCTGCTGCAGTCAGGCTGCTGCTGCGGTGAGGCTGCTGCGGTGAGGCTGCTGCAGTCAGGCTGCTGCTGCGGTCAGGCTGCTGCGGTGAGGCTGCTGCGGTCAGGCTGCTGCAGACAGGCTGCTGCTGCGGTCAGGCTGCTGCGGTGAGGCTGCTGCGGTCAGGCTGCTGCGGTGAGGCTGCTGCGGTCAGGCTGCTGCAGTCAGGCTGCTGCTGCGGTCAGGCTGCTGCGGTGAGGCTGCTGCGGTCAGGCTGCTGCGGTCAGGCGGCTGCTGCGGTCAGGCGGCTGCTGCGGTCAGGCTGCTGCAGTCAGGCTGCTGCTGCGGTCAGGCTGCTGCAGTCAGGCTGCTGCGGTCAGGCTGCTGCGGTCAGGCTGCTGCGGTCAGGCTGCTGCGGTCAGGCTGCTGCGGTCAGGCTGCTGCGGTCAGGCTGCTGCGGTGAGGCTGCTGCAGTCAGGCTGCTGCTGCGGTCAGGCTGCTGCGGTGAGGCTGCTGCGGTCAGGCTGCTGCGGTCAGGCTGCTGCGGTCAGGCTGCTGCAGACAGGCTGCTGCAGACAGGCTGCTGCAGACAGGCTGCTGCAGTCAGGCTGCTGCGGTCAGGCTGCTGCGGTCAGGCTGCTGCGGTGAGGCTGCTGTGGTCAGGCTGCTGCAGTCAGGCTGCTGCAGTCAGGCTGCTGCGGTCAGGCTGCTGCGGTGAGGCTGCTGTGGTCAGGCTGCTGCGGTGAGGCTGCTGCGGTCAGGCTGCTGCAGTCAGGCTGCTGCTGCGGTCAGGCTGCTGCGGTCAGGCTGCTGCGGTCAGGCTGCTGCGGTCAGGCTGCTGCGGTCAGGCTGCTGCGGTCAGGCTGCTGCGGTCAGGCTGCTGCGGTCAGGCTGCTGCAGTCAGGCTGCTGCAGTCAGGCTGCTGCTGCGGTCAGGCTGCTGCGGTCAGGCTGCTGCGGTCAGGCTGCTGCGGTCAGGCTGCTGCAGTCAGGCTGCTGCAGTCAGGCTGCTGCGGTCCGGCTGCTGCGGTCCGGCTGCTGCGGTCCGGCTGCTGCAGTCAGGCTGCTGCGGTCAGGCTGCTGCTGCGGTCCGGCTGCTGCGGTCCGGCTGCTGCGGTCCGGCTGCTGCGGTCCGGCTGCTGCAGTCAGGCTGCTGCGGTGAGGCTGCTGCGGTCCGGCTGCTGCGGTCAGGCTGCTGCGGTCAGGCTGCTGCGGTCCGGCTGCTGCGGTCCGGCTGCTGCGGTCCGGCTGCTGCGGTGAGGCTGCTGCGGTCAGGCTGCTGCAGTCAGGCTGCTGCGGTGAGGCTGCTGCGGTGAGGCTGCTGCGGTCTGGCTGCTGCAGTCAGGCTGCTGCTGTCAGGCTGCTGCGGTCAGGCTGCTGCGGTGAGGCTGCTGCAGTCAGGCTGCTGCAGTCAGGCTGCTGCGGTGAGGCTGCTGCGGTGAGGCTGCTGCAGTCAGGCTGCTGCGGTGAGGCTGCTGCAGTCAGGCTGCTGCAGTCAGGCTGCTGCGGTGAGGCTGCTGCAGTCAGGCTGCTGCGGTGAGGCTGCTGCGGTGAGGCTGCTGCGGTCTGGCTGCTGCGGTCAGGCTGCTGCGGTGAGGCTGCTGCAGTCAGGCTGCTGCAGTCAGGCTGCTGCAGTCAGGCTGCTGCAGTCAGGCTGCTGCTGCGGTGAGGCTGCTGCGGTGAGGCTGCTGCAGTCAGGCTGCTGCTGCGGTCAGGCTGCTGCGGTGAGGCTGCTGCGGTCAGGCTGCTGCGGTCAGGCTGCTGCGGTCAGGCTGCTGCTGCGGTCAGGCGGCTGCTGCGGTCAGGCTGCTGCAGTCAGGCTGCTGCGGTCAGGCTGCTGCAGTCAGGCTGCTGCGGTCAGGCTGCTGCGGTCAGGCTGCTGCGGTCAGGCTGCTGCAGTCAGGCTGCTGCGGTCAGGCTGCTGCGGTCAGGCTGCTGCGGTCAGGCTGCTGCAGTCAGGCTGCTGCGGTCAGGCTGCTGCGGTCAGGCTGCTGCGGTCAGGCTGCTGCGGTGAGGCTGCTGCGGTCAGGCTGCTGCAGTCAGGCTGCTGCAGTCAGGCTGCTGCAGTCAGGCTGCTGCGGTCAGGCTGCTGCAGAGCTGCGCTGCAAAGCCCCGTCTGAGATGCAGCTTCGGCTTCAGGAACAACTCGTTTGCTGACTAGATGTGAAATGACCTCATCTAATATTCGCTTTGATGTCGTTTCTCCTGCGCTCAGCACATAAGTTACTCCGTTCACACAAAAACTTTGGAATGATCAGGTCAAGTGGTGGTGTGAAACAGAAAGCAGATGTTCTATCAGGTGGTTTTGTATCGTAATGCAGCCGTACGCTGCGTCTCCTTACATAACCCATCATTTATCCCCCTGCAGCTTCGCTCCCCGCTACGCCAGACATGAACATCTGCTGCTGCATCTCCTGACAGCTCCAACGTTTCCCCGCTGGATCCGCCTCCAACAACGGAGCTGACATTTCAATTCTTATTGCAACATTCAGGTTCTTTTCTTTGTCTTCCTGTTTAATGGAAGCGATTGTGTCGTTGTTCTCAGAGTTTCCAGGAAGAGTCCAGAGAGACGGACCTCCACCAGCTGCTGCAACAGCTCAACTAAAGGTTTAATACGTTCAGGAAAAGACAGAAAACAATCTGAAGCTGTCATTTATTAAGCTTTGAAACATGTTTGCTTTTATTATTGTCTGAAGAACATCTTATTAATGATAAAAGGGATCTGTTACAGTTGAAAAACTTTTCTAAAAGGACCCATCCACAGATTACAGCTGCTAACCACTCCACGTCTGTTCAGCTCCACACGCAGCATGAACTGGTCTTCAGTGAGCCGCACCAGTAAAATAACAGCATAAATACCAAGAAATCATTAACTGAACTTATCTTGCCTTTAATTATTTTAGTTTGTCGTTTTTAATATTTAGTCCTTATCATGTTTAATATATAAGTTAACTTACAATTCACAGTGAATTGATGATCAGATTTAATTTCTTTCCAAGAGCTGCAAGTTATTTCAAAGGTAAAAAAGTGTTTATTTACACGTCTGTAGCAACTGGACTGCCTGAACTGACCCACCTCATCATGAAAACTCATCTACAAGGACTGTGGTGGAAATATTTCTGTTCTAAATGTAAAAATATAACCTCACATGGAGACATTGGAGATATTTTCCAGATTGTTTACTAAAGTCAAGCTACAGGCCGGATCGGACCTTCTGCTGGTCCGGTTTCAGCCCCCCCGTCTGTAAAACCCTGACAAAGAGCTAAACGTCAACAACCTGCAGGCCGTGACTCCGACAGGAAAACAGATGGAAATGAGGACAAGCAAAAACCACTAAAACATGCAAAGATGCAAGAAAACCAACACTGGAAAAACCAGGAAGAGTCACAGCAAACGGATGACAAGCTGCTGCGTTTGTAGCCGGATCTCCAAAAGTCTGATGGATCCTAAAACAGGAGAATCTTCAGCTTGGACATGCACGGAAAACCAAGGAGGAACAACGCCGTGCCACAGTCTTCTCACGGCTGCACGGACGGCGTGCACGAGCTTTGCACAAACACAGAAAGAGCGAAGGAAAAGGAAGAGATTGGGGAGGTTTGGGACGGGAGCCGGGTCTCCACTTCCTCTCGCCAAATTTGCTTTGGCAACTCTTTCCGTGGGAACGAGGAGAGACCGGAGCAAACCGGGGATTGGACGGAGATGGAAAGCTGGAGATGGCGGTGGGGGTGGGAATGGAGGGGGGGTGAGTAAATACAGCTGGATGTTTCCATGACTTTTCATTTTCCACTTTATTCTGGTGTTTTTGCACTTTATGTTGAAATGACGTGATGAGAGGAGCATTAGCATTAGCATTAGCATTAGCAATCAAAGAGGAATCAAGAGAAGCTGAAAGACCGGCTCATGACATGACGCGGCCAGAAGTCCGCCTGGCGGAGGAATCTGGTGGATCAGCAGAGAAAAGTCTTTAAATCTGCTTCCTGGTTGGGAAGGAAAGGAATCTGCTGACGGATCTTTTCCTCGCATCGGTGCAGCAAAATAAAATAACCTGCATCGTTTTAACGGCGGCCAGATATGAGTTATGGTTAATGAGGGGAGAAGTGCACGCCGGCCCGCGGACTGTGGGGCGCAGGGCGCATTTCTGCTCGCCGCGCTGCGCGCCCTCAGGTCCAGTGGCTTGTGAGAAGGTTAAGTCACATGGCTGAGCAAATAAATAGCACTGGAGGCTGTGTGTGTGTGTGTGTGTGCGTGTGTGTGTGTGTTGGCATGGACACTGCTGCCAGCTGGTGTGGAGGCAGAAAGTTTATGCATGCACACAAACACACACCGGCAGTTTGATTTCCAAGTATTACTTACGGGGCACTGGAACACCAGCAGGCATTTCTGGGTACCGACGTCCAGACTGCAGCACATGCACACGCACGCTTACACGTTACGTGCACACATGTGCCAGGACAGGCCCGTCCTGCTATCCAGCGCCTGAAACTCGACGTGGCCCCCAGACCATCTCCCAGACCGGCGGTCTGGACTGGCGGTCTGGGAGGAGGTCTGGACCGGCGGTCTGGGAGGAGGTCTGGACCGGCGGTCTGGACTGGCGGTCTGGGAGGAGGTCTGGACCGGCGGTCTGGGAGGAGGTCTGGACCGGCGGTCTGGGAGGAGGTCTGGACCGGTCTGGGAGGAGGTCTGGACCGGTCTGGACCGGTCTGGGAGGAGGTCTGGACCGGTCTGGGAGGAGGTCTGGACCGGTCTGGGAGGAGGTCTGGACCGGCGGTCTGGGAGGAGGTCTGGACCGGTCTGGGAGGAGGTCTGGACTGGCGGTCTGGGAGGAGGTCTGGACTGGCGGTCTGGGAGGAGGTCTGGACCGGCGGTCTGGGAGGAGGTCTGGACCGGCGGTCTGGGAGGAGGTCTGGACCGGCGGTCTGGGAGGAGGTCTGGACCGGCGGTCTGGGAGGAGGTCTGGACCGGCGGTCTGGACCGGTCTGGGAGGAGGTCTGGACCGGTCTGGGAGGAGGTCTGGACCGGCGGTCTGGGAGGAGGTCTGGACCGGCGGTCTGGGAGGAGGTCTGGACCGGCGGTCTGGGAGGAGGTCTGGACCGGCGGTCTGGGAGGAGGTCTGGACCGGCGGTCTGGGAGGAGGTCTGGACCGGTCTGGACCGGTCTGGGAGGAGGTCTGGACCGGTCTGGGAGGAGGTCTGGACCGGTCTGGACCGGCGGTCTGGGAGGAGGTCTGGACCGGCGGTCTGGGAGGAGGTCTGGACCGGTCTGGGAGGAGGTCTGGACCGGCGGTCTGGGAGGAGGTCTGGACCGGTCTGGGAGGAGGTCTGGACCGGCGGTCTGGGAGGAGGTCTGGACCGGTCTGGGAGGAGGTCTGGACCGGTCTGGACCGGTCTGGGAGGAGGTCTGGACCGGCGGTCTGGGAGGAGGTCTGGACCGGTCTGGGAGGAGGTCTGGACCGGTCTGAGAGGAGGTCTGGACCGGTCTGGACCGGTCTGGGAGGAGGTCTGGACCGGCGGTCTGGGAGGAGGTCTGGACCGGTCTGGGAGGAGGTCTGGACCGGCGGTCTGGGAGGAGGTCTGGACCGGTCTGGGAGGAGGTCTGGACCGGCGGTCTGGGAGGAGGTCTGGACCGGCTCAGGCCTAAATCTCTGCCTTTACGTCACTCTGCAGCCTGAAATGCGTTTGAACTCGTGTTTAATGGGTCAAACTGGGTGGACTTCTCTATGTGGGACAGGAAAATGGCGAATCGTGGTTTGCTAAGTCCGAGTGCATCGTGTGTCCTTGGGCTGGTGGTTTGACGTGCACGGATCGTCCTGTCAGAGACGAGGATGAGGAGGATTTAAGAGAGGGTGGGGGCTTGCAGTCAAATCCCCGCTCCTCTTACAGGCATCATGACGCCGACTGAAGCCTCATCTCTGGAGATCTCCTCTTCCAGTGACTGGGACAGACCGCCAACTACAGTCCTAAGCTCTTTGTTGTCCTCTTTATCGCGCCGACACATGCAGCAGGAGGCTCGTAAAGACGCTACCTCATGGAAGACGTGGACAGCTGCCGCCGGTACAGATAATATCAGCTGAGCCGGCATAAGACTCTGTACGCCGAGCCATCTGTGAGTCTCTGTCAACAGAGCTTCGCCCTCGTTACGTTTGAGGACACGAGCGTCCCATCAGGACAGACTAAGCCTTTATATAAGGCTGCACGGGGTAACATCTGTCATGGAGGTTATGATGAAAAAAGGATTGTTTTTACTGATGTGCTACTGGAGCCAGTCTGGGACATGGTGAAGTTTCCCATCTGGGATCCACTCCTGGAATACTGGAGATGCTTGGACCTATCTGGTCTGGGTGATCCTGGACTGGTGGGACTGAAAACATCTGTCATCAAACTTCAGAAGCCTTCAACCAGACGGATGGGAAGCAGGTCTCCAGCTAGCGTCTCTGATGTTCCAGACCGGGTTCGACTGGGCGGGGAACACTGACAAACGTTAGCAACAGATCGCTAGAAGCAACATTTCCCACAACGCCAACGGAACGAGATGAAAGCCGACTTATTGATGCGTTAGCACCGAAAGCAGAAAACCGTTGTCATCCCGGCTCGTTCAGCGCAGCAGTAGAGCTTCAGTTCGGTACTCAGAGCTAACGTGGTTTCTAACCATCTTCTGTCCAGCATGTGCAACAGGATTATCAGCGAGATGTCCAGGATACGATGCTCCCGCATCACTTCCTGCCTGTTGCTGACGACGAATCGCGATGCAGACGTAGAAGTTTCCGCATCCCTGCAGCCATAAAACACAGTCCATCAAAGATGTGACAAGTAAAGAATGTTTCTTGATTTTCACAAGAAAGTTTTCAAGTTTTTATGTCATTTTCTCAGTTTGAAACTTTCACATTTTATTACATGTTAATTACATGAAACTCGCTTTCCAGACACGTCTTTCCAAGTATCGCACATTAAGATCCAGTCAATCATATCAACCACTGAAAATACTGACAAGAGGAAGAAAGAGAGAAAATGTTCACGCTGAACCAGAACACTGATGGAAGCAGCGCAGCATTCGTTTAAAGTGTTAACACGCCCTGAAACTACGTCTGCTCTTTGCTCTTGGCCTCCTGGTCTGGGACAGACCTAGCTAGGCGTCGAGCTAGACTTTCCAGACTGCACTGGACCTCTTTTTTGTTTCATCTCATATTTGGCTGTTTTTGCTGCCACACGATGCATTTTATGTTGTTTTTTCTTGATGTTAGGAAACAGTTTGGTAAATTAGCGCCACCTTGTGGTTGTAGCAGCTCATAGCAACAATCGCTTCATAAACTTTACAGTTTCTTACAATAAAATAACTTCAGAAATAATTATGTGTTCTAATCTTCACCAGACTTGAAATTGGCTGCCAATATGACTAAATTAATCCCTGAATATGACAAACTGTCACAAATTACAAAAAGCTGCACAGAAGCCGTCTCTAAATACACCACGTTTAAATAAAACAGAGAGAAGTGAGCAGCTGTATTCATAACATAGACTGTCTGATAAATGCTGCACACTGAGTATAAACGATGAGAGTGTCAAGCGTAAAGTCGCTTGTAGAACTGGAAAAAATGTGTGGGGTTGCTGGGACCTCCAGTGCAAAGCAACTGGGACAGTCTGGACCTGTAAGATCTATTTTACAGCTCAATGCTTCTAACATGCAGCAGTACATAAATAAAAAGCCTCACGGGAGGCTAATTTGCAGATGCAGAAGGTCTGTTGTGACTCAGCAGCTGTAAATGAGTTGTTCATCACATAAAAAACAGCCTGCGGCTCACCAGACAGCAAAGGTGATGCTATGCTTTAGAGGATAATGGAAGAGCACCTGCGGGGGGGATGAGACATGCTCAACAAGGGAGGTCATTGGCTGAGAATAAATGAATAAATATATGTGTGATTATCCAGCTCAGCTGTGTTTTTACTACTCAGGTTAGCAGAGAATGGCTGCGTGACGTCAGTCAGAACATCCCTACTGTGATTCCTCTCCACAAACTGCCTCTGCGACATTTTCCCTGCACATAAATGCCGCTAAAGAGTCTTCTGCCACATCTTAAAATAATAAAGTTCTGAAAGAAATATTGGGTCAGTTTTTCAGGATAAACCACATCAACTGTAACTCTGACTAGATTCAGAGCTGATGGCATCAGCTGCAGATAATGTGAGTAAACAGAAACAAGGCCGACCCCTCGCTTCACGCTGAACGACTGAGAGCTCAGATGGCTGAGCTCCTTTTTCCTTCCTGTCTGAGTGGTAGGATTAGGTCAGGCTGTCAGCTGTTTCAGACACCACGGCACTCTCCCAACCAGGCCACGCTCTGACGAGCTCTGCTTGCCTTTCACACAAACCACCGAGCACACTGGACCCTCACAAGCAACACAGCAGCTCCCTGTACGCTGCACAAAAAGCCGGCTGTATTGACGGCCGTGTTTGTTATAGTTGTGCGTTAAGTGGGCCGAGCATGGCTGCACTAATGCTCTTGCAGACATGCAGGGTCAATACCAGCAGCACTCTGAGCCCATCATCTGACATGGGTGAAACAAGCTCTTACACATTCATTCAAGCTGCGGTCTTCAAGTGTCATTATGTGGGGAGACAGAGAACATCAACCGTCTAGATCCCAACTATAAATATGAAGCTACAGCATGCTGAAACGCCCGACTTCACACTGTGGAGTAAAGAGCACAACAGAAGTTTATGGACCTGCTCGTGGTACTTGGAAAGAATTGATCAGGAACAGATGTCCCCACCGATACGACCCGATTTTCCTCTTGTAGATGTCCACCGCAGTTTTTCTGTTTCTGCTTAGGACACTTCTACTGACGTAAAACCACACAACGCAGCGTTGATCACCAGCCAGGATGACAACCTGCATGTTATCAGCATCAGTTTAAACCCGTTTGACCTGATCAGAGGGGGGTCTCGGACCAAATGGTCCAACTCACCAGAGGGTGAAGATCTGCGCTAACCAACAATAAGCTAATGTGGCTAGCTGGTGTTGGCATTAGACCTGCTCAGGGTTCTGCACTGCCAACAATTTCACACTATGTGACTGGCTGGACGTTGGCACGATGCCGTAGAGGACTGCGATTGGGTCGGGACTGTAGTTCTTCGTAGGTAAGATGGAGGATTTTTACAAAGAAATTCACCGACCACAACCTGAGCATCATCTGTAAAACTGCTGAGAGCAGAAAGGCCACCGATCAGAAGGCGACGGAAATTCACACACACAAAACCTGGACTAGACTAAATGACCTCAACTGGAAAAAACCCAGGAGGGTAAAGGTCAACATAAAGAAAGCAGCTGAGTTTTGCTATTTAGGATCAAATTATGCTCATTAATGTGATTTAATTTTTGTTTCTTCATCATAAATTTGAATTAAAAAGGCTTTTATTGGTATGTTGGAAAGAGGTTTACCTTGACAAAGTAAATGTAAAATAAAAACAAAAATATTTACTGATTTGATTTTGATGAAATGGACTGAAATGGAGTCCTCTGCAGGCGCAAAGTCCCAACCAGATCTGGTAACTACAGCGGTTTCTTCTCAGATATAATACTCTGACTATTCATAAAGAGGTAAATTCACAGTTTTCTTTTCGTGGATGTCCACTACAGTTGTTTTGTGTATGTTTCTTCTATTGAGTTTTGACCATAGCCTACGGCGCCACTCTCCGGTGACACCATGGAGCCTCTTTCACTGGTTTCAGACCAGCCAATGGAAAAACTCAGATGGTATGGTAACATTACGATGCTGGTATGTGTCTTCCTCTCTAAACAGCATACCAGAAAAAGCACATCCTGCTGAAGTACCTCAGCTCACTTCCTTTCTCATTCAGAGCTCTACGTAGTCGTGCAGCTGATGCCGGACTCTGACCTGCCGCTGATAACCTGCTTCCAGACCATGAATACTGCAGGAGCATCATCAGAGCAAACAGGAGCCGTAACGGCTAAAAGCTCTCCTATTTACAGCACCTGTCACGTAAATGCACCTGAGAGATGCTTTCCTTTCACTCACTGTGACACTGGTTTAATATCACCTCCTCTGCTCTGCTTGTAGCACAAAGTCTGATTCACATTTCATTTCCAAACCGCTGAAGAGACAGAGGCGCTACGTCAGCTGACACAAATGGAGATGGAAGCATGTTAGACAGGAAGTTAGCAACTGCAAGGTGAAAAAAGAGAAGCGCTTGAGCGAGAGACATTAGGTCATGTCGTCCTAAGACTAAGTGGTACATCTTGGGGATGTCTGACACAAGAAGCAGCAGCCGTGTTCCTGTAATGCTGCAACAGGAAACAGTGGCTATTACGAGTCATTAACCAGCAGCCTGGAGTTCCAGCTAACGCTTGAAGGATGTAGCCCACAGGGGAGCGACGTGGAGAGCCCGGCCGCCTCCATCTGCTGCATCCAGAAAGGTGTTACAGGCAGAGGCAGGAAAGGTCCTGAAACTGTCACATGGCCCCGAGGTGAGAGACTATGACAGACGCGACGAAAGTGAGAGAAAGTGGCTGCTGAGTGCGGTGAAGTCACATGTCTGCAGGGCGCTGTGTCTGCTGGCCGACTCGGGGAGTGGAGGCATAATGGTCTGGGTTGTTAGCGAGCACTCCAGTTGAGATGTGATGGGAATGTTTTCGACAGCTTTCAGACACTTGGCGCTAATGATGTTCTGCATGCCCTGCAGCCAGATGGGAGTCTTTTTTCTCTCCAGTCTTCATGCAGTCAGTCTGTTGAAGAATGTACCGGAAGCGACACAAACGCGTGGAAACATGCCAGCTCCAGAGACTGCTGCTCAGGCTAGAGAGGTAAAATAGTCCTGCAGAGAAAAATACTCACATTTCATTCATAAGTGGGTCCAACAGGTCTGATGTGGACTGATCCAGTCTTAACTAGCCTGTAAAGCAGGGATGGGTGGAGATGAACAGCCTGGAGGGGATGGGAGGGTGGCGGAGGGAAGAGTTTCTCCAGATTCACCTCCAGAAGCTGCAGAAATGTCTAATATAATAAAATGCTTTTTGGGATTGATTGGTGATCGCTGATCAGCTGTAAACCCTGATATAAACATATCTCTGTTGTGTTCCACTTGTGGATGTAGGCAGTGTTTTCACCTACTGCTGAGACGGAGTTTGCTCCTAAAATCAGGTCATTTCTGTGGAAATCCAGGAGAAACTCCAGCCTGCGATGGGTGAAGGCTCTGCCAGAGCCAGTCAGACAGAGCGGACCAATCAATGAGCACCACAGGCTCCCTGAGGGCCGGCACACACCAGGGGAGGCTTATTGTAAATCAATTGTTGGCCAATTAATTTCCATTGATAGCATCAGAATAATGACACGCTGTAATAAAACGGGAATCCCGAGCTCTCGCTGCAGGCGGCGGAGGGTCTAACGGAGGGGAGGCAGACATCACGTCTGGATTTATCCATGTGTGTTCTGGACGCATCGCCTGGTTTCATGTGTGCCGCTGTGCATGAGGAACATCTCACGTGCCACCGGTTTAATCCCCGAGCTACACGACCCGGTGGCTTTGGCAGATGGCTCGGTGAGCAGATTAAAATCTCAACAAACCAGCCTCACGCCAACCCAAACAGACGCTGCAAAGACGTGGAGCGGGGACAAGAAAGCCACATCTGGCCGGAGAGGGAACCAGGATCTCTGCTCCTGTAGCGACTTGTGGGATATCCCACCTAAAGCGTATTACACGTCATATTCAGCAGATTTTCCATCAGATTCGATCAATAATCAGGTTTTGTATCACAAAGAAAAATCTGAATGGACTAAACCCAGCTAGCGTCTTCCATCGGTCCTACACTCGCATCGCTTGATGTTAAAATCGTCTCCGCCTCAGAACCCATTCTAGTCCAGACGTAAGTTTCTCTGATGATGCTGTAGTCATGGCAACAACATCTCAAGAGAATGCTTGAAACTAACGGCAACAACGTGATGCATCTGCATCAGGTTGCTAAAATAACACCGCCAACAGAAAATAAGCCAGGTTGACTGTTGACTAAACGGACAGATAGGGGCGTCTAATGACACGACATAGGCGAAGGGCGTGCTAACAGCAGCTGCAGGGGGGGGCCAAGCTCCACAGAAGTCATCCAAAGGGCAGGTGGAGCAGGGTGAAGTTGGGGTTTTGTTGTTTTATGCCCCAACAAGAGAGGACAGTTGTGTCTGTTGCAGGAGTTCAGCAGAAGGTGAGCGAGCAGACCCCGGCCATAAACAAGTCTGAAGTTTATAGCCACTATTTGGGTTTGTTGTTCTGCTGCATTCTGGGAGGCGGGGCTGCCGGTGGGGGGGCACACAACAGACAAGCTAAGTGACGACGTCGTAAAAAAGAAAGGAAAAAGAAAAAACATGTGGCTCGCAGGGAGGCCAGAAAGATCCGGGGTCGTTCATGGAGCAGCGCCGGGTCAAGCTCTCCGGGTCATCTCGGTTTCAGATCCTCCTGCGTCGTTTACTGCAAAGACACCGCGCTCGCTTCTCACAGAGGCGGGAAAGGAAAACACATGACATGATGCGGTTCCATGTTTTTAATGTGTGTGTGTGTGTGTGTGTGCTGCATGTCTTTCCTCACTGGAATCTGTCTTAATTAAAATAATTGGTTGTGCAGCAAGCGAGCGCCTGAGGGGAGCCGGCTGCACTGCAAACATGTTCAGAAGGGAGACGGCCGGCGAGGGGGGCAAGGCGGGGTTGGACGCTTTTCATTACACACCCTCCAGAGAAAACTGGGTTCTCCAACACGCAAGCCACTGCTGCGACAGAGAAGCCCTCCAACCTCCCAGAGGGCTGACACTGCTTCGCTCCCGGCGCCATCTGCATCTTCAGGTGAGTCATCCCGTTTCCAAGCGGCTGAGTCTGATTAACAGGTGATGAAAGCTGAACCGCCGGCCGCCGTTTGAAGCCGAGCGCAAAAACACTTTTAATAATCCCTGAAACAAGTTGCCAGTTGGTGTTGTTGCCACAGCAAACAAGAAAAGCCGGCGTACACCAACGTAAGCTTGCCTGTGTGTGTGTGTGTGTGTGTGTGTGTGTGTGTGTGTGTGTGTGTGTGTGTGTGTGTGTGTGTGTGCGCGTGCACACTGGGCCTGCTTCCAGCTTCTCCTAAACGTCGGATCGGCTGCTGTCTCATCAATCACGGTTTGTTTGGGGGGATGTGTTAACTGCCGTGTCTTCCTCAGAAGCTCCACACAGACACATCTGGGCCGGCAGCCATGCCCTCCTGACCGCCAGACGGCTCCCAAGTCACAGTCCATTAGCGCCGCGCGCCCCGGGACTGTCTCAGGTCTGGAAATACTACACCGCTGACCATCTGACCCACTCCTGGATCTGCCTCAACAAGTGTTATCACACCCAGAATCCACGGCAGAGGAGTCGGATCACATGTCCGTCAGGTTCGCCACAAAGTTTCATCAAAGTTTCATCACAAATATACAAGAAGACAGAAAATAATGCAACCTATTACTGACGGGCCAGCCAGTACAGGTACTGGTAGAGGAAACCAGTACAGGTAGAGGAACCAGTACAGGTAGAGGAAACCAGTACAGGTAGAGGAAACCAGTACAGGTAGAGGTACCAGTACAGGTAGAGGTACCAGTACTGGTAGAGGTACCAGTACAGGGAGAGGAAACCAGTACAGGTAGAGGAAACCAGTACAGGTAGAGGAAACCAGTACAGGTAGAGGTACCAGTACAGGTAGAGGAAACCAGTACAGGTAGAGGAAACCAGTACAGGTAGAGGTACCAGTACAGGTAGAGGAAACCAGTACAGGTAGAGGAAACCAGTACAGGTAGAGGAAACCAGTACAGGTAGAGGTACCAGTACAGGTAGAGGAAACCAGTACAGGTAGAGGAAACCAGTACAGGTAGAGGAAACCAGTACAGGTAGAGGAAACCAGTACAGGTAGAGGTACCAGTACTGGTAGAGGAAACCAGTACAGGTAGAGGTACCAGCACAGGTAGAGGAAACCAGCACAGGTAGAGGTACCAGTACTGGTAGAGGAAACCAGTACAGGTAGAGGAAACCAGTACAGGTAGAGGAAACCAGTACAGGTAGAGGAAACCAGTACAGGGAGAGGAAACCAGTACAGGGAGAGGAAACCAGTACGGGTAGAGGTACCAGTACAGGTAGAGGAAACCAGTACAGGTAGAGGAAACCAGTACAGGTAGAGGAAGCCAGTACAGGTAGAGGAAGCCAGTACAGGTAGAGGTACCAGTACAGGTAGAGGAAACCAGTACAGGTAGAGGAAACCAGTACAGGTAGAGGAAACCAGTACAGGTAGAGGTACCAGTACAGGTAGAGGAAACCAGTACAGGTAGAGGAAACCAGTACAGGTAGAGGAAACCAGTACAGGTAGAGGAAACCAGTACAGGTAGAGGTACCAGTACTGGTAGAGGTACCAGTACTGGTAGAGGAAACCAGTACAGGTAGAGGTACCAGTACAGGTAGAGGTACCAGTACAGGTAGAGGAAACCAGTACAGGTAGAGGTACCAGTACAGGTAGAGGAAACCAGTACAGGTAGAGGAAACCAGTACAGGTAGAGGAAACCAGTACAGGTAGAGGAAACCAGTACAGGTAGAGGTACCAGTACAGGTAGAGGAAACCAGTACAGGTAGAGGTACCAGTACTGGTAGAGGAAACCAGTACAGGTAGAGGTACCAGTACAGGTAGAGGAAACCAGTACAGGTAGAGGTACCAGTACAGGTAGAGGTACCAGTACAGGTAGAGGTACCAGTACAGGTAGAGGTACCAGTACAGGTAGAGGAAACCAGTACAGGTAGAGGAAACCAGTACAGGTAGAGGTACTAGTACAGGTAGAGGTACCAGTACAGGTAGAGGTACCAGTACAGGTAGAGGAAACCAGTACAGGTAGAGGAAACCAGTACAGGTAGAGGAAACCAGTACAGGTAGAGGTACCAGTACAGGTAGAGGTACCAGTACAGGTGGAGGAAACCAGTACAGGTGGAGGAAACCAGTACAGGTAGAGGTACCAGTACAGGTAGAGGTACCAGTACAGGTAGAGGAAACCAGTACAGGTAGAGGTACCAGTACAGGTAGAGGTACCAGTACTGGTAGAGGAAACCAGTACAGGTAGAGGTACCAGTACAGGTAGAGGTACCAGTACAGGTAGAGGTACCAGTACTGGTAGAGGAAACCAGTACAGGTAGAGGAAACCAGTACAGGTAGAGGTACCAGTACAGGTAGAGGTACCAGTACAGGTAGAGGTACCAGTACAGGTAGAGGAAACCAGTACAGGTAGAGGTACCAGTACAGGTAGAGGTACCAGTACAGGTAGAGGTACCAGTACTGGTAGAGGAAACCAGTACAGGTAGAGGTACCAGTACAGGTAGAGGTACCAGTACAGGTAGAGGAAACCAGTACAGGTAGAGGTACCAGTACAGGTAGAGGTACCAGTACTGGTAGAGGAAACCAGTACAGGTAGAGGTACCAGTACAGGTAGAGGTACCAGTACAGGTAGAGGTACCAGTACTGGTAGAGGAAACCAGTACAGGTAGAGGAAACCAGTACAGGTAGAGGTACCAGTACAGGTAGAGGTACCAGTACAGGTAGAGGTACCAGTACAGGTAGAGGTACCCAGTACAGGTAGAGGTACCAGTACAGGTAGAGGTACCAGTACAGGTAGAGGTACCAGTACTGGTAGAGGAAACCAGTACAGGTAGAGGTACCAGTACAGGTAGAGGTACCAGTACAGGTAGAGGTACCAGTACTGGTAGAGGAAACCAGTACAGGTAGAGGTACCAGTACAGGTAGAGGTACCAGTACAGGTGGAGGCATTTTACTGCTGTATTTATCAACAAAATGTGTGCCATGGGAGGGTATCACCATGGCAACCAGAGACGGGCAGACTAAACTGTTAAAAGTGATTTAAAGCAGATTCTGGTACAAAAGATCGTCCATGACCCATGTCTCACTCACTCACTCACTCACACACACACACACACACACACACACACACACACACACACACACACACACACACACACACACACACACACACACACACACACACACACACACACACACACACACACACGTGCTGCAGCTCAGACCGGATCGCCGTGACCTGCCAGAAGCCAGACGTACGCTGGTCTTGTTTCTTCTCAGTCAGACTGACATCTGTTTGCTTCTGGATTTAGCAACATGTTCAGTGTGTGTGCATGTGTGTGTGTGAATATGTGTGTGCGTGCTAGAAACGTGCACGCTGATGCCGTGAGAATCAGGGCACGGAGAGACTCACCTGGCAGTTTGCAGGCAGCAACACTGGCCATGAGAAGTGTAAGGACGTGTGTGTGTGTGTGTGTGTGTGTGTGTGTGTGTGTGTGTGTTTCAGTGCCAGTTTGTACTGACTGCCACTGTGTGCACACGCACACGCGTGTTGGCACAGTTCGGCTGTGGGAGTGCTGTTTCTGCATACCACAGCTCAGGTGTAGAGAGACGAGCTGATAACAGCAAGCAGGTACAGGCATGAAACACACACACACACACACACACACACACACACACACACACACACACACAGACACACACACACACACACACACACACACAGACACACACACACACACACACACACACAGACACACACACACACACACACACACACAGACACACACACACACACACACAGACACACACACACAGACACACACACACAGACACACACACACACACCAGCAGCAGCAGCAGCAGCAGCAGCAGCAGCTCTGCACTCTGCTGACCTTTCACTCCAATCTGTTAAATAAAATACACTCCATCAATCCACCTCTGCGACGGCTAACACACCTCATCTCTTCACACACACCATCACTCACATGTCGGAGTGCTAATGCAGCTCATCTTTCATTCATGCAGAGGAAACGGCGTGCACGAGCCGTGGAGCGAGCTGCGGCGTGGGGTTAGGGGGGCCCGTGGAAACCTCCGCCTGACGCTGCACGACTTTGAAGGGATGAAAGTCACAACCTCGACCATGAGACGACGTTTTACTGGAATTATTAACCCTACAGGACGCTGCTGCATCACCTCTGTATTAAATCACATAAATCAGAGATGCACGGCTCCATCGGCACGATGTCCGCCATGTTTCTGATGTCATCATCAGATCAGGCAACAGGTGGAGGGAGAACATGATCCAAGTCTTAAGTCGGATAACAAGCTCATATCTTACATGATTCGTTTCACTTTCACTCCACATACAAGCTGAACTATTTCACTCTTTTCTACAAAGAATGAATATTAAATCATTTCAAGCTTTTTTTTATCCTTTCTATTTACAAACCAGCTTCATATCCATAAAGTAACTGTGTCATTTGGCTTCATATCTATATGTGAAGCTTCAAACATAGATATGAAGCTTCATAAGCCATATATCTATGTTTGAAGCAAACTGAAATGAAGCTTCATCTGCATGACGCTGCGCTTCGGACGACCCTCGTCCTGTCATGATGCTGGACATAAAGGTTTACAACATCATCTGTCAGGATGAAATAACATGGAAGAATGTTTAAAATGATCCAGGTACCCCGTAAACACACCAAGCAGCAGACTTTCTGTGAACCGGTGTGTGTGAAACTGGTTCATTGACTGTTTTCACACTTGCTAAGCAGCAGAATGGAGGCCGTGGAAACGTTGTGAGCGCAGCGGCTTGAAGTGACAGCGACGGCGCCTCTGCTGCGACTCGGCTCATGTCAGATCTGCATCCTGTTTGTGTGGAAGCAGCAGGAATCCTGCTCTGCCTCTCCGTGCCCGGCTGCCATTTTCTCTCTGTGTGACGGCAGAAGGAAGCCGCTCGCTCTGCTGCACACTTTCTGTCTGCTCTCCATAAATCCACACCCTCTAAATTCTTGGTATCAAATTTCCGCCCCGCTTCACCCCCCCATTCCCTCACCACTCCATCCCTGCACATGCGTTTCTCTCTTTTCCTTTATTCCTCTGCAACTCAGAGTCTGGCATGGTCTCTGTTTTTCACCATAGAAACCGACACAACACTCCAGCACCGCCAGCAAACGGAGACCAAATAAAATCCATCATTTAGTCGGTGTGTGCCAAAGCGTTTTGTTCCTTTGCCTCCTTCGTCATGAAGCTCTCGCACCATATTCCAGCAGCTCCAGTGGGATAAAGAGGGCGGGGGGGGGACAAAGTCTTGAACATGGAAATGAAGCTAACATGCATGAAGAAACCACTTCGATGCTTCTGCAAATGGAGATTTTCTGTGATACTTCTGGATAAATCACCAGATGATTTTCCTCATGATGTAATAAAAGTACTCCAGTCATCACCAAGCATCCAGGCAACGACACCAAGCCGCAACTCTGCCTTCCCAGCACGTTAACACAACTAAAACCTGCAAATCTGAGCCTTTCCTATGATGTAATCCTCTAAAATGTTGGATATTTGTTTTAGTTATGTAAGCTCCCGGCCCCTCCAAACCCTCCACCGCTTCTGCCAGATGGAACAAATGACGAATGTCAGACGTTTGGCGTTTCCTGGCCGGACAAGCGAGAGGGGAGAGCCGCCTTCCAAGTCAGTTCCTTCGTGTGAAAACTCCTTAATGGAGCCCACACAAGTCAGAAAGGGTCTGGTTTTAGAGCAAACACCAGCAGATAAAGAGGCGATGCAGCCATGTGTGTTGTCCCTCAGCAAACAGGAATAATAATGAAAACATACATTTTCTGCAGAATTCTTTAATATGCAGGTTTCCCAAAGCGAAATGTTTCATGATGATCTTCAGCCGCCCCTCAGTTCCATACAGCAGGCAGGAGAATGGGAAACAGCTGCAGGGTTTACTGCTGTTGGCTGGATCTGATCCTGATTCTAACGGGCATCAAATCCCAACGCAGCTCTTCTGCTGCCACGCCGGGCGCGTCCGCAGGTAGGACGGACCGCTCCTTACCTGTCCTCTGCAGGTAGGACGGACCGCTCCTTACCTGTCCTCCGCAGGTAGGACGGACCGCTCCTTACCTGTCCTCCGCAGGTAGGACGGACCGCTCCTTACCTGTCCTCCGCAGGTAGGACTGACCGCTCCTTACCTGTCCTCCGCAGGTAGGACTGACCGCTCCTTACCTGTCCTCTGCAGGTAGGACGGACCGCTCCTTACCTGTCCTCTGCAGGTAGGACTGACCGCTCCTTACCTGTCCTCTGCAGGTAGGACGGACCGCTCCTTACCTGTCCTCTGCAGGTAGGACGGACCGCTCCTTACCTGTCCTCTGCAGGTAGGACGGACCGCTCCTTACCTGTCCTCCGCAGGTAGGACGGACCGCTCCTTACCTGTCCTCCGCAGGTAGGACGGACCGCTCCTTACCTGTCCTCCGCAGGTAGGACGGACCGCTCCTTACCTGTCCTCCGCAGGTAGGACGGACCGCTCCTTACCTGTCCTCCGCAGGTAGGACGGACCGCTCCTTACCTGTCCTCCGCAGGTAGGACGGACCGCTCCTTACCTGTCCTCCGCAGGTAGGACGGACCGCTCCTTACCTGTCCTCCGCAGGTAGGACGGACCGCTCCTTACCTGTCCTCTCCAGGTAGGACGGACCGCTCCTTACCTGTCCTCCGCAGGTAGGACGGACCGCTCCTTACCTGTCCTCCGCAGGTAGGACGGACCGCTCCTTACCTGTCCTCCGCAGGTAGGACTGACCGCTCCTTACCTGTCCTCTGCAGGTAGGACTGACCGCTCCTTACCTGTCCTCTGCAGGTAGGACGGACCGCTCCTTACCTGTCCTCTGCAGGTAGGACGGACCGCTCCTTACCTGTCCTCTGCAGGTAGGACTGACCGCTCCTTACCTGTCCTCTGCAGGTAGGACGGACCGCTCCTTACCTGTCCTCTCCAGGTAGGACGGACCGCTCCTTACCTGTCCTCCGCAGGTAGGACTGACCGCTCCTTACCTGTCCTCTGCAGGTAGGACGGACCGCTCCTTACCTGTCCTCTGCAGGTAGGACGGACCGCTCCTTACCTGTCCTCTGCAGGTAGGACTGACCGCTCCTTACCTGTCCTCCGCAGGTAGGACGGACCGCTCCTTACCTGTCCTCTGCAGGTAGGACGGACCGCTCCTTACCTGTCCTCTGCAGGTAGGACTGACCGCTCCTTACCTGTCCTCTGCAGGTAGGACTGACCGCTCCTTACCTGTCCTCTGCAGGTAGGACGGACCGCTCCTTACCTGTCCTCTGCAGGTAGGACTGACCGCTCCTTACCTGTCCTCTGCAGGTAGGACGGACCGCTCCTTACCTGTCCTCTGCAGGTAGGACGGACCGCTCCTTACCTGTCCTCTGCAGGTAGGACTGACCGCTCCTTACCTGTCCTCTGCAGGTAGGACGGACCGCTCCTCGCACAGCATTGGACAACCACAGGAACAAACAGGTCATGCACGTGCAGGTGGACATTTTCACGTTTTACCAGGATGTTTTGTGTCTAAATGGGTTTCCAAGCTGCCACCAAACAGAAAGAAACCTTGTTTCCACAAACACGGGTTTGCACGTCCATCCTTCGTCCACATGGCGTCGTTTGCAAAATAACCGCACTAGAAGACCAATTCTACATTCACACTGCAGGTTCTAATGTGCAATCGGATTTTTCTGTGGTTGTTTACATTAGAATCTAAACATCGTCGCCATCAGCCTCCGGTGTGAGCAGTCTCCAGTCCTGGAGGGACCCGCATGTCGTCACACACGCTGTGTTTATGAAGGTAAATGGAGGCTAAACATGAGCCAAATGCAGGGAAAACAAATCAGATTTGTCCGTAGAATAAAGAGTCAAAGACAACTGCAACTGTTCTAGCCCCGCCTCCTAAGCCATCTAAACAATCAGAAGCAAAGAAAATGGAGTTTTTGCAGCATAATATTAGTGTTTTATGTGTTTTTTCATTAATATGTGTGGATGCCTTTAGTACAGTGCAAACATGGAAAATATCTCATCAGCAGCACGTCAGCTACGTCAAAGTCCACGCAGATGGAGGAGCACCGCCAGCCGAAAACAGAAAGGACCCTGGCTAACGATGAGCTCTCTGAATTTTTATTTTCTGCAAACTACGCCTGCAGGTATCACAGGGTTTGTAGTTTTATCACCGTGTAGGAGCGCTGGTAGCCATCAGAATCAACTGATGATGACGGTGTTTTACTGTCATGATCACGACGGAAAACCTGTCCATGAAAACTCTGCTCATATCAGACCCTCTTCCCAAACTGGAAAAAATTGGATTCAAATCTGAGCTTTAAATGGAAAGTTCTGAACTGTAGACATTTTCAGACTTTTTCAGACCCCATAAGAACCCTGCAGGGACTGCAGCAGGTCTCACAAACAACACGCTTTTCTTTCTCAGGGATTTATCCTTCATGCACACACAGACGGGCAGAGCTGGTGTCAGCTGACACTGGCCAGCGCCAGGCCAATCGGCCAGCCGTCTGTCGCTGCGGACAATCAGCCCGCTGCCCTGAGCCAACCCCGCGGCCTGCTGGGATATCTGGGCTGGGGCGGGAGGAGGGACGAGGGAGGGAGGGCGAGCGCTGATGGAGGCTGTGGGAAACGAGTACGTGACAGACGGACAAGAGACAGAGAGACGAGCAGAAGACGTCACAGACTCTCTATCAGCTGTCTCTGGACACTGTCAGCTGTCTGTTCCATGTCCTTTAACGTGCAGCGCCGTCTCTCCGTCCGTCCTGTCCGTCCCTGTCAGGGTAATACGACATGCGACGACACAGATCCTGGAAATACGATTACCATGAAACCAACCGCATCAACATGAGAAACAGACGCAGAATCTGAGGACAAGTCATTTCCTGTTTCTCCTCACCAGACTCCTCGCTTCATGTTCATCTGCACATCCTCTGCAGCCCTGACACTGTTGCATAACCAGAATTTACAAACTATGCAACACCCTCTCCTCCTCCTCCTCCTCCTCCTCCTCCTCCCTCCAGTCTCACATCGCACTCATCTGTTATGTCTGAAGCCGAGGAGACGAGATTCCCAGACAGACTTATCACAGTCTGCTTTCTAACTGCGCTTTGGGTTGCACACTTACTTTCATCTGTTCCTGCACCACAACACAACAAACAAATTCTTTGAAGCAGAACTGCAGGACTGAAATTTGCTGTCCGTTTCCACGCTGAGAAACTCCAGACAAAGTTGCTCGGCTGTAATCTCACTTTTATCAGTTTAGCAGAATACTGCAGGACTTCAGCAGCCTTATGGACGCGTACAGTTTCCCCTCCATGAGGTCATTGTTTTCTGGCTTTATCTGAGGCTCATGCAACATGTTCAACATGCACCTCCACAGACCCTCCTGCAGCCTTTAAAGGGGTCTGGATCCGTAGTTCTGAAGCTTTTCTGGGACGTTTGGTTGCTTTCTCAGACCATCTGACCCGTTTCATTCAACGCTGACCTATCAATCATTCAGAAAAAGGCTCTTTGCAGACACAGCCAGTGTTGTGTCAACAATTAACAGAGTTTTCTTTAGGTTTGACAGAAAACAGGAGTTTTGGAGAAACAAGGTGATTTCTGGCTGAGAACGTTTCAGCAGGTCAGAATGACTGACCAGAACTGGACTATCACACCTATTTAAGGAAGTCAAATCATTTCATATTTCTACAAACATGAAAGTGTATAAATCCAGCCTTGTTCCCAACAAAGCTGCTCTGATTCAGCTGAATGCATCAGGAATAATAATAATAATAATAATCACTTAAAACCTTTCCAGACGGTTGTTTTGCTCCAATAAATCCTGATTTTATAACCAAAGCACTTAAATCTCCATTTAGGCAACATTAAGACAACTGCTGTGCAGCGAATTTGGCTTTACTCATACAATGATACTTGATCATTTCCTTACTGGGACAACAGGGACTCAACGCACTGATTATTGGAGAAAATGGAAGAAACAGCGGGAATATCCTTAGAAGAGCTTTGGAAAGTCCTTCAAGGCGCCTGGAGAAGTATACCTGAAGACTTATCTGCTGTGCTTTTATTTATCTACCCTCGTATCACCATGAGAGCCTGCAAGGTCTGAATAATGTATGTAAATCGTTTGCATGCAGAGGTCTGAACTCGTGCCCACGCAGGGCTGCGAGTCCTGTCTGAAGAGTGGCAGCACACGTACCCGAGTGATAGACACGATCACACATATCAGGAAAAATGTGGGGTTCAGGATCCTGGCCAAGGACACCTCAACACGTGGGCTGGCGAGACCTTGAACCTCCGGCCTCTGACTGTTTCTGACCTCTTTTGTTCAGCATGACACTACGGCCTGGAAGCTGCAGCGCTGGTGCCAGTAACTCCAGCATTTGGGGTCTAATTTGCCCACTGGGACACCTGGAGAGGTCATGAGGGGGCTGGGTGGCTGAACTGGAGACAGAACATCTGTCTTTCTCTTTGAGGACAGTGGAAATAAGAATGTCCAGAGCGTAACTGGCAGGACAGGATGTTTTACACTTTCTTACGGCGCCTCTATCCCCAAACTCTCTTCTTTTCACAGCACAGTCTGATCGTTTTTATCTTCCAAAACACAGCAGGAGGGGATAAGCCTTGCAGACAGTGTACACATTAATATGGAGCGTGGAGAGGGAGGAACAACAGTATGGGATGCATGAGGTCAATAATGTAGGAAAAAAAAGAGGAAAAGGCCGTTTCCTCCTCTTCCTCGCATCATGTGGGAAGGAGATTACAGCTCTCTGCCAGACAGGAGAAAGTAGGAGAAAATATAAGAGCGCAAGAAAAATAAAAAATGCATCAGCAGCTGAGGCAGGCAGGAAGTCGCTGTGAGTTTAACATCAAACTGTCTTCATCTCGCCACAAACAAGGAACCCGCACCTCCCTGGCGTCTATACGGACAATTAAATATTAATCTGAAGGGGAAACTGGCAGGCCTCGCCGCCGCTGCCAAGGTGAACCCACGCAAATGTTTTAATTTCACACAGAATACGTTCATGAAAGGCCAAAGTTTCAGTCCGTTTCAGATCGCAGACGCTTGCAGCCAATCAGATGGAAGTAAAGTCCAAAGCGACCACGATTAACACGGGGACTTAGGTCAGTTAGGGTGGACAAATATCTCCCCCAACCGGCTCCACGCTCCTCAGTGCACTCCCATTCAGAGCTTCTTATTTAACTCAGTTAGTCATAAGAAATGACTTGCAGGACTTGTGTACAAGCTTGTATAAAAGCAGAGGGCTATCAGTGTTATCGCTGCCATAACTGCTATCACTGCTATCGCTGCCATAACTGCTATCACTGCTATCGCTACCATCGCTGCCATAACTGCTATCACTGCTATCGCTACCATCGCTGCTATCACTGCTATCGCTACCATCGCTGCCATAACTGCTATCGCTGCTATCGCTACCATCGCTGCCATAACTGCTATCGCTACCATCGCTGCCATAACTGCTATCACTGCTATCGCTACCATCGCTGCCATAACTGCTATCACTACCATCGCTGCCATAACTGCTATCACTGCTATCGCTGCCATAACTGCTATCACTGCTATCGCTACCATCGCTGCCATAACTGCTATCACTGCTATCGCTACCATCGCTGCTATCACTGCTATCGCTACCATCGCTGCTATAACTGCTATCGCTGCTATCGCTACCATCGCTGCCATAACTGCTATCGCTACCATCGCTGCCATAACTGCTATCACTGCTATCGCTACCATCGCTGCCATAACTGCTATCACTACCATCGCTGCCATAACTGCTATCACTGCTATCGCTACCATCGCTGCCATAACTGCTATCACTGCTATCGCTACCATCGCTGCCATAACTGCTATCGCTACCATCGCTGCCATAACTGCTATCGCTGCTATCGCTACCATCGCTGCCATAACTGCTATCGCTACCATCGCTGCCATAACTGCTATCACTGCTATCGCTACCATCGCTGCCATAACTGCTATCACTACCATCGCTGCCATAACTGCTATCACTGCTATCGCTACCATCGCTGCCATAACTGCTATCACTGCTATCACTACCATCGCTGCCATAACTGCTATCACTGCTATCGCTACCATCGCTGCCATAACTGCTATCACTACCATCGCTGCCATAACTGCTATCACTGCTATCGCTGCCATAACTGCTATCACTGCTATCGCTACCATCGCTGCCATAACTGCTATCACTACCATCGCTACCATCGCTGCCATAACTGCTATCGCTACCATCGCTGCCATAACTGCTATCGCTACCATCGCTGCCATAACTGCTATCACTGCTATTGCTGCCATAACTGCTATCGCTACCATCGCTGCCATAACTGCTATCACTACCATCGCTGCCATAACTGCTATCACTGCTATCGCTACCATCGCTGCCATAACTGCTATCACTGCTATTGCTACCATCGCTGCCATAACTGCTATCACTACCATCGCTACCATCGCTGCCATAACTGCTATCGCTACCATCGCTGCCATAACTGCTATCGCTACCATCGCTGCCATAACTGCTATCACTACCATCGCTGCCATAACTGCTATCGCTACCATCGCTGCCATAACTGCTATCACTACCATCGCTGCCATAACTGCTATCGCTACCATCGCTGCCATAACTGCTATCACTACCATCGCTACCATCGCTGCCATAACTGCTATCGCTACCATCGCTGCCATAACTGCTATCGCTACCATCGCTGCCATAACTGCTATCACTACCATCGCTGCCATAACTGCTATCGCTACCATCGCTGCCATAACTGCTATCGCTACCATCGCTGCCATAACTGCTATCGCTACCATCGCTGCCATAACTGCTATCACTACCATCGCTACCATCGCTGCCATAACTGCTATCGCTACCATCGCTGCCATAACTGCTATCGCTACCATCGCTGCCATAACTGCTATCACTACCATCGCTGCCATAACTGCTATCGCTACCATCGCTGCCATAACTGCTATCACTACCATCGCTGCCATAACTGCTATCACTACCATCGCTGCCATAACTGCTATCGCTACCATCGCTGCCATAACTGCTATCGCTACCATCGCTGCCATAACTGCTATCACTGCTATCGCTACCATCGCTGCCATAACTGCTATCACTGCTATTGCTACCATCGCTGCCATAACTGCTATCACTACCATCGCTGCCATAACTGCTATCACTGCTATCGCTACCATCGCTGCCATAACTGCTATCACTGCTATCGCTACCATCGCTGCAATAACTGCTATCGCTACCATCGCTGCCATAACTGCTATCGCTACCATCGCTACCATCGCTGCCATAACTGCTATCGCTACCATCGCTGCCATAACTGCTATCACTGCTATCGCTGCTGTAACTGCTATCGCTACCATCACTGCTATAACTGCTATCGCTGCTATCGCTACCATCGCTGCTGTAACTGCTATCGCTACCATCGCTGCTATAACTGCTATCACTGCTATCGCTACCATCGCTGCCATAGCTGCTATTGCTACCATTGCTGCTATCGTTACCATCGCAGCTATAACTGCCATAGCAGCTATCGCTGCCATTTCACAGCAACACTGCCCTGTTTTAGCTGCTGAATCCAGGCAGACAGTCCAACAATGCCTGAGGCCAAGGTGGGGGGGGGGGGGGGGGGGGGGGGGGGGGTGTGATGCTGATCGATTTCATTGCGCAGATTAGATTTGGGGATTGCAGAGGGATGGAGCTGATGGTGCTCTGAGTGGGAGGGTTGGCAATCACCAGGCGCCTGGTTGGTCTGCCTGAGTTAAAACTCCAGGAGAGGAAGGTGGGGGGTTTGAGGGCTGGGGGGCTGCAGTTAGGCAGCTGTTAGCGTTTCAGAAAAGATTAGCAACAGGTTCGACTGTAAACAATGAGCTCATTCTCTCTGCTTGAGCACCGCGCAACACACCACATCTGTTTTGGAACAAGCAAGTCTTATTCAAGCCCCACAGTGAGGTAATCCCCACTCCCACCCCCCAAACCCACCCAACCGAACTGCGAAAAGCACTTTGAGAGGACTTAAAAGTCATGTACTTCTGATAAGCACAACCCCGATGTTAGACTTTTAATGGCCGAAGGATGATTTGTAAACATTAAACCAGAAAAGGAAGCGATTTGATTGGTTGAACCAACATCACAACAAAAATGAGTATTTAGAAAGAAAAGTGGGCTCAAAATAAAGATTTACAGCACGCTGCATTAGATTCTGGTGGTCTGGTGGATCAGGTCCTTGTGGTGTAGGGGGATCAGGTCCTAGTGGTCTAGGTGGATCAGGTCCTAGTGGTCTAGGTGAATCAGGTCCTAGTGGTCTAGGTGGATCAGGTCCAAGTGGTCTAGGTGAATCAGGTCCTAGTGGTCTAGGTGGATCAGGTCCAAGTGGTCTAGGTGGATCAGGTCCTAGTGGTCTAGGTGGATCAGGTCCAAGTGGTCTAGGTGGATCAGGTCCAAGTGGTCTAGGTGGATCAGGTCCTAGTGGTCTAGGTGGATCAGGTCCTAGCGGTCTAGGGGGATCAGGTCCTAGTGGTCTAGGTGGATCAGGTCCTAGCGGTCTAGGTGGATCAGGTCCTAGCAGTCTAGGGGGATCAGGTCCTAGTGGTCTAGGGGGATCAGGTCCTAGTGGTCTAGGGGGATCAGGTCCGGGATCACAAAGGCTGAACGTCGGACATGTTTTATCATCCTTTAGGAGACTTATCCATACCGTTTATTATGTCAATATTCTCCGATTTTAGTTTTTGTTCGGAACGTGCAGCTTCTCATCAAACTTGCCTCTCGACCAGGAGAGCGGAGGTGGAATTTAAATCGACGACATTCTCCACACGTTTAGTCGTGTGTGTCGTGGGGGGGTTGCTGGCATGAGGGTCAAACAGACATGAGGAGCAGGTGGCGGTGGGGCGGGTGCTGCTGGGCTGGCGGCGGAGGATTGGTGAGCGCTGCCCTTTCGCCATCCACGTGCCATCTGCCTCGGCTGTGAAGGAGGAAGGTGGAGGAAGCGAGCTGAACTGCGGTGTCAGAAAACCTGCAGAGCGTTTCAGCTTTTCGCCGCCGTCGCTGCGTCCGCTCGCCGCCGCCGAAGCAGCTCTGCACTTCAACAAACCTTTGTCTGTTTTGCTGCTCGGAGCAGAAAGTGGAGGGGTTGGTCCCGTCTCCACGGAGACTCCGTGTCACACGCTGCCAATTTAATTTGGCAAACCAATTTATGGAATAGTTAATTGCAACACTGCTCTATTTAACAGTCAAATGAGCTCTCTGGAAGACGTCCCCGGTCTTGTGACCTCAGAAATGTCACATATTTTAATCAGAGAGCAGCTTCAGTTCACTGTCCTCCGTCAGCTAATTCAATTTTCTTTTGAATTTGTGGGGTTTTTTTTTTTTCTTTCTGCAGCTTTTCAGCTTCCTCAGGATGAAGAGGAGGGTGGGGGGTCAGGATGCAGTCTGCGGGAGGCTCGGGTTTATGAGTGTCTGCTACACCTGGCTTTCTGGTTATTAAAAAAAGGAGACTGGCAGGAATAAAACGGGGGCTCATAGCGGTGCTTAAATCCGTCTCGGGTTTCTCCATCTTCCTCCCATCGGAACGAGAGCGGGGGGGTCGTTTGAGCTATTTACGAGGAAGGTCATACTGAGAGGGCATGGCAAGGAGCCAGCAATCTCTCCTCCTCTTCCTCCCTGCCCTTGTCTTTCTTTCATCCACTACTCTCCCTCTCCTCCAGCAACTCTGAATACTAAAACTAAGACTTCTCTTCTGGGACTGAAGCAGGAGCTTTTGGTTATTCTGCAGCAGCATGTTTGAATCATGTTTTTCCTTCGACATGGCCTCCTCTAGATGTAGCTTCATTTAAAAGCATTTTCAGCCAAGACAAGCTGCTGTAATGCTGCCGTCAGCAGTCGGGCTTCTTTACTTGAAGCAGATAAACTGGGTTGCTGTCAGGGAGAGGTCATTAAGTACAAAAAGTAGCTGTCTTAACAGAAAAGAAATATCTGTGGTGGACATCCACAGATAAAATTATTTTCATATCTGGGAATATCTGAAGTTAAATCACATGTGGGAAGATGAAAGAGGAATTTTAATCTTTGTGCCGTGTTTTTGTTTCCACTGATGAGCATCAAGTTGTCTTTTAAAAAAACTAACAAAAACAACAACCTCAAATGAGCATATTTGCATGAGTTAGTCTGACGTTTTTATGTGCATGTTTGTTGGAGATTTTTGTTGCAATTTAAAAGAAATTTGTTCTGCACATGTTGCACTTCCATTTTCTCCAGTGGTCCTGCAGGACATCCTCCATATTTAACTCCAACCTTAGAGCGAATGGCTTTCGCGACTGTTCTTGTCTTACTTTCTACACTTTTACTGTTATTCTAGAGACGCCTTCATACCCGGGATTCTGTTGATGTTTTCCACATTGCAGGAGTAACACTACACTAACCTGCTAAGTCCTAGCGTCTTCATAAGACGCCACAGATTTGGTTTTCTGCACCATGCTACTAATCTTTGTGTAACTGGCACCTGTTGGACACTTGCGCTGCCATTTGGTGTTGTCAGAAGAGCTGCTGGTTTTCAATTTAAAATTATATTTATGGTTAATTCATATATGACAAAATATGTATAAACAAAATATGTATGATCATAAATTATAAAATTTCTATTTATTGGTTCCTCTGACGGCAAATAGCTAGAAGATATCTCTATCGCAAGTCAAACAAGTCAGGTCTCAAGAGGCAAGTGCAGTTTTATTCACAAATCAAACTGGTCGGAGGAGGACACGTTTCCATGGAAATGCTGGTTCTGATTCCCAATGTTTCTCATCTTGGACCAAAAATAAACAGATGTGACCACAAACACAAAGAAAGGCATTGAAAACTTAATTTTCTCTTAACAAACGGACGGAAACTGCTCCGCTAAAGATCAAGCTAAAGATCGACGCTGACTTAGCGACTATAGACTGATCCTCAAATGAACGTCGTACTACTCCGGAGGTGGGGGTGGGATGTGAAGGGGGGGGGGGGGGGGGGGGGGGGGGGGGGGGTAAATAAACACAGAGAAGCTCAGGGCAAAAATATGATCCAATTAGTTTCAATAGAATCAGTCAGAGACTCTGCTGGATGCAAAAAACAGTGTTCCTGCCCACTGCTGTTTTTATCTCCTGTACAGACGGACGGACGGATGGATGGATGGATGGATGGATGGATGGATGGATGGATGGATGGATGGATGGATGGATGGATGGATGGATGGATGGATGGATGGATGGATGGATCATGCCAACATGGATCCGTCCCAACATGCCACGGCATCAGTCGTCTTCTGTGTGTGATCACAGTCTCACCAGACTGCTGAAAGACTTCAGATATTCTAAATATTAACCAGCTTTCACTGGAGTCCTGATGTGTTCCTTCACTCTCCTCAGGTACTTCACCCTCCCTCCCCGCTCGCCCCCACTCCCACTCCTGAAAAGCTGGAGAGAGCTCTCCATCAGCTGCAGCAGAAAAGGGGTAGATTGGCTGTGAAATGCGCTCCAGCACTTTCAAACAAGGAAAGAGAAGCATGGCATCGCTGGTGGAGCGGGCACCTAGTGGAAGCCTCCGGCTTTGATGTTTAATTTACAGGGAGGAGGCGGGACGCGGTGGACGGGCGGTGGAGGGGATGGAGGCTCGAACTGTCGACTCTGCTGAAACTCACTGTTTTCCATCAAAGACTTTGGGTTTCCTCTCCTTTTCATTTATTCACCAGCAGTGATAAAAGGGGGAATTGGGTCTGGAGCGCACCGACTGAGAGAGAAGAGGAAGAGGAAGAGGAGGAGGAAACTGGGAAAGTGAAATGCATTTAATAAAAAGCAGGTCCTGGTGGAGGTTTGAGCCAAATCCAGCTCATGGAAGCAGTTTTTACCACTATTTCCTCTCCCCCTCTCTCTCCCTTATCTAGCACCCCCCCTCTTCATCTCTTCTTCCTTTCTCCTCTGCTGGGGAGTCCTCCTCCTCCTCCTCCTTTCTGCTCACTGAGTGAAAAGTGGAGCTGTGTGCCAAGCAGAGGAAGCAATTAAAAATTAATGGAAGCTGAATGATAGAGAAACCTGAAGGGCGTGCCGCCCGCCACGCACGTCTGCATTTCCTGTCCTCCACCGCTCCCTCCATCTTTCTCGGCCGCCGTCGGGACGAAGTGACGCGATGACACTGATTTTATCTCTGAATTCCCAGCTGAACTGAGACAGGTAGTCATGCAGAGTTTATCTGGTCTACTGTTTGCGACGTGGACGATGGGGGGGGGTTCGGATGCATTGTGATGCGGACGTGGACAAACTTGAATCGATGCACTAATGTGAGAAAAACTTTATTTGTTACCTGTGAATGAATAAAATATTCTGAACATGACATGGTGTGCAGGAGCCGTGGTGTGGCGTGCAACCGGGGGCGGTCTCAGACCCCCAGCTTGTCCTGCATTAACCAAAAGATAAAGCAGGTTTCTTCTTCAATGTTTGTCACAACAAATATGACAAACCGTATTTTCCACTCTAAGTAGTCGTGGTCAGTCGTCCCACAAGGAAAGAAAAAGCCTTAATAACGGTTTTATAACGACTTGTGTGTCTAACGGACTCGTTATGTGCCTGAAGGTTTCCACCGTCGCCTACCGGACATTTTCATTAGGGTGTCGTCTACGAAACACGGAAATATCCGTGTAAAGCCAAACGTATCACACACGACACGGTTTCTGAGAACTTTCTGGTAGAAACTTTAGCAGAAGCAGAAGATTTACAATGATGTTGACCCATCACACAGTAATAAAATGTAAAAATACTAAAGAAAACCAAATTTTCTTCAGATTTTGTTAAAGGGACATAAAATGCTTTATGTTTAAAATAAATGTATTTCTTCTTTCAGTTTTTCTCAGGTGGGGAAAACAAAATTTAAGGTTTGCAGGTTATGTCGGCAGCATTCAGGAACGTTTACAAGGTGACACATTTAAACAAGTAGAATTGTTTAACATAGCATCATCTAACTTAGCAACCTTCACTTCTCGTGTTTCTGTCATCTTTGTGTCTCCGGCACAGGGACTTTTAATATGTACATTCCTGGAGTCATCATTGCTCTTCAACGCCCTGAAGCCGAGACACCGCGTTCCATAACGATTCCAGCCTGCAGCATCACTTTACAGCCTTTCTTTACAACGCCATAGCACTCGCTAGCAACTGGGTATCAACACACTGGCAGTTTGGGACGCATGTATGACTGAGTACAGAAACATAATAACGTTAACAGAGGAAGACGGAAAGTTACAGACCAGGAGACAAGACAAGAGTCAACATCAGACTTTTAACGGCTGGAGAGTTCACAGAGAAGAGACAGGATGCGACATCGATGCTAACCGAACCGTTGGTCGGGACACCACCGTGGAAAACGAGTAAAGTTCAGCAGCGGGGCATTAAAGGATGACTAACACGCCCGGACCACAAGTTACTGTCCAACTGAAAGATTAGCAAACATCTCAGCGAAGACCGTCGCTGCTCTGACGGCGTTTAGCGGGTTGTTGATCCACTTCGAAACTAAAACTGAGGCTAGTCTGGACGGAGACTCCGCGACATGTCGGGATGGTGGAACCAGAGGAGATTCCTGAGGTGAATGTAGAGACCAGACGCGCCGCCAGCAGCAGATCATCGCAGTATTTAAGACTTAAATGAAGCATGAACACAGCCTGTGATTACACAGAGGTTAACGACCAAAGATTCCTCTTCAATGGACCAAAAGTCTTGGCAGAGAAACCGTTGAGTTTTTTTCCTCATAAACCAGTGAGCCAGAACAGAAAACCAGAATCCACAACGGCGTCTTTCAGCAGATAGGTTACTGTAAAATACAAGAGAAGGGGCTTTGTGACCAATCTGTGCAACAAAGCTGAGCAGATGCTGTCAGAAATGCTCTAACATCTGCATCTGATCCACGCCATCACACTGAAACTGAATTATGACCTCTCTTTACTTTTATTGCAGAAAATTAGAACTTTTCTGCATATTAAATTGAATTATTTGCTTTTATTTTGAAAACCCAGTTGATGTGGTCCTATGAGATGATAAAAATCTTGTGTTTTTACGTCGTAATGAGCTCCAGTGATCCAGACGAGGCTAACGAGGCTGTTTTCATACGCAGGTTTCTGATGGTCGCTGGTTAGTTAGTTCGGATGTTATAGATGATGAGCAGCTGGTTGTGTTTAATTTCTCAGCTCAATCTCCTCAAGCTTTTTCTCTCAGGACCTTCAGCGAGGACATGACCCCTCACCCCTATCCTGGACTAACCCCTCCCACCTCCCAAACACACACACTGGAAGCCCTGGAGGCGCAGCGGGCTCGCCATCGGAGCTCATTTGCATTCTGCGGGGCAGGATGTAGGCCACGCCACGCCACACATAAACACCATCCACCTCTGACCTTTGACCCGGTGACCCCTTCCCAGCCCCAGGGCTGCCCCCATCCTACAGATGAGCTGCATCCTCCCGAGGCGGGTCTTTGTTGTGAAAGAAGGCGTCCGTCCGCAGGGACAAGGACGTCTGTCTCCTTTGTGGTTGCAGAACAAGTTAAAGAAGTCTCGAGGGAGAGAAAGAAAACTTAACCTTCGCATAAAGACAAAGATCGTGTTCGACTGACGGGGTTGGTGCCAGTTTCAAACCGATCCTTTTATTTCTGTCTCTGATATCACCTCTGCTGAGGCGGTGGTGTTTCTGCTGGCACTGACACAAAACCTCCTGGACCTTCACGACGTGTCTCATATCTGGTCCTGGAACAAGACTCTGATCCGGATCAGTATCTGGATCAGGAATGTTGTGAAAGATTCTTCCTCATTCTGAGATAGAACCATGTTCAGTATGTCTGCATAGAACTCCACAATACATGGTGAGAAAATCCAGGAGAAGTTCCCAACAGGTTTTCCAAGATGTCAAAGATGTGGATCCTGGAAACATTCTGGATACTACCATCCAGAACAGGAACAACGTTCTGGATACTACCATCCAGAACAGGAACATTCTGGATACTACCATCCAGAACAGGAACAACATTCTGGATACTACCATCCAGAACAGGAACAACGTTCTGGATACTACCATCCAGAACAGGAACATTCTGGATACTACCATCCAGAACAGGAACATTCTGGATACTACCATCCAGAACAGGAACAACGTTCTGGATACTACCATCCAGAACAGGAACAACGTTCTGGATACTACCATCCAGATCGGGAACAACATTCTGGATACTACCATCCAGAACGGGAACAACGTTCTGGATACTACCATCCAGAACAGGAACAACATTCTGGATACTACCATCCAGAACAGGAACAACGTTCTGGATACTACCATCCAGATCGGGAACAACATTCTGGATACTACCATCCAGATCGGGAACAACATTCTGGATACTACCATCCAGAACGGGAACAACGTTCTGGATACTACCATCCAGAACAGGAACAACATTCTGGATACTACCATCCAGAACAGGAACAACATTCTGGATACTACCATCCAGAACAGGAACAAGGTTCTGGATACTACCATCCAGAACAGGAACAAGGTTCTGGATACTACCATCCAGAACAGGAACAAGGTTCTGGATACTACCATCCAGAACAGGAACAACGTTCTGGATACTACCATCCAGAACAGGAACAACGTTCTGGATACTACCATCCAGAACAGGAACAACGTTCTGGATACTACCATCCAGAACAGGAACAACATTCTGGATACTACCATCCAGAACAGGAACAACGTTCTGGATACTACCATCCAGAACAGGAACAACGTTCTGGATACTACCATCCAGAACAGGAACAACGTTCTGGATACTACCATCCAGAACAGGAACAACGTTCTGGATACTACCATCCAGATCAGGAACAACATTCTGGATACTACCATCCAGATCAGGAACAACATTCTGGATACTACCATCCAGAACAGGAACATCCTGGATACTACCATCCAGAACAGGAACAACATCCTGGATACTACCATCCAGAACAGGAACAACATCCTGGATACTACCATCCAGATCAGGAACAACATTCTGGATACTACCATCCAGAACAGGAACAACATCCTGGATACTACCATCCAGAACAGGAACAACATCCTGGATACTACCATCCAGAACAGGAACAACATTCTGGATACTACCATCCAGAACAGGAACAACATGCTGGATACTACCATCCAGAACAGGAACAACATCCTGGATACTACCATCCAGAACAGGAACAACATTCTGGATACTACCATCCAGAACAGGAACAACATTCTGGATACTACCATCCAGAACAGGAACAACGTCCTGGATACAACCATCCAGATCAGGAACAACATTCTGGATACTACCATCCAGAACAGGAACAACATTTCAGCACAGTCAGTGACATTAACATTAAATACACCCCGTTGGTGCTGTTTCTGCTTCTTGTGGAGGAACTACTTCTTCTACTGGACTAGAAGCAAAAGCAACAAACTTTAATGGAAGTATGTGAAAAATTGGACTCGTTGTCTCAGAACCAGACAACTGTCGGCCTCGATCTCCGCTTGCTGAGGTGGAGGCGAGCCGAGGCGGTTTTTCTGCAGCGCCGTGCCGAGCGAAGTGACACAGAATGAAAGTCAGCGTTGGGCACGCTTGTAAAACAACAAAGCTGTGTGCTCTGCCAGCAGCTTTCGGCTTGCAGCTTTCGGCTTGCAGCATGCGCCGCTGCAACCCAGAACGTAGCAGAGCATGTGGTTACACCCAGATCCATCTCACACAGGCCTGTGGTGGGCGGCCATTTTGGTTAAACCCATGTCGGTCTGAGGGTTTCACTACCGCACCCCTCCCTTCCCCATGCTGCGACTCACTCCTTCCTAAACCAGCAGACAAATCTCAGTTTACAGCGTCTGAAGACAGCAGGTACGCTGCTGGTGCCGCTACGAGGCGTGTTTCACTGCAGCGCCGCTGGTTCGCCGTGGGAACAGAAGCAGGCCGTGTGGACGCGTGGCGGCGTGGTGGAAATGGAAAGCCCGGCTTCGACTAGCGCTGTTACGGCTGCAGCCATGGATACGAAGAGGGAAGAGAGGGAAGTGGAAGAGCTAAAATTGACACTCACCTGCAGACGACACATGGAGGCAGGAACCCGTCGCAGAGACATGGAAGAGAGAAGAAGAAGAAGAAGAAGCGTTAGTTAAAGCGAGCACAAAGGTAGAGACGTCTGACTGCGGCGTGGAACCTCGGCGCCCAGACCAGACCTAGACGGACCTAGAAGGTTCCACAGCAACAAGAATCGCTTTACCTTAAACTGAAATGATCCTCATTAGACACATGTCAGAGTTACACAGTTTCACTGCTCAGCTTTAGTTCCCCTCAGAGAGCGCCGAGTTTACCCGGATCCAGAGAATCCAGATCCAGAGAATCCAGATCCAGAGAATCCAGATCCAGAGAATCCTGATCCAGAGAATCCAGATCCAGAGAATCCAGATCCAGACCAGATCCAGAGAATCCAGATCCAGAGAATCCAGATCCAGACCAGATCCAGAGAATCCAGATCCAGAGAATCCAGATCCAGAGAATCCAGATCCAGACCAGATCCAGAGAATCCAGATCCAGAGAATCCAGATCCAGAGAATCCAGATCCAGAGAATCCAGATCCAGACCAGATCCAGAGAATCCAGATCCAGAGAATCCAGATCCAGACCAGATCCAGAGAATCCAGATCCAGACCAGATCCAGAGAATCCAGATCCAGAGAATCCAGATCCAGACCAGATCCAGAGAATCCAGATCCAGAGAATCCAGATCCAGACCAGATCCAGAGAATCCAGATCCAGAGAATCCAGATCCAGACCAGATCCAGAGAATCCAGATCCAGACTAGATCCAGAGAATCCAGATCCAGAGAATCCAGATCCAGACCAGATCCAGAGAATCCAGATCCAGAGAATCCAGATCCAGACCAGATCCAGAGAATCCAGATCCAGAGAATCCAGATCCAGAGAATCCAGATCCAGACCAGATCCAGAGAATCCAGATCCAGAGAATCCAGATCCAGACCAGATCCAGAGAATCCAGATCCAGACCAGATCCAGAGAATCCAGATCCAGAGAATCCAGATCCAGAGAATCCAGATCCAGACCAGATCCAGAGAATCCAGATCCAGACCAGATCCAGAGAATCCAGATCCAGAGAATCCAGATCCAGACCAGATCCAGAGAATCCAGATCCAGACCAGATCCAGAGAATCCAGATCCAGACCAGATCCAGAGAATCCAGATCCAGACTAGATCCAGAGAATCCAGATCCAGAGAATCCAGATCCAGACCAGATCAGAGGCGGATCTGGAGGCAGATCCAGAGCCGTTTTGTGGTTTTCTAGTTTTCTCATTTGTTTATATTTTTCTGAATGTATTCTCTTTTTTCTGTTAGTTATTTCCATTCATTCATTCAGAAACTCCAGACCAAGAAAACTGGTTGAAAAGGAGAATTTCTAAAACACCAGAAGGCGAGTCTGAAGCTGGACGTGACGCCGGAGCAGCGGGACGATCCCGTGGCGGTTTTCCACTCCCATCCTCCTCGGCTCCTCCCACCAGACTGCAGTTCTAATAAACAAGGACCAGAAATAAATTCCATTTGGTGAAGTAAAGCCATGACAACGATGAGGCAAGCGCAGTTATCTGTAAACACCAAGCAGCGCGATGCTTCACAGAAACACAGCAGCTTCTGACCGCATGCGATGGCGAGGAAGCCGATGCAACGCGGCTTGGTGGCGGCTTGCTGGTCGGCGGGAAAACCAACCAGTTCCCGGAGAGTTTCCCGCGAGAGCAGCTTTTAAACATCTTCAGCACAAAGTGATGGAAGTTTTTCTGCGAGCATTAACAGGAGTTTCCTCTGGAGGTCCACGTCCCGCCTCCCAGCTCAGGATGGGCCACAGACCCGCCTCCATGGCGGCGTTTTCCTGAGCTCGCCGTGAGCGACGCGGCAGTAATCCCTTTCTGAACTGCAGATCATAAACAACACCGCTCCATCGGAGGAGGTGCCGGGAGGAGGTGCCGGGAGGAGGAGGGGGAGGAGGAGGGGGAGGAGGTGCAGGGAGGAGGAGGGGGAGGAGGAGGGGGAGGAGGTGCAGGGAGGAGGAGGGGGAGGAGGAGGGGGAGGAGGTGCAGGGAGGAGGAGGGGGAGGAGGAGGGGGAGGAGGTGCAGGGAGGAGGTGCAGGGAGGAGGAGGGGGTTTGGTTTCTTATTGATCAGCACCTGGAGGAGCTGGTTTGTGGTTTCAGCCTCCAGAACGCCATTTTAAACCGCCTGTAACACACACACACGTACAAACACACACACACACACACGTACAAACACACACACACACGTACAAACACACACACACACACACGTACAAACACACACACACACGTACAAACACACACACACACGTACAAACACACACACACACACACGTACAAACACACACACACACGTACAAACACACACACACACGTGCACGTGTGTGTGTGTGTGTGTGTAGGGATGAATAATCATGCATGCAGCGTGCACCCACACAGATTATCTCCTAACATTTCAGCACAAAGAGCTGAAGCGGCCGTGACTTTATGTTTTCTGCAGAGGTCGTGACCCCCCAGAGCTGTTTGCCCAGCGTTCTTCTTTCATACATGTAGTTTTTATCTGGCAAAGCCCGCGGGCATCGAACTGTCGGCTCGGAACCCGCAGCTTGTAGGCAGGCCTTCGCTGCACCACCTAATGAGCAAAGCAGGACCAAACTTCCCCCGATACCCCGACTCTGTTACCCCCCCGCTGTGTGATGATGCCAGGTAGCAAACCGCTCGCCGGCGCTCATGGCGACGGTGACACCGGCGTGGCGGCTGAGAGGCGAGGTACTGATCCTCGGAGTGGACGGGTTCGAGTCCCGGAGAGGAAAAAAGAAGCATTACAGCTGAAAGTCTGAGGTGGAGAAATCCCTCCGTGGGTTTCACTTTCACATGGTGATTAATCGCTTAAGAAGCTTGTGCCACCCCCCCCCTCGCCGGCATGGCCCCCCCGCCGGCATGTCCCCCTCGCCGGCATGTCCCCCTCGCCGGCATGGCCCCCCCGCCGGCATGGCCCCCCCGCCGGCATGGCCCCCCCCCCCCGCCAGCTGCTGAGGCTCATAACAGGATTGGACTGGCTAATGTCTCCCCCGCTCAACATATTTCCAGCCGCGGCTGCAAAGTGACACGTTTCCATCTGAAAGGCCGAATGAAGCGCCAAGACAAAAGACAGATGATGGGTCCTGACTTCCTCCTCTTCATTTAGGCAGAGGTGTGTGTGGGGGTGGGGGGCGGTAGCTTCTGTGTATTCAGAGGCGGCGGGGGTCCGCACTTTCTCTGCAACTAAAGGGATTAGCTGTAATTGGGACAAAAGCGCTGTCCTCAGCCCCTCTTCGCCGCGACGTCCAGGCAGCTTCTCCGCGGGGGTCTTATCAATGCGGCTCGGTGGGCAGACGGGGCGAGAAGGCCAGACCATCATCTTTTCTATTAGCGGGGAGCGGGATCGGCACATCACACTAACCCCCCCCACCACCACAGCTAAACTGGTTCGATCACATGACCAGCTGAGGATGCGGTTGCCGTTTGATTTAACTCCCAAAGTTTTGACTGGAAGGGACGATTCGTGTTGTTTCCAGGTTTTCCGTGTGATCGTCCCCTCAAGCAGCCGTACGTCCAACAGAAACATCCTCCTCCTCCTTGTTTAGAGCGTTTATTGGCTCTCAGGTCCGAAAACTGCTCCTTTTCACGCACAATAAGCTGCAGGATCTCTGAGCCAGATCATCTTTATACCCCATTTTAGCTGTGAAACTTGTTTTAGGACCTTAAGAAATGGTTATTTTTTATCATAATGAAATGACAGAAGCGCAGCTTCCAGATTGTTGACTGCAAAGTTTCTTCTGGTCTGTAAGAAAACAAATTTAATTAGAGAGTTGGTTTCAGGGCGGAGAGAAGCATCGACGGGCTGGTTTGAGGGTTTTTCTTCTCATAACGAACCTACAAAGATTGTTTTACAACTTATTTACATTTTTTTTCACTGGTTTCTGGTATTTCAGGAACTCTTGGAGAGTTCAGATCATTTCACGTGATTATAGTTTGTTCTTTATATGAAAAGAAATGTTCGACACCAGACGCCAAAGATCCGGACCTCTCAAGGAGCGAAGAGGCCAAACGGTCCTAAATGTCTCCTGGCTACCCTCACCGCCAGCACAGAACCATTAACCAGGCTAACTGGGCCAACTTTATGGCTGGCAGATGGCAGGAGGGGGGCTTGGGCTGCCGGTGAACTGGCCTCCCCCCCTGTAAAGCTGTGACCAGTTGACCCTGGAAGCGTGTAAACCTGACGTCTAAGAATCCAGCCATCCCGCTCTGGTCAAGTCGCCGGAAGATACCCCGACATCGCCATTCATCATGTGACCGCACCACCAGGAGCTCCCAGTCCTCCCACAGGAGCTCCCAGTCCTCCCACAGGAGCTCCCAGTCCTCCACCAGGAGCTCCCAGTCCTCCCACAGGAGCTCCCAGTCCTCCACCAGGAGCTCCCAGTCCTCCACCAGGAGCTCCCAGTCCTCCCACAGGAGCTCCCAGTCCTCCCACAGGAGCTCCCAGTCCTCCCACAGGAGCTCCCAGTCCTCCACCAGGAGCTCCCAGTCCTCCACCAGGAGCTCCCAGTCCTCCCACAGGAGCTCCCAGTCCTCCACCAGGAGCTCCCAGTCCTCCACCAGGAGCTCCCAGTCCTCCACCAGCAGCTCCCAGTCCTCCCACTGCAGATAAAGAAGCGTATTGGAGGACGACGGGCCTCTCTGGGGTCTTTCTAGGTGTCACAGAAGGTTCATGACCCCACAAACAGCCAAAGCCACCTCTTCACTGAGTTTATGGTCTGAATCACTGTAAAAAATAATGTGGGGGGGTTGAAGAGGATCTGGGGGGGGGGGGGGGGGGGGGGGGCGTCTGGCCTTTAGAGATCCAGTCTCGCTCTGTAAACGATCTTGAGAAGTAATCAAGGGAGGGACACTTAAAGGACTTAATTGCACCAAATGTCCTGTAATGAGCAGAAGCCCCCCCCCCCCCCCATGTCTTTAGGTTTTTAATGGTTGCTGAGAGGTCAGGGGGGGGTCAGGTTGAATAACAGGACAGTTCTGGCTTCGCCCAGTTCAACCATGAGAAGCCAAGAGGTCCCCCCCCGACCTGAGGAGCAGCGACCAGAGGCCGAAGCTCCCCCTGCTCTCCTCATTTCCCTCCTTTCCTCACATCTGGAAAACAGGACTGGTTTCTGGCCATTCCAGAAGCGCGCACACACACACACACACACACACACACACACACACACACACACACTGACGTCATGCAGATCGCTCTGCCTGATGGGAAGCAGATGAGCTGAGAAGGAACGGAACATTGCAGGACGGGGAGAAACTCACTCCTTCCACTGCTGCTTGTGTTTGACGCAGGAGGCTGCGGCAGCTTCCAGACGGCCGGAAGCCGGACACGGACCCCGGCTGGCCGGAAGCCGGACACGGACCCCGGCTGGCCGGAAGCCGAACACGGACCCCGGCTGGCCGGAAGCCGGACACGGACCCCGGCTGGCCGGAAGCCGGACACGGACCCCGGCTGGCCGGAAGCCGGACACGGACCCCGGCTGGCCGGAAGCCGAACACGGACCCCGGCTGGCCGGAAGCCGAACACGGACCCCGGCTGGCCGGAAGCCGGACACGGACCCCGGCCGGACCCCGGCTGGCCGGAAGCCGGACACGGACCCCGGTCAGACCCCGGCCTCGCCGCTCGGCGGCCGACTAACGGACTAATCTCTAAACCGATGAAGTGTTTCTTCTCTGGGCTGAAAGGAGGAAGTCAACATCTGCTGCTCCGCACGGCCGAAGCGTACACCCCTCCGTGCCTCCCCAAGGCAGCCATCGCTTGGCTTCGCTTGCAAAACTTTGCTCCAGATTTATTTGGAAAACAAAGCTGGGGGGGCGGGGGTGTGGAGGAACTCGCCTTGGCCCCTGCAGGACGATGTGCTGCCCGAACCCCCCGCTGTTCTCTGGCGCAATCTGCCCATAGCTGCAGCGCTGTCGGAGCCAAAGCAAAGCCCCCCTGTTTGGGTGTTTACCCCCGCCGCCGCCATCGCTCCCTGCCAGGAGCCAAAATGGTTGCCACGTAGGAAAGAAGAAAATAGATCTGGAGGAGGGGGGGGGGGGGGGGGGGGGGGTTGGCAAAAGTTGCACCTGATCTGTGTTTGTGATTATTCTTCATTACGAGCTCTAACCTAGAAGTTCCTGCAGCTTCCCTCTGTTTGGGTTTGCCCTGCAGGAACACCTGCCACCGGGTGGGAAGCCGAGGGGACTCCAGAAGCAGTCAACACCCCCCCCCCACCACCACCACCACCACCTGACAGTGAGAACAAAACAACAACAAGAGGAATCGGATTAAGGTAGCGAGCAGGGCGAGGTGACGCTGGGAAATGAATTGTGCGTACTTTGCAGTTGGTATATAAGCCCTTTCGTGCTGAGGGGCGATTACCTCGTTTGCATTGCCGCTAATCTGAAAAGCAGCTTGGAGAGAGTTTTTTTTTTTAAAGACGCAGCAGCGGTGGCAGCCTGTCCTCTCTCCCCCCTGACCGATGAGGCCCAGCCGGCCTCACAAGGCTGCTAACAACAACCACAGAGGTGTAAAAAACACCAAAACCACCCAAAGCAGAAGTAGGTCACCCCGACCAGACTGGTGCAGGTGCTGCACGTCAGAAGCAAAGCCACGTCTGCATCCATGCAGGATGAAATGAACGACCAGGAGAGCGAAGAAGAGCTTCAGACTGAACCGAACCTGACAGGAGGAGCGAGCTGGAGCTCTCCTGGCGGGACGGCGGCGTGCACAGCTGGATATTTCTAACTCAAATCATCGCCTCCGCATCGTTGCGTGGAAAGTTTCGTACGATTTCTCCTCGTTACCGACAGGAAAAGCATCATAAAAACTTCCTGGAGAGGAGGGGGGATTAGAGACGGGATGGTTGAGGGTAATTAGGAATGACGGGTGCTGGATCATCTCTCCCAGCTTAAACATGGTGGCATCGTTTGTTTCTGTGGGTCTGAGCCGTTTCAACTGGGAAAACAGGGAGTAGACGTAGACCGGGACCGGTCTCTGTCCAGGTGTTACCGCCTCCAGATGACCAGGGGCGTGCAGGTTCTCCATGGTTCCCTGCTGGACCAGTGACCTGCAGGTTTTCTAGGTTTCCCTGCTGCGACACACCTGACTCAAACAGAGAGAACCATCTCTTTTAAACCAGATGTGTTTCGTCAAAAACCTGCAGGATACTGGTCCAGCAAGTCCAGGAAGTCCAGGAAGTGGAGCGTCAGTGATGCTGGTGTGAGGCCCAGACTCTGGGGGATCTACGACTCCGTCAGACCTGTTTCCACTCATTCTCAGTCCAGTTCTGTGTTGTTTGGCCTCCTGACAGCCCGGTTTCCATGGATACCACTTCTGCTGGGGCTTCGGCCAGCAGCAGCTGGATCATCTGAAGGTCCAGATGCGTCTCCCAGGTCCTGGTCCAGGTTTCTACTGCGACTTCTTTAGTTTCTGCCCCCATGCTGAGACACAGCTCTTTATGAATCTCCTGGTTCCTGCAGTTCTCCGATCTTTGCTGCTTTTTCACAGAAGAAACCAGAGAAACGAGAACAAACGGTGCGTCTCGGCGACGGGATGCTGCTGGTGTGTCGACACAGAACTGGTCCAGAATCAGAATAAAACAACACACACATCCTCCTGACGATGTTCACGCCTGCAGAAGAGTCGAACAGCAGGAAGGAAAACTCCAGAACCACGTATGAAAAGCTTTACAACAAGCGGACAAAGTTTAATAACTCAAACTGCAGCTTTGTTTCCACAGCATAACTTCTGCTTTCAGTCCACCACAGAAAGGATTCAGTCATGAACTGAACATGTTGAACAGAAATCATGTGTGATGCTGATAAAGAGTAAAGCAGGTCGTCGTGCTTGTGTAACCCCAACCCTAAACCCCAGCCCCAACCCCAACCCTAACCCTAAACCCCAGCCCCAGCCCCAACCCCAACCCTAACCCTAAACCCCAGCCCCAACCCCAACCCTAACCCTAAACCCCAGCCCCAACCCCAACCCCAACCCTAAACCCCAGCCCCAACCCCAACCCTAAACCCTAACCCTAAACCCCAGCCCCAACCCCAACCCTAACCCTAAACCCCAGCCCCAGCCCCAACCCCAACCCTAACCCTAAACCCCAGCCCCAACCCCAACCCTAACCCTAAACCCCAGCCCCAACCCCAACCCTAAACCCTAAACCCCAGGCCCAACCCCAACCCTAAACCCTAAACCCCAGGCCCAACCCTAAACCCCAGCCCCAACCCCAACCCCAACCCTAAACCCTAAATCCTAAACCACAGGCCCAACCCCAACCCTAAACCCTAAATCCTAAACCCCAGGCCCAACCCTAAACCCCAGCCCCAACCCCAACCCTAAACCCTAAATCCTAAACCCCAGGCCCAACCTTAAACCCCAGCCCCAACCCCAACCCTAAACCCTAAATCCTAAACCACAGGCCCAACCCCAACCCTAAACCCTAAATCCTAAACCCCAGGCCCAACCCTAAACCCCAGCCCCAACCCCAACCCTAAACCCTAAATCCTAAACCCCAGGCCCAACCCTAAACCCCAGCCCCAACCCTAAACCCTAAATCCTAAACCCCAGGCCCAACCTTAAACCCCAACCCTAAACCCTAAACCCCAGCCCCAACCCTAAACCCCAACCCTAAACCCCAGGCCCAACCTTAAACCCCAACCCTAAACCCTAAACCCCAGCCCCAACCTTAAACCCCAACCCTAAACCCTAAACCCCAGCCCCAACCTTAAACCCCAACCCTAAACCCTAAACCCCAACCCTAAACCCTAAACCCCAGCCCCAACCTTAAACCCTAAACCCCAACCCTAAACCCCAACCCTAAACCCCAACCCCAACCCTAAACCCCAGCCCCAACCCTAAACCCTAAACCCCAGCCCTAAACCCTAAACCCCAACCCTAAACCCCAGGACCAACCTTAAACCCCAACCCTAAACCCTAAACCCCAGCCCCAACCCTAAACCCCAGCCCTAAACCCTAAACCCCAACCCTAAACCCTAAACCCCAGCCCCAACCCTAAACCCCAGCCCCAACCCTAAACCCTAAACCCCAACCCTAAACCCTAAATCCTAAACCCCAACCCCAACCCCTAACCCGTGTGGAGTTTTTCTACATGCTTGTTTCCTGCATCTCATCGTGCAGCTGCTCCCGGTGTCTCCGCCTGCTTTCTGAGCAGCGAAACGGCGGCGCTGGGACGCTTGCAGCAGCGAGTTGGGATAATAATGAAGGTTCTGCAACCAGTGAGGCATTTTATGAGGAAAGTCAACATTTTACAGCATTTCTCTGTTGTGCAAATGTCTGTTTGTATGAAAATCCTCTACAGAGACGACGGACAGCCGTGTAAACCGTCACACGGCAGCGTTTGTGGTCCACCAGGAAGCCGGCGTGAAATCTAGCCAAGTTGCAGCGAGGTGCCTGCATGTGGGAGCGAAGACGTGCACGGAGAGAGCGTGTGGACGTGAGCTCTGCAGCATGGGCGGCCAGGCACACTAATGCGGGGGAAAGAGAACAGCAGAAGGACAGAGGAGCGAGAGAGAAGGAGGGATGGATAGACGGATAGGAAAGAGGAAGATAGAAATAACAGAGACGCTCTGGTCAGGCACGCGATGCTGGGCTGGAATCAGGTCAGGCCCACACGAGGCCTCCCTCGCACACACTCGCAACAAAAAGGTTCTGTGCAGCAGAGGACACTTGTGCAGGGTTGGACTGCTGGAGAGATCCATTTAAAGGAGCAGTGCAACATTTCTGGTCGCCGTCTGTTGCTGAATATGCTACGTCTCTGTGTTTACAAAGCGCATCCAGAAGCAAAATGTCCCGTTCTGGCAGGAAATGTGGGAAGTTTCCAGCAACCGTAAATGCATCGTATCCATAGCGATAAGCGTGTTCAACGTCAAACCTTTTTACGTCACGCAAGCCCCCCCCCCAGCAACCCATCAGCTGTGCCTGTCCTCTGGCTGACGGACCGTCTCCCACTCTGGCAGTTCGGAGCGGACACTAAACCCAAATGAAAGAAGCGGAGCAGATTTCCTTTTTATCCTGATAGATTTCTGTTGTAACATGAGAAGTTTTTACATTTAACACGCTTATCGCTATGGATACGATGCATTTATGGTTGCTGGAAACTTTTCCCACCAGAACGGGACATTTTGCTTCTGGAAGTGCTTGTAAAGTCACGGGAAGCCTGCAGCTGGTTGTAGCTTTACCAAACACAGACGTAGCAGCATACTTAGCATCAGAAGGCTACCAGAAATGTTGCCTTGCGTTGAGGTGTGTCTGCAGGTAAAGGCTCTGCTTTCTGACTCCGCGGTTACAGGAAGTGCAGCTCAGAAGTCAGATGTGAAGTAAGGAAATGTGACACAGAGACTCGCAGCTAAAAGTAGACGACACGCTTCTCTCATGCACAAACATAGTCGCACACACGCAGGCAGCGCTGCAGCCTGAAACAGGATCCTCGTCCACATCACCACCGCTTCGCTGCGGGCTAGCTTGTAGCCTCTGAGAAGCTGCCATGCTAACAGGCCGCTGCATTAATTAAAGCCGCCTCGGAGAAGCCGGCTCAGCTTACGGGAAACCCGAGCCGGCGGCTGGCGGGCCGATGGGCAACCGGAGACAAGCTGTGGACCAGACTCGTCAACGTGACACTGAAAAACTTACGCTGCGGATCATATGTTATGGATCGCCTGTATACGCTGCAGGAGGGGACAAACGTGTGACATTCGGCTCTTTTACAAGTTTTTAATCTAAAACGTGAATATCAGGCGACTATTAAAAGCAACGGTCGGTTTCATGATTCATCTGCAGTGAAAGCAGTAAAAACCGCAACAGTTGGCTGCTTTGAATCATCTGAAGGCTTTTGTTGTGGCCGACCGCACCGCATGATTCATCCAGCTCACCATCCACTCGCTCTCATCCAAAAAGGTGACACATTGTGATGAAACTTTACAGCCCAGAAACTCCTACGGGATCCCAGATGGCCATTTCCATCGAGTCCTGCAGATATGTCAGCTTCCACAGCAGCTACAGGCAGACACGAGGACAGTCGCCATCAGAGGACTGCTGAATATCTGACTGGTCGAGCATCAGCGGTAGACATGGTGGTTGCATTTAAAGGTCTGGATGTGCAACAGAGACATTAGTGCTGATTTTTCCAGCCTCAGAGGAAGAATTCCAGTCCGGAGCAGAAGAAGCTTCCCGACGTAGCTCTGCCGTCTCTTACTGTTTTATAAACCATCACAACTGAAGATGAGCTAAAATACTGCAGCTAAAACAACTCAAGTTTTATCAGAATCCGATGTCGACCATTTAATGATTTCAAACTGACGTTTACATAAAAACAAAAACAAAGAGAAAGAATAAATGTGTTTTTAAAGACGTAAAAACGGGAACATCCGGACCAACCGAATATTTACATAACGGCAGAAGTCTGACACCGGTTAGTGGCGGGAACGCTCCACATCTTCCTGGCTCCACCACCAGAAGAAGTAATACATCTTTTTTACTGTTCTCCTCAGCTTCTTCTGCATCTTCTTCGGATTTTGGGAATTTCTGTGTTCTCTTCTTCTTCTGTGGTTTCTTTCTCTGGATGCCTGTCAGCTGAACAACACTGCCCCCCAGGTTTCCAGTGGAGTTGCTCAGTTTTCCACATAGTGACGGATAACAGAAAACAGACGACGTTACAGACGTAACCGACACGGGACACTGATGAAACAGTCTGTCTGCGTAAATGGACGTTTACTGGCGCCGCCGCTAACGCCGCACCGCCGCAACCACGCCACGACACCTTGATGAGGTTTTAAAGAAACCACGTTATTCAGTCCAGTGGAAACAAATCTATTAACCTGTTAAAGGCAGGAAACGGTCCATCTGGTCCTTTTTCTGACCCGGTCTGACCCGAACCGACCCGAACTGGTCTGACCAGGTCTGAATTGGTCTGACTGGGTCCGACCCGGTCTGAACTGGTCCGAACTGGTCCCGTTCTGCTGCTCATATCTCTGATCTGAATGCAGTGTAGAGCTGCAGCGTCCCAAAGAGGTCTTGATCCTGAAGGTTTTCTTAGGAACGCCTGAAGCTTTTTTCCTTCGCTCCATCTGCATGTTGTTCCCGCCAACGTGGCTCCAGCTATCCACGAAGACCACAGACTCATTACGAGGACGCGGTTCTGGAGCAGAGGCCTAAAAATAACCTGAATCACTTAAAGACCCAGGAAAGCAAACAGATCTTCCAGCTATGTTTGATATTTCCAGTCTGAATGGATGTGAATGGACTATTGATCACGTAATTGATGTGATAAGGTGTTCTTCTGTCTGGTTTTTACCGTACCGATGTAATTCTGTCTTTGCATGACAGCTTTCTTTCTGCAGCACAGCGCTGCCGTCTCGCTGATCTTCCACATACAAAGCAAACAGCTTGATTGTGAAGACGTGGTGGAGTTCCTGAACTGGCGGTGTACGTTCTGCTGAACTCGCAGCTCCGACTGGATGACGTCTGGGATGCATAAATACAGCTCTGATAATGAGCAGCCAGATCCGTTCTAAATGAAAACGTCGCCACAGACCAGACGGACTTGTGAGTCTCGTTAGCAGCAGCGGTAACCACAGTCCGGCCCACCAGCCAGCCAGGAAGCAGGCCTGTCCCTTCCAATTTAGTCCGGAAAACTGCGTTTGCTTAGCAACCGCATTAGCGCTCCAATCAGAGCAGCAGATTTGGGCTAATGCACGGCCGGGCGCTGTGCGGTGTGGAGGCGGTGCATTAACGTCTCATGCCTGCCTCCATTAATGCTGCTGCTCTCTGCGAGCCTGAAAGGAAGAGGAAGAGGACTGTTCTGCACTCGCCTCGCCCACTTACAGAGAGAGGAAGAGGAACAGTGTCTGGCACCTTGAAACACACTGAAGTAAACCCATTATCGCCCCCCCCAAGCTACAGACAAACAGACTGAAATAGAAATTTCTGTGCTGGACTGACTGCGAGGCATCCTCTGCTATTTCTGGATCTGCTTGCTGGACTTCAGGTGGAGACGGCGTAGCGCTCTGACTGTGGGACTTTGTACGGCGCACCCACCCGCCACGCGCGGCGTGGGCGTCCCTCACCGCGCCGTAAAGCTGACAGCGGGCCAGAAAACGACATTCACCGCTGTGTTTTTACGGTCTCAGACGGCCGAGGCCTCCACAGTCATGAGTTTGTTCCTTCTTTGAAAACTGGGCCTGTTTGTCAGCAGCTCCTTCAGACCTCATGTAGTCTGGACTGAGATGACCTCGAAGCTTCATGTGGCGAGGAACTTCACTGCACGCCTGCTCTGAGGACACACGTCTCTATTTTTACTCTGATTTCAGAGCAGAGCTCATTTATGCTCTGCAGTCTAATGACCTTTTACACAGATTAGTGTGTAAACGCCGCTGGGAGTGTGTGGTCAGCCGGCCGCCAGGTCTCCCTCCATCGTCTCCACGACGACGCGGTTGTTTCTCTTCCGGTTAGCAGGTTTAGTCTTTAGTTTTTAGGACGTTTCAGTCCTCGGTCCTGCAGATCCAACAGATCCGGTTCATGAACCTTTCTCTTCTCAAAGTTTTAAAGATGATTTGTGCTGCGCGGGTTTGGAACAGCCTCCAGACGGCGTTGCTACGGCGTTTACCTTCGTGTTGGGCTGGAACAGGCGGGATTTTTAATTTGGTTTTATGAACTTTTGGCTTTTGGATGTGGTAAACACATGTTGCCTCCAACATGTCTGACTGATCTGATGCTTCATGTCGGGTGAAACGGGCAGAAAAGACGGTTACTAGGCAACAGAGACGCATCTCTGTTTTTATGTCTTCACAGGGATTAGTTTGTTGTGTTTCACAGATTCCCAGTATTTTCATATCATTTCATATCATAAGGACTGAATTACATGTGGAAAACACACCGGTGTGGACCGTGCAGATGTTTCTCCTAGCATCACGCAGCTGTACTGGGATGCTGCGCGGTCGTCCGAGCTGGTCAAACGACCGCGCAGTTGTCACGCGGTGTCGTTGGATTCCTTTCATTATAAAACAAGAATTTAAAAACTCTCATTTTCCAGTTCTGTGTTTTATGAAACTAATAATCTCTAAAGTGAGGCTGAAACAGCCGGCAGACCAAACCTGCACCAGTAAATTTACCCTTTCAGGACGATAACGCGGCTAAAAGAAGAGCTCTTAGCGTTATGACTGAAGCCGCTGTCGCACCGCGCAGCGACCATCCCGTCTCTAATCCCACCGTTGCTCAGCGGCTCGGCCCGGCAGGACCAGGAAGCCGGTTTGGCGTGCCGTGGGAACATCTGCATGCTTCCCGCCATGCGTTCGAACCTTCGGCTGCGAAGCGACTTTGACGTGCAGCATCGTGCTTCGTGCACGGCGAGGGGGAAGCTGACCACACGGGTTCTCTCCAGGTCAACTGGAAACTTCCTTCCTCTGTTTTCTTTGGTCGAATCGCCAGATTTCTTTGGAACCTCGGACCCTGGCAGCGCCGCCGCTTGGATCCTGCACACAGGCCTCTGACCTGCTGCTGGTTTTGTTTTTAGGAGGTGCTTCTCACTGCTGGGGTGTTTCTGCATGAGGCCGGAGCACAAAGAGGCCCTTTGGTTCAGCTCAGGCAGCTGGGCAGCCTCAAAATCCAGCGCAGCGGCCAGTACATGCTGGTGTTTTCCACTCCCGAGTCGGACATTTTGTTCCACTGTGGAACTCCGCCGTGGAGCCAGAGGAGGGGGGGGGGGGGGGCGGGCGTTAGAGAGCGGACAGACCGGGATTACATGTCAGCACCGCATCGTCAGCGTGGTCGGAGTCGTGACTTTTCTTGCCATGAACCTGAAACCTGCAGAGAACCTGGTGGTGAACAGAAGGAACGTTTGAGCTGAAGAGTTGGTGCTGTTGCATCAGACGCTCCAACAGCAGGGCGGGTCGCCAAGGCAGCGCCGTGTCGAAACCAGAAGCGTACGGCTTGCTGCCTGCGGTGCACAGTCACACCGACAGACTGCTGGCTTGTGGCCGACACTCGCCTCGCGCCAGCGATACACAGAAAAAGGGAAGTAGGAGGGATTTCAGCGCTTTCAGAGCGTCATGTGGGTTCAGCTGTGTGTGTGTGTGTGTGTGTGTGTGTGTGTGTGTGTGTGTGTGTGCACATGTGCTGTGTTTTCACTTTCTGCCTGTTGTCCACTGACAAGTCAGCCCACATGGGGGTCACATGACCAGGTGGGGCTTCCATGGGAGCAAACTCTGGTATCAGCGACCTCCGTGACCCCGGCTGGTGAAGCGTACAGCCAGGCGGGGAACAACAGGAACACCCAGTAGACAACATTTACACAAGCACAGAGAATGCCCCTCACAGCGCCCCATGTTTGTGCTGGACTTACGCTGATATATTGAGTCAACAGAGTTTTATTCTGGACGTCAGGGGAAGGTTTCTGAGTTCAAAAGGTGCAACGAGGCTTGTTGATGCAGAAAAATGTGCAAAAACAAAAAAATATCCAGGAAGTGCATGAAAGAGTGAGGCTGCAGCGAGGCGAGGAGGCAGAAGCCGCGTCTCCTGCATCTTCCGCCTCGCTCCGAGCCAGGGTGGGAGGAATCGCCGGTAATGGACACATTAGCTGCCGGCGGCTCCCTCTGCGACGATTAGGTGGCCGTGAGGTCATTCCTTCACTTCGGCTCCCATCCACATCAGGGATCCATCATTTCATTAGAGCTGTTAGGGAGGAGGAGGGGAGCGGCCGAGCATCCCCTCCTCGCCTCGGCCATCCATCAGCTTCACGGCTGCTTCTCGTCAGCGTCGCAGCTAACCGGGGGAGACAAATGAACAGACGGCGTGCAGGACGAGAAGTTTTAGGGACACCTGAGCGATCGGAGGACAGAAAACGGTGATTACAGGACGGCACATCCAGCTTCTACCGCCCGCTTCCTTCATCTCGCCGGCTGGAAACCAAATCTCTTCCCGCTTTTGGGAATTCTTCTAGCAGGAAAGAAAGTGTGTGCGTGTAGCGAGCGAGTGCACGTGCACGTGGACCTGAGCTGCATCGATCGAGGCAGGAAGTGGGATCTGATGTTTCATAGCGCTTCCTGAGGCGGATAGTTGCGCCACCGACAGCGGCGGGCGGGGTCCTGACACGGGGGAGGAACAGACATAACACTTCAGCTGCGTCCTTCAGCTGAGACTAAACACGGCCGCTTGGCAGAGCTCCTCCTCTCAGCCTGGTCTGCAGCCCAGCAACGTGCAAACGAGCGCGCACGTTTCCTCTCATTTCCCAGTCATAAAACTCCCCCTGCGTTAAACGCCGTCTGCCACGCAGAGGCAGAGAAGAAGACGCTCGTCGCAGACGTGGAGAGACGGAAATGTCTCCTGGTCTCCTGGAACCAGAGACGTTCAGGTCAGAGACGAGGCCTGACATGGCGGACGGCTTGTCGTTTTCTCTCCTTCACGTCTTCACGTGCGCAGAGCATCATTTTACATGATTTCATATCATTTCTTCTGCTTCCTGCTTCCTGTTTACAGAGTTTAAACAGGATTTTACCTCCATCAAAGCGGCTGCGACCAGTTTCCAGCTTCGTCACGCCGCCTTACTCATCACATCTGTATGAAGAAACTATTTCTGCAGAGGAGAAAGGGACGTTTACAGCCGTCATCGAGGGGGGGGGGGTTCTGGACTGGGATCAGGTCTGCAGTCCTTTCCAGACCAACGCAGAGCTGTTTCACAGCGTTCTGCAAAAATAGTTCTGGTTCATCTGCAGGTTTAGGGACCAAGTTATTGATCTTGCTGGATGATTGGCGGCGTTATGATTTCATCATCACTCAGAGACCATAAACACCACGAGACGCAGAACACCAGGGGGGTGTTTCCTCTGAGGAACACAGCCGACTCCACTTCCCGCCTCGCCAGAAGCTGCAGTAAAGTTCAGACTTCAGGTGAAGCGTCGGGCGGCGTGTCTCAGAGCGCCGTCACGGCAGTTCCACCGCCGCAACCTCAACTTCACATCCCGGCACTTCCAGGTTGATCGAACCGACCGGTCGCTGGATGGATCCGTTATCCGGATACGGACACACCTCAGACGTCTCCGTCACCGTGAAGGAGCAGTGCCACTTTATATTTAGACAATAATCAACCAGATTAGACAAAATATAAACAATGGAAATGTTTTTTCAAACTTCATTGCTCAATTTTCACATGGTTGCCATGACGACTCTTATTAAATAGTAACACAGATCATCCCGCTCTGTCCAACCGACTGGTCAGCTGACCGTCATCAAGCAAAGCCCAAGCGTTACGTCTAAACGTCTCTCTGTCCTCAGCGCCGTCCTCAAATGGAGCTCCTGATCCCTTAGGACCCCTCTGGGGGTCCCGGACATCTGGAGGAGCAGGAATGGATCTTCGATGCTTCCAAACTCCTCTGATTCTCAGCACTTCAGACCAAGACGTCCCTCTGAGACCCGATGAGCTCGGTGTGAGACACCAACCAACCAGAGACGTCTTCTTCCTGCACGAGGACGGAGACGCCACCGGTCCGCCACCAACCAGAGACGTCTTCTTCCTGCACGAGGACGGAGACGCCGCCGGTCCGCCACCAACCAGAGACGTCTTCTTCCTGCACGAGGACGGAGACGCCGCCGGTCCGCCACCAACCAGAGACGTCTTCTTCCTGCACGAGGACGGAGACGCCACCGGTCCGCCACCAACCAGAGACGTCTTCTTCCTGCACGAGGACGGAGACGCCACCGGTCCGCCACCAACCAGAGACGTCTTCTTCCTGCACGAGGACGGAGACGCCGCCGGTCCGCCACCAACCAGAGACGTCTTCTTCCTGCACGAGGACGGAGACGCCACCGGTCCGCCACCAACCAGATACATCTTCTTCCTGCACGAGGACGGAGACGCCGCCGGTCCGCCACCAACCAGAGACGTCTTCTTCCTGCACGAGGACGGAGACGCCGCCGGTCCGCCACCAACCAGAGACGTCTTCTTCCTGCACGAGGACGGAGACGCCACCGGTCCGCCACCAACCAGAGACGTCTTCTTCCTGCACGAGGACGGAGACGCCGCCGGTCCGCCACCAACCAGAGACGTCTTCTTCCTGCACGAGGACGGAGACGCCGCCGGTCCGCCACCAACCAGAGACGTCTTCTTCCTGCACGAGGACGGAGACGCCACCGGTCCGCCACCAACCAGAGACGTCTTCTTCCTGCACGAGGACGGAGACGCCGCCGGTCCGCCACCAACCAGAGACGTCTTCTTCCTGCACGAGGACGGAGACGCCACCGGTCCGCCACCAACCAGAGACGTCTTCTTCCTGCACGAGGACGGAGACGCCGCCGGTCCGCCACCAACCAGAGACGTCTTCTTCCTGCACGAGGACGGAGACGCCGCCGGTCCGCCACCAACCAGAGACGTCTTCTTCCTGCACGAGGACGGAGACGCCACCGGTCCGCCACCAACCAGAGACGTCTTCTTCCTGCACGAGGACGGAGACGCCACCGGTCCGCCACCAACCAGATACATCTTCTTCCTGCACGAGGACGGAGACGCCGCCGGTCCGCCACCAACCAGAGACATCTTCTTCCTGCACGAGGACGGAGACGCCGCCGGTCCGCCACCAACCAGAGACGTCTTCTTCCTGCACGAGGACGGAGACGCCACCGGTCCGCCACCAACCAGAGACGTCTTCTTCCTGCACGAGGACGGAGACGCCACCGGTCCGCCACCAACCAGAGACGTCTTCTTCCTGCACGAGGACGGAGACGCCGCCGGTCCGCCACCAACCAGAGACGTCTTCTTCCTGCACGAGGACGGAGACGCCACCGGTCCGCCACCAACCAGAGACGTCTTCTTCCTGCACGAGGACGGAGACGCCACCGGTCCGCCACCAACCAGAGACGTCTTCTTCCTGCACGAGGACGGAGACGCCGCCGGTCCGCCACCAACCAGAGACGTCTTCTTCCTGCACGAGGACGGAGACGCCGCCGGTCCGCCACCAACCAGAGACGTCTTCTTCCTGCACGAGGACGGAGACGCCGCCGGTCCGCCACCAACCAGAGACGTCTTCTTCCTGCACGAGGACGGAGACGCCACCAGTCCGCCACCAACCAGAGACGTCTTCTTCCTGCACGAGGACGGAGACGCCGCCGGTCCGCCACCAACCAGAGACGTCTTCTTCCTGCACGAGGACGGAGACGCCACCGGTCCGCCACCAACCAGAGACGTCTTCTTCCTGCACGAGGACGGAGACGCCGCCGGTCCGCCACCAACCAGAGACGTCTTCTTCCTGCACGAGGACGGAGACACCGCCGGTCCGCCACCAACCAGAGACGTTGCAGACCAGATCTGGGCAGACCCTCTGCAGGGCTGAGGAGGCGGGAGCATCCGTGCACGGGAGCATGGGGGAGGGGAACGGGGAGGGGGAGGTCCAGAAGCAGGCCTGACCTCTGTGCACACACACATGTGTGTGAGAAGATAATTAAAAAGGGCAGACAGATGAACCCAGCGAGGAAAGCTAGAGGTTACACGGGATAAGTCAGCTCGCTCAACCCCCCTACTGCCGCCGTCATCACACACACACACACACACACACACACACACACACACACACACACACACACACACACACACACACACACACACACACACACACAGCGGATGCAGACGTAAATAAATGACAGAAAGCTGGGAACAAACAGATGTCCTGCTGCAGGAGACGAGCGTTGCGGCGCTGCTTTCACCCAGAATGCCGTCATTGTGCTGAGAGGCGGTCACACACGCCGCACATTACCTTGTCTTCCAGATCTACAATTACAATAATTATAAGCCGGGGGCTTCAAGGGGTCCATTATCTGCTCTGGGGAAGCACAATGAGTGTGTGAAAGGAAAGGAAGGATGCCTGGACAGTTGTGAATGTGAGCTTTACAATAGGAGGTGAGCAGGATGGGTTTGTGGGGGGATGACGGAGAGTCTGGGCCTGGCGAGGCTTCCTGAACCTGAGGAGCTGGTTTCTGTGCCCGGAGGAGGGGTCCGCTTTCAGCTTATTGTTTTATTTAGCGTCTACATGGCGGATTCATTGGCCAGAGTCAAGCTGGGATGGGTTCACTTAGCAGACTGGGAAGAGGAAGGCCTGGCCTGTCCAGTAGGGGTTTGTTTCCAGGACTTCATTCCTGAGGAGTAAAACAAGCCTTCGGGGGGCTTCGCGGCCCTCGTTCGCACACATCTTCCACCTCGGCTTCCTGACAAACGGAAGCTCAGGTGAAGTAGAGATTGACTTTCTGTCTGCAGCATGAACCGGCCTCACCTGCAAACCCCTCCAACTTTCCATTTCTGTCAGCGAACCCTCCACCGAGGCTCCACCGAAGCACGCCTTTAGCTTACGACCGTCGCCGCCACACAAACAAACAGGTCCGGGACAAAGTTTCCTTGTCGGCTTCTCCTCCTGATTAAACCAGTTTAAGATTAACCAACCCAACCCTCAGCTAACCACCAGTGGCTAGACATAACAGTGAGTCACTGCAGACTAAACAAAAGAAAAGATCAGAGGTCTTCCTGCTGCCGGGATGACAAGCAGTTTCCAAGAAGAGGCGTGCACGGTGTGCACGAGACGCGACCCTGTCCTGGCGTCTGCCAGCAGAGCTCAGTTTATCTCCTGCTTTTCAGTCATCTAGAAATACCATTCATGGTTCTTTTTATAGTTCCTAGAGTTGTGTCTGGATGGCAGAAGCTTCAACGAGAGCTGTAGGCAGGAAGGGGGGGGGGGGGGGGGGGGGGTACACAATGAGATCAGCACAGGTCCATGACTCTCTGGGAGCACTGATCAGCCGCATTGATGAGGAGGTGGGGGTGGGGCATCACCTCTATCTGTTCCACAATCACAGACCCACATCTGATACCACCACAAGCCATGGTGACAATGGTCGACCAGTCCCTGCCCCCCTCCCCATTCTCACACACACACACACACACACACACACACACACACACACACACACCGCTACCATCATCATCAGTCTGTCCTCTCCAAACAATACATGGCCCAACTCCTGGGAGCTGCCCTTCCACATGGCCGAGGTCAGGATGGTGTGACCCATCCCCCTCCACTGCCTTCCCGAATTAAAAAGGAGCCATCCTCCTCTCCCAACCACAGAAAACACACATCCACAACTTCCCAACCACAGAAAACACACATCCACAACTTCCCAACCACAGAAAACACACATCCACAACTTCCCAACCACAGAAAACACACATCCACAACTTCCCAACCACAGAAAACACATATCCACAACTTCCCAACCACAGAAAACACACATCCACAACTTCCCAACCACAGAAAACACACATCCACAACTTCCCAACCACGGAAAACACACATCCACAACTTCCCAACCACAGAAAACACACATCCACAACTTCCCAACCACAGAAAACACACATCCACAACTTCCCAACCACAGAAAACACACATCCACAACTTCCCAACCACAGAAAACACACATCCACAACTTCCCAACCACAGAAAACACACATCCACAACTTCCCAACCACAGAAAACACACATCCACAACTTCCCAACCACAGAAAACACATATCCACAACTTCCCAACCACGGAAAACACACATCCACAACTTCCCAACCACAGAAAACACACATCCACAACTTCCCAACCACAGAAAACACACATCCACAACTTCCCAACCACAGAAAACACACATCCACAACTTCCCAACCACAGAAAACACACATCCACAACTTCCCAACCAGAACTTCCAGGCGTTGGCTTCGGACTAGTCGCCACGCTGTCATTTCAATCAGAGGTAAAACTGAACCAGCTGACGAAAGGAAACCCTGCAGAGGTGGACCTCCGCCTCCCCAAATGTTGGGAGATGCGGGGTGGGGGCGGGGTCAGTGTCACCGTGGGAGACGGGCAGATGGGGATGGAAATGCTAATTTCCTCCTACAGCTGATCCATGCACAGAAACAAGCGTGCACATGCACGTGCACAATGTGGATGTTAATGTGTGTGCGTGTGTGTGTGTGTGTGTGTGTGCGCGCGCAGAAGAGTCTTAGCCACCTCCCTTGTGGGAGCTTCTGGGCAGCGTGTGATTGGTCAGAACCACTTCAAGAGGGGAGAGGTGGGTCATATATTTATTTGAGGAGGGAAAGGTCATGTGCTGCTGCAAACATAAAGAGGGGAGGGGTTGGGGGAGGAGACGGGGGAGGGCGGCGGGGACGATCGTTCAGCCTCACAAGGTAAACTGCCCCGGTGGGGTTTCCAGGCTCTGAAACTGACTCCATCTCCACATCAGAGCCGAGATATTTATGGAACAAACCTTTTCTGTCTGAAAACTCGTCATCTGCTGTTCAGACGTCACGTTTCCATGGAGACGTGACGTTTCCATGCAGACGTGATGTTTCCATGGAGATGTGATGTTTCCATGCAGACGTGACGTTTCCATGCAGACGTGATGTTTCCATGGAGATGTGATGTTTCCATGGAGATGTGATGTTTCCATGGAGATGTGACGTTTCCATGGAGACGTGACGTTTTCATGGAGACGTGACGTTTTCATGGAGATGTGATGTTTCCATGGAGATGTGACGTTTCCATGGAGATGTGACGTTTCCATGGAGATGTGATGTTTCCATGGAGACGTGACGTTTCCATGCAGACGTGACGTTTCCATGCAGACGTGATGTTTCCATGGAGATGTGATGTTTCCATGGAGATGTGACGTTTCCATGGAGACGTGACGTTTTCATGGAGATGTGATGTTTCCATGGAGACGTGACATTTCCATGCAGACTTCACATTTCCATGCATACGTGACGTTTCCATGCAGACGTGACGTTTCCATGCAGATTCCATTGTTTGATGCTGATGATGTCAGAGATAAAACTCAGCAGAACAGGCAATCTGTCGGAGTTTTAGGGGTCAAACACGGCCTATCAGCCTACCTAACTCGGGAATGTGACGTTACGGCTGTCGGCTGGGTCTCGCCGTGCCATCTGAGTCGATGAATATTTCAGAGACCCCTCATTAAATAAACACACCGGACCTTGCTGCGTACCATAACCTGACATAAATATTAAATGGCCACAAAAAACTGACAGTGTTGCTTGCAAGGCAAGAGTCAGGCGAGGCGAAAGCAGCGTCGGCCGGAGGAGGAAGAGCTTGTCCGTGCGACGCCTGGAGGAGTGGTCTTCCTCCCGAAGAGGCGAAGCCTGAGGAAAGCCCAGCGAGGTCACTTTACTGCAACGCCATGAATCAGACCAGAGGAAGGACAACACTCTTCAGACAGATACAGTATACTCCTGAGGTATGAATACACTACTTTCCCAGACACCCTACATGCATGGCTGGACACAACAGTAGCAATGCCCCCTCCCGCATTTATCACATGATGCAGCCACTGATGGATGCAGAGGTGGGGGGAGGCGGGGGAGAGAGCATGGGGAGCATGGGAAGGCAGGGGAAGGTAGGGGCGGCGGGGGAAGGGAGCCCAGCGGGGCAGACAATCAGGGCTTGAACTTCTTTTCTTAATCTCCTCAGTCTCTCACTGATAGCAGTCGGGCTTTTCAGATTGTTCTTCAGGGTTCAACAAGTCACTTTAAATCATCATTTCACACAATAATTTATCAATTTCTGATTTTTTACTCTAAAAACGCAACATTTTGGTTGGAACTCCAGTCAGGGTTTGCTTTTAAAATATGTTTGCACATGTTTTTTTGCCTGTTGAAGTCCCAAACATGTCGTTAAAAAAAAGTACAGTCAAAGAATGAGCAGTTGTCATGAATCCAGCGAGGTTGTTGAAACAGCTGCAAGACAATCTGATCACTGCTGGCAACGACTTCACCTGGAAGCATCCTAAGCAGCACCTTCAACACTTTCCGTCTAAAGGAAAGTCACGAAGAGACTGGGAAAATCCCTTCTGTTCCTACAACTCTGCAGGCTTGTGGAATCAGCAGCTTCTGGCAGGAAGACGTGCAGAACGTCAAGAATTAAAGCTCCTAATTCATGTTCCGCTGCTTCTTCTGAAAGATTTTCCAGACAAACGCAGTGTAACCTGCAGTGTTCCCTCGCTCTACCTCGCTCTACCTCGTCATCTCGAGCCTTCCTGTCAGCGGTCGCAGTGGAAACACAAACCAAGGCAGGCATTAAAAGGGACATCAAACCGCTGCGCAGACGGTTCATCTCCTGGTGCGATTGTTCCTCAAAGTTTTTACTGAGCAGAGTTTCTGCTCTCTGAGCTTATTTTTCCACAATGGGAGGGGAAAAAAAGGAAATGAATTTATTTTAGCAGCTAATTTCTGACTGAAATGAGGAAAGATGAAAGGAAAAACGCAGCAGTGTGTGTGGGAAGTCATTATAAAAACTCAGTATGGAAATGTAAAGGTCTGAATGATGAACTACGTCCTAAACGTTCCGACTCGCGGCACGCTGAGCATTAGATGACACACACACACACACACACACACACACACACACACACACTACAAACCACACAGACTGAAGGCTTTGGAAAGGTAAAGCTGAACTCCTGAAGAGGAGCTGGGTTTTTATGGAAACAAGGCTTCACGCTGCAGCTCCGCCACCATTTTTGCCCTTTATGTGACTCACGTTGGATTTTTAGCGGCACAAATCCAATTTTTTTAAATCCAATCCAGTAAACTTCCACATGTGGTTCTACAGGGTAGTCTGACAGTACCATCACATTGAAGCTGGACACGTAAGCCAGACCTGCAGACGGATCTGCATCGGTTACATTCGGAGTTTGCTCCGTTTCTAAGCGGCCAAATCTAACTGGCTACCTGGCTAACTGGCTACCTGGCTAACTGGCTAACTGGCTAACTGGCTAATTGGCTACCTGGCTACCTGGCTAACTGGCTAACTGGCTAACTGGCTAATTGGCTACCTGGCTAACTGGCTACCTGGCTACCTGGCTAACTGGCTAACTGGCTACCTGGCTACCTGGCTAACTGGCTAACAGGACATGGTTTCCATGCAGGCATCATGGTTGTTTGTAGTGTATGTGCGAACATTGGCAGCTATCGTCGCGTTCCGGATGTCCTCGGGCATTTTTGCCAGAAACAATGAAGCGTTTTTGGAATTCTGAACTGAGAGGACTCGGAGATTCCAGATTTAAAGATGGCCGCCATGGTTGTTTTTATCAAACTGTTTTGTCCGTTCGGTTGCCGTGGAAACAGCAGTAAGTTGTTGTCATAAACAATTCTTCTGTTGCAACGGGCTTGTTTGTGTAAAAATAAAAACAATTTTGTGGTTTATTGATCATAATCATCGTCTGTTGTTGTGGTGATATTCGTGTTTATGATTTCCTTCTTTGACGACATCTGCAGATGTTCACGAGTTGGTTGTTCTGGAGGCGTCCAGTTCCTCCCAGTTGGTGCAACTGGAACGTGAGTACCTGGTAGCGACGCCAGCGCTGCACCCGTCAGAAAGACGGAATAAACCTCTGGTCACCACGTTTCACTCTTATCAGGAAAAAACGTGTCTGAAATATTAAAACCATGTTTTTTTATGAAAACTACTGGACAGTTTTACACTTATATAAAAGCCAGTTTCCAGTTTATACTGGAAGTAAAACCGTAACTGGTCGAGTTCAGCTTGTGGGCAGAAACGCTGCTCAGCTTCCAGGTTTGCTGCAGGAACACTGAACCGTCAGCAGAGCTCTGTGGGAGGGATCTGACCATCAGCAGCTGAACAATGCAGCTTTCCTGGGAAATCACGCTCTTCTACAGAGCCAGGCGGGGAAGGAGGGACTTTCTGTGTCAGTGTGTCACAGTTATCAACCACACTTCCCAGTAAGACTCCTGCCTGTCGATACATCATCGACCCTGACGTCCCTGACATGCCGCCGCTCCAGACCCAGACTGGCACCTCCAGGTCCAGGACTAAGCTCTGGACGGGTGCAGAAGAGTAGCGTGAAGCTACAAATCTGCTGAAAACACCCACATAGAAGGGGCAAACCCGGCTCTGCTGCAACAGTCCCGTTTTGCCAAACAGTGCTAACGGGGGGGGGGGGGGGGGGGTCTTCCTGAAGCAGCCATTGAAATGCAGAGCTACCAGCTGTTGTCCTGTCCTCCACGTGGACATGGCTGACAGTCAGTGGGCTTAGCCAGCGCTGCGCCTTGCATAAGAAACAGGACGTGGCCCTATATCCCCTCTGGGAGTTCACTTCCTCTCAGCGCCAGCCACCGTGGCTCCACCTCCTCTCCTGAAACAAGCGGCCCCTTCAGCTGGAGGCCAGATCCCCGAGCAGCAGCGGGGGCTTCTCCGGGGGGGGGGGCTTGTGGAAGTAAAAGGGGAAGCTTTTTGCGTCTGAGAGCGTCACCACAGTGCCGTGGAAAGTGTGACAACCCCCCCCCCCCCCCCCCCCCCCCCACATACAGCGAGTGGTTCCATCTTCAGCATAAACAGTTTTCCCCGGAACAACAGAGGCAGCCGCCCGCAGGAATGTGTCGGCACGGCAACACAGCATAAACACAAAATGGCTCCAAATGAATCATTCTTCTCACTGCATGCATGTTCAGCTGGATAAAGCACCCCCCACCCCCCAGGAGGAAAAGGAGGAAACATGATTTCCTTCCAACTTTCCCTTAAAGTCATGTTTGTCTGTTGGGACATGCATGCGCTGTTCAAGCCCAGGCAGGACTGTCTTCATGTGGCAGACATGCAACACATCCTCAGCGCTTGCAGGGAGCGGCAGGTTAGGAATGCAGGCACAGACCGGCTGCGTCTAATGCATGCACCCCAACCTCAGCCTGGTGACATTCCCAGCAACGCTGCTCAGTTCAGATGCAGCAAACATCAGATCCCACCGAGACCTTCTGGGCTTTACACACACATCTGTCTGCTGAACCTGCCTGCTCCATACCTCCACACCTCCACACCTCCATACCTCCATACCTCCATATCGCCATACCTCCACACCTCCACACCTCCACATCGCCATACCTCCATACCTCCACACCGCCATACCTCCACACCGCCACACCTCCATATCGCCATACCTCCACACCTCCACACCTCCACATCGCCATACCTCCATACCTCCACACCGCCATACCTCCACACCGCCACACCTCCATATCGCCATACCTCCACACCTCCATACCTCCACACCTCCACGCTCCACACCTCCACACCTCCATACCTCCACACCTCCATACCTCCACACCGCCATACCTCCACACCGCCATACCTCCACACCTCCATATCGCCATACCTCCATACCTCCATACCTCCACACCGCCATACCTCCACACCGCCACACCTCCATATCGCCATACCTCCACACCTCCATACCTCCACACCGCCATACCTCCACACCGCCACACCTCCATATCGCCATACCTCCACACCTCCACACCTCCACACCTCCATATCGCCATACCTCCATACCTCCACACCGCCATACCTCCACACCGCCACACCTCCATATCGCCATACCTCCATACCTCCACACCGCCACACCTCCATACCTCCACACCTCCATACCTCCACGCTCCACACCTCCACACCGCCATACCTCCATACCTCCACACCGCCATACCTCCATACCTCCACACCTCCACACCTCCACACCGCCATACCTCCATACCGCCATACCTCCACACCTCCACACCTCCACACCTCCACACCGCCATACCGCCATACCGCCATACCTCCATACCTCCACACCTCCATACCTCCATACCTCCACACCTCCATACCTCCATACCTCCACACCTCCACGCTCCACACCTCCACACCGCCATACCTCCATACCGCCATACCTCCATACCTCCACACCGCCATACCTCCACACCTCCACACCTCCATACCTCCACACCTCCACGCTCCATACCTCCACACCGCCATACCTCCATACCTCCACACCTCCACACCTCCATGCTCCATACCTCCACACCTCCATACCTCCACACCGCCATACCTCCATGCTCCATACCTCCACACCTCCATGCTCCATACCTCCATGCTCCATACCTCCATGCTCCATACCTCCATGCTCCATACCTCCACACCTCCACACCTCCATACCTCCACACCTCCACACCTCCACACCTCCATACCTCCACACCGCCATACCTCCATACCTCCACACCTCCACACCTCCACACCTCCATACCTCCATACCTCCACACCGCCATACCTCCATACCTCCATACCTCCACACCGCCACACCTCCATACCTCCATACCTCCACACCGCCACACCGCCACACCGCCATACCTCCATACCTCCACACCGCCATACCTCCATACCGCCACACCGCCATACCTCCATACCTCCACACCTCCACACCGCCATACCTCCACACCGCCATACCTCCACACCTCCACACCGCCACACCTCCATACCTCCATACCTCCACACCTCCACACCGCCACACCGCCACACCTCCATACCTCCACACCTCCACACCGCCACACCTCCATACCTCCATACCTCCATACCTCCACACCGCCATACCTCCACACCTCCACACCTCCACACCGCCATACCTCCACACCTCCACACCTCCACACCGCCATACCTCCACACCTCCACACCTCCACACCGCCATACCTCCACACCTCCATACCTCCACACCGCCACACCTCCACACCTCCACACCTCCACACCTCCATACCGCCATACCTCCACACCTCCATACCTCCACTTCAGGGAGAAATATAAAGTAACACACAGAATCTGCAGCCGCAGTTCTTATCTGAACATCCTGAAAGCCGGTGATTATGTGCCGCCCACACGTCACCAGCCAGACACCAGCCAGGCCTGGCGTGGGCCTTCCACACAGAACCCAGCAGAACCGGGAAGAACCCAGCAGAGGACATGCTCATGCTGGTGCACGCCCTCGGCCTCCAGCGCTCCGCCATGAAGGCGAAAGATGAGCTTTCTAAAGAGCGTCTGCAGAAAGGGAAGTGTGGCAATATGACTTCCTGTGTCTGTCTGCATGCGAGACTGCTGCTCACGCCTCAGTAGCATCAATGTTCTCTGCAGCGTCTCATCTGCTGCAGCCGTCGCCATAACAACGCCCCGCTGTTACCACAGCAGAAACAGGTGGCGACGCCGCAGGTGTCTGGCGTGATGACATCATGTCAGGCGTGCAGGTGGGCTGAGCGAGAGTCCAGATGTGCAACATGCAGCTGAACACGGTTCATTAGAACCACTCCGGGTCCAGGTTCTGACCTTTTGCCACCTTTCAGAGCTGGATCCAGGTAGGTACTGGATACAGACCCGTTGCCACGGCAACCCGATGCTGCCAACCTCGCCAGTCTCACTTCAGCAACTCTTCCTAAAATCTGACCAATGAGAAGCAGCGCTGGCGTAGGCCCCTCCCCCATCCCAAAGCTCGGTGTTGTGTTGCAATATGTACCCCTTTCATGAACCTGCTAGGCTTAGACCCCCCCCCCCCCCCCACGTTGAGCGGCGCCCCTCGGCTCGCCACCCAGGCAGCTCGTACTTCCTCATCATCAGTGTTTCTTCAACACTCGGCGTGGGCGGGAGGGGGGGTCTGAGTCGAGGTGCCCAGGCGGCACCCACTGAAAGAGAAGAGGCCCCTGAGAGCGGGGGTCCTCGAGGTGTGCCCACTCCAGTGTGAAAGAAAGTGTGTGTGCCAGCAGCGGGTGTAAACACCGACACGTTTGCTACCCCCAGAGCAGAGCCAGGATGTCAGAGGCTGCCTGGGGGGGTGAGAGAGGCTGGGGGGGGGGGGGGCTGGTCTGATGGTTACTGAATGCTCCTCTTTGTTGGGATCATATTATGTTTCCACCACAATACTTCTAAACCCTGCTTCATCAGCTCCATTGATGTGTAACAGTCGATGCAAATGGCCACACTGGCCTTTTTTCCTCCTGGGGGGGCATGTGGGGGTGGGATTCTTCACCCTCCTCCCCACTCAGATTATAATCCCTCCATCCAGCGCGGAAACCTGCATGATTTAGCCGGGAATTCCTGCCAAGCAGACGGCTTTCCAGACACCTGTGAAGGTGTGGAGGCAGCAGCCTCCCACCGGACTGAACCCCCAGGAGGTCCGACCCGTTACAGCCACACATCATCTGACCCCCCCCCCCAGCAGGAGCTGCCCGATTAAAACAATCTGACCCAGTGTGAACAAGCTGGTGGGGAAAGAAGTGGACTTGTTTACTTGTCCCATATTTACTGTACAGAGCCATAAAGTGCGTTTCATGGGGCAAATAATGGCTTTATTACCACCAGAGGCGTGTTGTTGTCACTGCTGGATGAGGCTCAATTAGTAGCAGTGATTTGACTGGGAGGAGGGGGGTTTAGCTCATTTCAGCTCTGATGGGTGGAAAGTTTGAGTCAGAGCAGGAAGGTAAAACAGAAACTCACCCTGGAAGAAGCTTTCCTCTTGTACTTGTTGGCGAAGTCAAACTTCTCCTTGATCTCGTCCAGGAGCTGCTCCAGCCGGCCTTTCTCCTCCTTGCCCGTGTAATCCTGCCCCAGGAGGATGTAGGCCCTCCAGTTGGCCGAGTCGAAGCCCCAGTGGCAGGTCCGGTTCTCCTGCGCCTTGTGGCTGTGCACCACGAACTTGTGGGTCGGGTACATGAGCCTGCAGTCCAGGCACTGGATGCAGGCTGCGGTGGGGCTGCTGTACAGCTCCGGCACCAACAAGCCCTTGCACTTCCCGAAGCACTCGTGGTAGACCTTGAAGCTCCTGTCGGAGAGCTGCAGCTCCAGAGAGCCGCCGCTCGCGTCCTTCTTGGCGCGCGGCGGGAACGCGCCTCCGTAGACCAGCGCGTTGCAGAGCCGCTCCGCGTCCGTCTTGGTGATGAGGCCGCAGGACGGCGCGGAGAACGGCAGGATCCCCATGACTTTCAGGATCTCCAGCTGGTCCGCCGTGCAGCGGGAGCAGTAGATGTGCAGCTCGTCGCACACAGAGTTGATCTGCTGCAGGCTGAAGTCCCGCAGCACCGTGTTGAGGATCTGCGGGAGGCACAGCCGCTTCTCCCCGCCGACCACGAAGCAGGAGATGGTCTCCCCCTCCAGCACCGTCTCGCACCTCTCCGTGGAGCGGTCCGACGGGATGAAGAGCGGCCCCGGCATGACGGGGGGCGGCAGGTGCTGCAGGACCGGCTCGGGCTCCTTGCCGTCCTTCTTGAAGAGGAGCTCATGCTGCCACCGGGCAGAGAAGGCCGCCGGGCCCCCCAGGGAGCTCATAGAGCTGAGGTGGAACTGCTTCAGAGTTTGTTGCAGTCCCGGATGAGGCTGGAAGCTCTGCCGACTTACAGTCTCCATGTTTTTCCTGCAACTTTGGAAACGCGGATCCTGCTGGAAGCACGAGAACGGAGCTGGCGGGTGCACGCGGAGCCACGGCGGAGTGGGAGAGCCGCGCGCGTCATCAAACATCCAGGGTCAGAGGGAAGCGCGTGGAAAGGTCGCGGGGCGAGTCGGGCTCAGTGGGGGAAGAGCGGCCGGTCGCTCCCTGCGGCGCGCGGACTCTCCATGGCCGGCAGGCTCTCCGGGATCCACGCGGGACTAAAGTTCCGTTTGCCCACTTCCGGGGCAGAGTGGGTGAGAATGGGGGAGAAGGGGGATCTGTGCGTCGATACGGATCAATAAAACTCCTGATTTCTGCTTCGTTCTGCTGTCGAGGAGCGCGCGACGATCCGGTCTGTCTGCTCGCGCGGATCAGTCTGACTGGATGGAGAGGAGACGTCTGCGAGGTAGCCTGCGCGCGCGCTCTCTCCACCTCTCTCTCTCTCTCTCTCTCAGCCTCCGTCTCGGTCTCTCACGCCCCTCCCCCCTCAGTGTGTGTGTGTGTGTGTGTGTCTGGCTCAGTCACTGAATCGCGGCCAGGAATGTGAGTGACTCTGCAGGCAGGCTGGGCTCTTCCAGGAACAAGCCGCCCCCCCACCCCCTTTTCCTCCTCCCCAACACACGCGCGCGCGCGCACACACACATGCACGCGCACGCCGGCCTGCAGACAGTGAAGGGAAGACGAATGCTGCGTTCACTGCCTGTGTGGGAAAAAAGTTCGTGACTTTTTGATCCTTTCTAAAATAAAAAAACACGAAGCGACAAATTAAAGGAGATTTTATTTCTTAAGATGCTTTAAAGACTTTTTCTGATCATATCCTTTGATCTGACTGGAGTCAGGATTTGTCTGATTTAGCAGATAAATCTAAACATCACGGTGAGTTTGGGTGATGCAGGACACCTGAGCTCCTGAACAAAACTTATGAGGTCATCAGCACCTTTAATGACATCATAACCAGACTTATGTCCAGATTAAAGTCTGTCATGAGTAAGACAATGTTCCTGTGGAGTTATCCAGTGGTTTGTCCAGACAACTCGAACATTACAGTTTTATTTCATCATTCAGGGACCCCTGGTTGCTTTAAGGTCTGTAAACGGATTCTGGATGGATGGTTTTGTTAACTTTCTGTTTTAACAACTCAGACTGTGTGGAAAATAAACTGAGGAATAATTCTGACTTTTATAAAGACAAACTGTTGAAAAGCCACCATCACATGTTAGTGTAGATATATTTATGTCTCCAGTTCAGCCAGTTTTGTGTTTAAACTGCAGGTTTGCGGTGCTGAGTTGACATGCAGAGGTCAGATGAGCTACTTTTCCCAGGGTCAGTGAATGCAGCAGGACAGAGAGCTTTAATGTGAATCAGCCAGTTCACACTGCGGAGACACAAGAGGATGGGTGGTGTTCTGCGAGACAAGACAGATTTAGCTTTGGAAGAGGAAGCAGAAAATTGCACGTCTGACTGCGGTTTCTGTTTCCCTTCTGCTCAGTGGGTTCAAACTGTTTGGCAAGAAGTTGCAAATAAACAAGTTGCATGTGAAGGCGACGGTGTGAAACATTCCTATTAATGAAACCATCATTTCCCTGCTTAAACCACTCTGTAGATGTCCACATATATTTTATTTCCTCCCCTGACTCCTGATATCTGCGGATATCCCTGGACCTGGACCTGGACCTGGACCTGGACCTGGACCTGGACCTGGATCTGGATCTGGACCTGTACCTGGACCTGGATCTGTGGATATTAGAAGTCAGAAAAAGGAACGGAGGTGGAAACTTCATGTAGAATAAGTTTATGATCAGGAATAAAGAAAAGAAGCAAAGAAAAGGGAAGAAATTCCTGTTTAATGAAGCTGGGGGGGGGTCATGTGTCCAGAGCAAGTTCAACTGCAGGACTCATGGAGCAGTTTGCACTCCTGTAGCGCCCCCTACCTGAAGCCTTCTGTAACTGCAGCAGAGGGGGTCCATGACCTGGTCCTGGACCTGGCCCTGGACCTGGACCGGGACCTGGACCTGGACCTGGCCCTGGCCCTGGCCCTGGACCGGGACCTGGACCAGGACCTGGACCTGGCCCTGGACCTGGACCTGGACCTGGACCTGGACCTGGACCTGGACCTGGCCCTGGACCTGGACCTGGACATGGACCGGACCTGGACCTGGCCATGGACCTGGACCTGGACCTGGCCCTGGACCTGGCCCTGGCCCTGGACCTGGACCTGGCCCTGGACCTGGACCTGGCCCTGGACCTGGCCCTGGCCCTGGACCTGGACCTGGACCTGGACCTGGACCTGGACCTGGACCTGGACCTGGCCCTGGACCTGGACCTGGACCCGGCTGGCAGGAGAGATAAAATGTAAATGCACATGTGAAAAGTATTTCCATGGAATCGACGGAATTGATTGAAGCTTGAAGATTGTTTTCTTTTTACAGGAAAATAATGTTTCCTACAGAGATGCTGACAGAGCTTTTTATTGTCCTGATAAATATAGATAATTTACTGCTGCACTTGGTTTGGAAATAAATCTATAAAAATGATCAAATTAAGCTGCATGAACTCTTAAGCCAGATATTAATCAAACATTTGAGTTATTATTAATTATTCTTTCATGTTTGGCATAAATGTCGTCTCGCTGCGACATGAAATCAGGTGACTGTAATCTGCTAAAGAACTTCTCTGACAAGTTCTGACAGATTAAAATCTTCTTTTGCAGATATTTTCTGTCCATAAAATATGTTGAAATATTAAAATTCATTTGATTTCTTCTCTTCTGTGATGAATTCAATACAATTTTGAACCCTTATCTCAGCATGAAGGCTAAAAGAAGAGTCAGGACTGGAAACAGGATCTGGAATCCAGCAGAAACCTGAACCAGGACCTGATCTGGACCTTCATCTACAGCTGGCCAAAGTCCCATCAGAATCGGTCTCCATGGAAACGCAGCGTCAAGAAACGAGAAAAGCTGAGGTCAAATGACACAAGAACTGGACTGGAGATGACTGCAAACAGGTCTGGTGAAAGGATAGATCCGCCCCAGAACCTGGACCTCAATGGGTCTGATGGAGCGATGGATCCAGCAGAACCCTAAGGAGGATGAGACGGTCTGGTCTGGTTTAGTCTGGTCTGGTCTGGTTTAGTCTGGTATGGTGTGATCTGGTCTAGTCTGGTCTGGTTTAGTCTGGTCTTGTCGAGTCTAGTCTGGTCTGGTGTGATCTAGTCTGGTCTGGTCTGGTTTAGTCTTGTCTGATGTGATCTGGTCTGGTCTGGTTTACTCTGGTCTGATCTGGTCGGGTCTGGTCTGGTCTGGTCTAGTCTGATTTCGTCTGGATTAGTCTGGTCTGGTCTGGTGTGATCTGGTCTGTCTGGTCTGGTTTAGTCTGGTCTGGTCTGGTGTGATCTGGTCTGTCTGGTCTGGTTTAGTCTGGTCTGGTCTGGTGTGATCTGGTCTGTCTGGTCTGGTTTAGTCTGGTCTGGTCTGGTGTGATCTGGTCTGGTCTGGTTTAGTCTGGTCTGGTGTGATCTGGTCTGGTCTGGTTTAGTCTGGTCTGGTCTGGTGTAATCTGGTCTGGTCTGGTCTGGTGTGATCTGGTCTGGTCTGGTTTAGTCTGGTCTGGTGTGGTTTAGTCTAGTCTGGTGTGGTCTGGTTTAGTCTGGTCTGGTGTGATCTGGTCTGGTTTAGTCTGGTCTGGTGTGATCTGGTCTGTCTGGTCTGGTCTGGTTTAGTCTGGTCTGGTGTGATCTGGTCTGGTCTGGTCTGGTCTTGTTTAGTCTGGTCTGGTCTGGTGTGATCTGGTCTGGTCGGGTCTGGATTAGTCTGGTCTGGTCTGGTCTAGTCTGGTTTAGTCTGGTCTGGTGTGGTCTAGTCTGGTGTGGTTTGACTTGTTTAGTCTGGTCTGGTGTGATCTGGTCTCGTCTGGTCTAGTCTGATCTGGTCTGGTTTAGTCTGGTCTGGTCTGGTGTGATCTGGTCTGGTTTAGTCTGGTCTGGTGTGATCTGGTCTGTTCTGGTTTAGTCTGTTCTGGTCTGGTGTGATCAGGTCTGGTCTGGTTTAGTCTGTTTTAATCTGGTTTAGTCTGGTCTGGTTTAGTCTGGTGTGCTCTGGTCTGGTCTGTTCTGGTCTAGTCTGGTCTGGTCTGATCTGGTTTAGTCTGGTCTGGTGTGATCTGGTCTGGTGTGGTTTAGTCTAGTCTGGTGTGGTCTGGTTTAGTCTGGTCTGGTCTGGTGTGACCCGGTCTGGTTTAGTCTGGTCTGGTGTGATCTGGTCTGTTCTGGTTTAGTCTGTTCTGGTCTGGTGTGACCTGGTCTGGTCAGGTCTAGTCTGGTCTGATCTGGTCTGGTCTGGTTTAGTGTGTTCTGGTTTAGTCTGGTCTGGTCTGGTGTGATCTGGTCTGGTCTGGTCCGGTTTAGTCTGGTCTGGTTTAGTCTGGTCTGGACTGGTCTGGTCTGGTCTGGTTTAGTCTGGTGTGATCTGGTCTGGTCTGGTCTAGTCTGGTCTGGTCTGATCTGGGTTAGTCTGGTCTGGTGTGATCTGGTCTGGTGTGGTTTAGTCTTGTCTGGTGTGGTTTGGTTTAGTCTGGTCTGGTGTGATCTGGTCTGGTTTAGTCTGGTCTGGTGTGATCTGGTCTGTCTGGTCTGGTTTAGTCTGGTCTGGTCTGGTGTGATCTGGTCTGGTCTGGTTTAGTCTGGTCTGGTGTGATCTGGTCTGGTCTGGTTTAGTCTGGTCTGGTGTGATCTGGTCTGGTCTGGTTTAGTCTGGTCTGGTGTAATCTGGTCTGGTCTGGTCTGGTGTGATCTGGTCTGGTTTAGTCTGGTCTGGTGTGATCTGGTCTGGTCTACTCTGATCTAGTCTGGTTTAGTCTGGTCTGGTGTGATCTGGTCTGGTCTGGTCTGGTCTAGTCTGGTCTGGTCTAGTCTGATCTGGTCTGGTTTAGTCTGGTCTCGTCTGGTTTAGTCTGGTCTGGTATGATCTGGTCTGGTTTGGTCTGGTCTGGTGTGATCTGGTCTGGTTTAGTCTGGTCTGGTTTAGTCTGGTCTGATCTGGTCTGGTCTGGTCTGTCGTGATCTTGTCTGGTTTAGTCTGGTCTGGTCTGGTCTAGTCTGGTCTGATCTGGTCTGGTCAGTCGTGATCTGGTCCGGTCTGGTCTGATTTAGTCTGGTCTGGTGTGATCTGGTCTGGTCTGCTTTAGTCTGGTCTTGTGTGATCTGGTCTGGTCTGGTTTAGTCTGGTCTGTTCTGGTCTGGTCTGTTGTGATCTGGTCTGGTCTGATCTGGTTTAGTCTGGTCTGGTCTGGTGTGATCTGGTCTGGTCTGGTTTAGTCTGGTCTGGTCTAGTCTGGTCTGGTTTAGTCTGGTCTAGTGTTATCTGGTCTGGTCTGGTTTGGTCTGGTCTGGTCTGGTGTGATCGGGTCTGGTCTGGTCTGGTTTAGGCTGGTCTGGTGTGATCTGGTCTGGTCTGGTCTGGCGTAGTCTGGTCTGATTTGGTCTGGTCTGGTTCAGTCTGGTTTAGTCTGGTCTGGTCTGGTCTGGTTTAGTCTGGTCTGGTGCGATCTGGTCTGGTCTGGTTTAGTCTGGTCTGGTGTGGTCTGGTCTGGTCTTGTCTGGTCTGGTCTGGTCTTGTCTGGTCTGGTCTGGTCTGGTTCAGTCTGGTCTGGTCTGATCTGGTCTGTTATGGTCTGGTGTAGTCTGGTGTTGTGTGGTCTTGTCTGGTCTGGTCTGGTTTAGTCTGGTCTGTTCTGGTCTGGTCTGTTGTGATCTGGTCTGGTCTGATCTGGTTTAGCCTGGTCTGGTCTGGTGTGATCTGGTCTGGTCTGGTTTAGTCTGGTCTGGTCTAGTCTGGTCTGGTTTAGTCTGGTCTAGTGTTATCTGGTCTGGTCTGGTCTGGTCTGGTGTGATCGGGTCTGGTCTGGTCTGGTTTAGGCTGGTCTGGTGTGATCTGGTCTGGTCTGGCGTAGTCTGGTCTGATTTAGTCTGGTCTGGTTCAGTCTGGTTTAGTCTGGTCTGGTCTGGTCTGGTTTAGTCTGGTCTGGTGCGATCTGGTCTGGTCTGGTCTAGTCTGGTTTAGTCTGGTCTGGTGTGGTCTAGTCTGGTTTAGTCTTGTCTGGTGTGGTTTGACTTGTTTAGTCTGGTCTGGTGTGATCTGGTCTCGTCTGGTCTAGTCTGATCTGGTCAGGTTTAGTCTGGTCTGGTCTGGTGTGACCCGGTCTGGTTTAGTCTGGTCTGGTGTGATCTGGTCTGGTCAGGTCTAGTCTGGTGTTATCTGGTCTGGTTTGGTTTAGTGTGTTCTGGTTTAGTCTGGTCTGGTCTGGTGTGATCTGGTCTGGTCTTGTCCGGTTTAGTCTGGTCTGGTTTAGTCTGGTCTGGACTGGTCTGGTCTGGTCTGGTCTGGTTTAGTCTGGTCGGGTGTGATCTGGTCTAGTCTGGTCTGGTCTGGTCTGGTGTAATCTGGTCTGGTTTAGTCTGGTCTGGTCTGGTCTAGTATAGTCTGGTTTGGTGTGATCTGGTCTGGTCTGGTCTGGTTTAGTCTGTTTTAATCTGGTTTAGTCTGGTGTGCTCTGGTCTGGTATGTTCTGGTCTAGTCTGGTCTGGTCTGATCTGGTTTAGTCTGGTCTGGTGTGATATGGTCTGGTGTGGTTTAGTCTAGTCTGGTGTGGTCTGGTTTAGTCTGGTCTGGCGTGATCTGGTCTGGTTTAGTCTGGTCTGGTTTAGTCTGGTCTGTCTGGTCTGGTTTAGTCTGGTCTGGTCTGGTGTGATCTGGTCTGGTCTGGTTTAGTCTGGTCTGGTGTGATCTGGTCTGGTCTGGTTTAGTCTGGTCTGGTGTGATCTGGTCTGGTCTGGTTTAGTCTGGTCTGGTGTAATCTGGTCTGGTCTGGTCTGGTGTGATCTGGTCTGGTTTAGTCTGGTCTGGTGTGATCTGGTCTGGTCTGGTTTAGTCTGGTCTGGTATAATCTGGTCTGGTCTGGTCTGGTGTGATCTGGTCTGGTTTAGTCTGGTCTGGTGTGATCTGGTCTGGTCTACTCTGATCTAGTCTGGTTTTGTCTGGTCTGGTGTGATCTGGTCTGGTCCTGTCTGGTCTAGTCTGGTATGGTCTACTCTGATCTGGTCTGGTTTAGTCTGGTCTCGTCTGGTTTAGTCTGGTCTGGTATGATCTGGTCTGGTTTGGTCTGGTCTGGTGTGATCTGGTCTGGTTTAGTCTGGTCTGGTATGATCTGGTCTGGTTTAGTCTGGTCTGGTCTGGTCTAGTATAGTCTGGTCTGGTGTGATCTGGTCTGGTCTGGTTTAGTCTGGTCTGGTCTGGTCTGGTCTGGTCTGGTCTAGTCTGGTCTGGTCTGGTCTGGTCTGGTGTGATCTGGTCTCGTCTGGTCTAGTCTGATCTGGTCTGGTTTAGTCTGGTCTGGTCTGGTGTGACCCGGTCTGGTTTAGTCTGGTCTGGTGTGATTTGGTCTGTTCTGGTTTAGTCTGTTCTGGTCTGGTGTGATCTGGTCTGGTCAGGTCTAGTCTGGTCTGATCTGGTCTGGTCTGGTTTAGTGTGTTCTGGTTTAGTCTGGTCTGGTCTGGTCCGGTTTACTCTGGTCTGGTTTAGTCTGGTCTGGACTGGTCTGGTCTGGTCTGGTTTAGTCTGGTGTGATCTGGTCTGGTCTGGTCTGGTCTAGTCTGGTCTGGTCTGGTCTGGTCTGGTTTAGTCTGGTCGGGTGTGATCTGGTCTTGTCTGGTTTAGTCTGGTCTGGTCTGGTCTAGTATAGTCTGGTCTGGTGTGATCTGGTCTGGTTTAGTCTGTTTTAATCTTGTTTAGTCTGGTGTGCTCTGTTCTGGTCTGTTCTGGTCTAGTCTGGTCTGGTCTGATCTGGTTTAGTCTGGTCTGGTGTGGTTTAGTCTAGGCTGGTGTGGTTTGGTTTGGTCTGGTCTGGTGTGGTTTGGTCTGGTTTAGTCTGGTCTGGTCTGGTCTGGTTCAGTCTGGTCTGGTCTGATGTGGTCTGTTATGGTCTGGTGTAGTCTGGTGTTGTGTGGTCTTGTCTGGTCTGGTCTGGTTTAGTCTGGTCTGTTCTGGTCTGGTCTGTTGTGATCTGGTCTGGTCTGATCTGGTTTAGTCTGGTCTGGTCTGGTGTGATCTGGTCTGGTCTGGTTTAGTCTGGTCTGGTCTAGTCTGGTCTGGTTTAGTCTGGTCTAGTGTTATCTGGTCTGGTCTGGTCTGGTCTGGTTTGGTCTGGTCTGGTCTGGTGTGATCGGGTCTGGTCTGGTCTGGTTTAGGCTGGTCTGGTGTGATCTGGTCTGGTCTGGTCTGGCGTAGTCTGGTCTGATTTAGTCTGGTCTGGTTCACTCTGGTTTAGTCTGGTCTGGTCTGGTCTGGTTTAGTCTGGTCTGGTGCGATCTGGTCTGGTCTGGTTTAGTCTGGTCTGGTGTGGTCTGGTCTGGTCTGGTCTTGTCTGGTCTTGTCTGGTCTGGTCTGGTCTGGTCTGGTTCAGTCTACTATGGTGTGATCTAGTCTGGTCTGGCCTAGTCTGGTTTAGTCTGGTCTGGTGTGGTTTGGTCTGGTTTAGTCTGGTCTGGTCTGGTCTGGTTTAGTCTGGTCTGGTGTAATCTGGTCTGGTTTAGTCTGGTCTGGTCTGGTCTGGTCTGGTCTGGTCTGGTCTGGTCTGGTCTTGTCTGGTCTGGTCTGGTCTGGTTCAGTCTGGTCTGGTCTGATCTGGTCTGTTATGGTCTGGTGTAGTCTGGTGTTGTGTGGTCTTGTCTGGTCTGGTCTGGTCTGGTTCAGTCTGGTCTGGTCTGATCTGGTCTGGTCTGGTCTGGTGTGATCTGGTCTGGTTTAGTCTGGTCTGGTCTGGTCTAGTATAGTCTGGTTTGGTGTGATCTGGTCTGGTCTGGTCTGGTTTAGTCTGTTTTAATCTGGTTTAGTCTGGTGTGCTCTGGTCTGGTCTGTTCTGGTCTAGTCTGGTCTGGTCTGATCTGGTTTAGTCTGGTCTGGTGTGGTTTAGTCTAGTCTGGTGTGGTCTGGTTTAGTCTGGTCTGGTGTGATCTGTTCTGGTTTAGTCTGGTCTGGTGTGATCTGGTCTGTCTGGTCTGGTTTAGTCTTGTCTGGTCTGGTGTGATCTGGTCTGGTCTGGTTTAGTCTGGTCTGGTTTGATCTGGTCTGGTCTGGTTTAGTCTGGTCTGGTGTGATCTGGTCTGGTCTGGTTTAGTCTGGTCTGGTGTAATCTGGTCTGGTCTGGTCTGGTGTGATCTGGTCTGGTTTAGTCTGGTCTGGTGTGATCTAGTCTGGTCTGGTTTAGTCTGGTCTGGTATAATCTGGTCTGGTCTGGTCTGGTGTGATCTGGTCTGGTTTAGTCTGGTCTGGTGTGATCTGGTCTGGTCTACTCTGATCTAGTCTGGTTTAGTCTGGTCTGGTGTGATCTGGTCTGGTCCTGTCTGGTCTAGTCTGGTATGGTCTAGTCTGATCTGGTCTGGTTTAGTCTGGTCTCGTCTGGTTTAGTCTGGTCTGGTATGATCTGGTCTGGTTTGGTCTGGTCTGGTGTGATCTGGTCTGGTTTAGTCTGGTCTGGTATGATCTGGTCTGGTTTTGTCTGGTCTGGTCTGGTCTAGTATAGTCTGGTCTCGTGTGATCTGGTCTGGTCTGGTTTAGTCTGGTCTGGTCTAGTCTGGTCTGGTCTGGTCTGGTCTGGTCTGGTCTGGTCTAGTCTGGTCTGGTCTGGTCTGGTCTGGTGTGATCTGGTCTCGTCTGGTCTAGTCTGATCTGGTCTGGTTTAGTCTGGTCTGGTCTGGTGTGACCCGGTCTGGTTTAGTCTGGTCTGGTGTGTGATCTGGTCTGTTCTGGTTTAGTCTGTTCTGGTCTGGTGTGATCTGGTCTGGTCAGGTCTAGTCTGGTGTGGTCTGGTTTAGTGTGTTCTGGTTTAGTCAGGTCTGGCCTGGTCCGGTTTACTCTGGTCTGGTTTAGTCTGGTCTGGACTGGTCTGGTCTGGTCTGGTTTAGTCTGGTGTGATCTGGTCTGGTCTGGTCTGGTCTGGTCTAGTCTGGTCTGGTCTGGTCTGGTCTGGTTTAGTCTGGTCGGGTGTGATCTGGTCTTGTCTGGTTTAGTCTGGTCTGGTCTGGTCTAGTATAGTCTGGTCTGGTGTGATCTGGTCTGGTTTAGTCTGTTTTAATCTTGTTTAGTCTGGTGTGCTCTGTTCTGGTCTGTTCTGGTCTAGTCTGGTCTGGTCTGATCTGGTTTAGTCTGGTCTGGTGTGGTTTAGTCTAGGCTGGTGTGGTTTGGTTTGGTCTGGTCTGGTGTGGTTTGGTCTGGTTTAGTCTGGTCTGGTCTGGTCTGGTTTAGTCTGGTCTGGTGTAATCTGGTCTGGTTTAGTCTGGTCTGGTCTGGTCTGGTCTTGTCTGGTCTGGTCTGGTCTGGTTCAGTCTGGTCTGGTCTGATCTGGTCTGTTATGGTCTGGTGTAGTCTGGTGTTGTGTGGTCTTGTCTGGTCTGGTCTGGTCTGGTTCAGTCTGGTCTGGTCTGATCTGGTCTGTTATGGTCTGGTGTAGTCTGGTGTTCTGTGGTGTGGTCTGGTCTGGTCTGGTTTAGTCTGGTCTGATCTGGTCTAGTCTGGTCTGGTCTGGTCTGGTCTGGTTTAGTCTGGTCTGGTGTGATCTGGTCTGGTCTGGTTTAGTCTGGTGTGGTTTAGTCTGGTCTGGTCTGGTGTGATCTGGTCTGGTCTGGTTCAGTCTTGTCTGGTGTGATCTGGTCTGGTTAAGTCTGGTCTGGTGTGATCTGGTCTTGTCTGGTCTGGTCTGGTTTAGTCTGGTCTGGTCTGGTCTAGTCTGGTCTGGTCTCTTCTGGTCTGGTTTAGTCTGGTCTGGTGTGATCTGGTCTGGTCTGGTTTAGTCTGGTGTGGTTTAGTCTGGTCTGGTCTGGTGTGATATAGTCTGGTCTGGTCCGGTTTAGTCTGGTCTGGTTTAGTCTGGTCTGGTCTGGTTTAGTCTGGTGTGATCTGGTCTGGTCTGGTCTGGTCTTGTCTGGTGTGATCTGGTCTGGTTTAGTCTGGTCTGGTGTGATCTGGTCTGTCTGGTCTGGTTTAGTCTGGTTTAGTCTGGTCTGGTCTAGTCTGGTTTAGTCTGGTCTGGTGTGGTCTAGTCTGGTTTAGTCTTGTCTGGTGTGGTTTGACTTGTTTAGTCTGGTCTGGTGTGATCTGGTCTCGTCTGGTCTAGTCTGATCTGGTCAGGTTTAGTCTGGTCTGGTCTGGTGTGACCCGGTCTGGTTTAGTCTGGTCTGGTGTGATCTGGTCTGGTCAGGTCTAGTCTGGTGTGATCTGGTCTGGTCTGGTTTAGTGTGTTCTGGTTTAGTCTGGTCTGGTCTGGTGTGATCTGGTCTGGTCTTGTCCGGTTTAGTCTGGTCTGGTTTAGTCTGGTCTGGACTGGTCTGGTCTGGTCTGGTCTGGTTTAGTCTGGTCGGGTGTGATCTGGTCTAGTCTGGTCTGGTCTGGTCTGGTGTAATCTGGTCTGGTGTGATCTGGTCTGGTTTAGTCTGGTCTGGTCTGGTCTAGTATAGTCTGGTTTGGTGTGATCTGGTCTGGTCTGGTCTGGTTTAGTCTGTTTTAATCTGGTTTAGTCTGGTGTGCTCTGGTCTGGTCTGTTCTGGTCTAGTCTGGTCTGGTCTGATCTGGTTTAGTCTGGTCTGGTGTGATCTGGTCTGGTGTGGTTTAGTCTAGTCTGGTGTGGTCTGGTTTAGTCTGGTCTGGTGTGATCTGGTCTGTCTGGTCTGGTTTAGTCTGGTCTGGTCTGGTGTGATCTGGTCTGGTCTGGTTTAGTCTGGTCTGGTGTGATCTGGTCTGGTCTGGTTTAGTCTGGTCTGGTGTGATCTGGTCTGGTCTGGTTTAGTCTGGTCTGGTGTAATCTGGTCTGGCCTGGTCTGGTGTGATCTGGTCTGGTTTAGTCTGGTCTGGTGTGATCTGGTCTGGTCTGGTTTAGTCTGGTCTGGTATAATCTGGTCTGGTCTGGTCTGGTGTGATCTGGTCTGGTTTAGTCTGGTCTGGTGTGATCTGGTCTGGTCTACTCTGATCTAGTCTGGTTTAGTCTGGTCTGGTGTGATCTGGTCTGGTCCTGTCTGGTCTAGTCTGGTATGGTCTAGTCTGATCTGGTCTGGTTTAGTCTGGTCTCGTCTGGTTTAGTCTGGTCTGGTATGATCTGGTCTGGTTTGGTCTGGTCTGGTGTGATCTGGTCTGGTTTAGTCTGGTCTGGTATGATCTGGTCTGGTTTTGTCTGGTCTGGTCTGGTTTAGTCTGGTCTGGTCTAGTCTGGTCTGGTCTGGTCTGGTCTGGTCTAGTCTGGTCTGGTCTGGTCTGGTCTGGTGTGATCTGGTCTCGTCTGGTCTAGTCTGATCTGGTCTGGTTTAGTCTGGTCTGGTCTGGTGTGACCCGGTCTGGTTTAGTCTGGTCTGGTGTGATCTGGTCTGTTCTGGTTTAGTCTGTTCTGGTCTGGTGTGATCTGGTCTGGTCAGGTCTAGTCTGGTCTGATCTGGTCTGGTCTGGTTTAGTGTGTTCTGGTTTAGTCTGGTCTGGTCTGGTCCGGTTTACTCTGGTCTGGTTTAGTCTGGTCTGGACTGGTCTGGTCTGGTCTGGTTTAGTCTGGTGTGATCTGGTCTGGTCTGGTCTGGTCTGGTCTGGTCTAGTCTGGTCTGGTCTGGTCTGGTCTGGTTTAGTCTGGTCGGGTGTGATCTGGTCTAGTCTGGTCTGGTCTGGTCTGGTCTGATCTGGTCTAGTCTGGTCTGGTCTGGTCTGGTCTGGTTTAGTCTGGTCTGGTGTGATCTGGTCTGGTCTGGTTTAGTCTGGTGTGGTTTAGTCTGGTCTGGTCTGGTGTGATCTGGTCTGGTCTGGTTCAGTCTTGTCTGGTGTGATCTGGTCTTGTTAAGTCTGGTCTGGTGTGATCTGGTCTTGTCTGGTCTGGTCTGGTTTAGTCTGGTCTGGTCTGGTCTAGTCTGGTCTGGTCTCTTCTGGTCTGGTTTAGTCTGGTCTGGTGTGATCTGGTCTGGTCTGGTTTAGTCTGGTGTGGTTTAGTCTGGTCTGGTCTGGTGTGATATAGTCTGGTCTGGTCCGGTTTAGTCTGGTCTGGTTTAGTCTGGTCTGGTCTGGTTTAGTCTGGTGTGATCTGGTCTGGTCTGGTCTGGTCTTGTCTGGTGTGATCTGGTCTGGTTTAGTCTGGTCTGGTGTGATCTGGTCTGGTTTAGTCTGGTCGGGTGTGATCTGGTCTGGTCTGGTTTTGTCTGCTCTGGTCTGGTCTAGTATAGTCTGTTCTGGTGTGATCTGGTCTGGTCTGGTGTGGTCTGGTGTGATCTGGTCTGGTCTGGTCTGGTTTAGTCTGTTTTAATCTGGTTTAGTCTGGTCTGGTTTAGTCTGGTGTGCTCTGGTCTGGTCTGTTCTGGTCTAGTCTGGTCTGGTCTGATCTGGTTTAGTCTGGTCTGGTGTGATCTGGTCTGGTGTGGTTTAGTCTAGTCTCGTGTTGTCTGGTTTAGTCTGGTCTGGTGTGATCTGGTCTGGTTTAGTCTGGTCTGGTGTGATCTGGTCTGTCTGGTCTGGTCTGGTCTGGTTTAGTCTGGTCTGGTGCGATCTGGTCTGGTCTGGTTTAGTCTGGTCTGGTCTAGTCTGGTCTGGTCTGGTCTGGTCTGGTTTAGTCTGGTCTGGTGTGATCTGGTCTGGTCTGGTCTGGTCTTGTTTAGTCTGGTCTGGTCTGGTGTGATCTGGTCTGGTCGGGTCTGGATTAGTCTGGTCTGGTCTCGTCTAGTCTGGTTTAGTCTGGTCTGGTGTGGTCTAGTCTGGTTTAGTCTTGTCTGGTGTGGTTTGACTTGTTTAGTCTGGTCTGGTGTGATCTGGTCTCGTCTGGTCTAGTCTGATCTGGTCAGGTTTAGTCTGGTCTGGTCTGGTGTGACCCGGTCTGGTTTAGTCTGGTCTGGTGTGATCTGGTCTGGTCAGGTCTAGTCTGGTGTGATCTGGTCTGGTCTGGTTTAGTGTGTTCTGGTTTAGTCTGGTCTGGTCTGGTGTGATCTGGTCTGGTCTGGTCCGGTTTAGTCTGGTCTGGTTTAGTCTGGTCTGGACTGGTCTGGTCTGGTCTGGTCTGGTCTGGTTTAGTCTGGTCGGGTGTGATCTGGTCTAGTCTGGTCTGGTCTGGTCTGGTGTAATCTGGTCTGGTCTGGTCTGGTGTGATCTGGTCTGGTTTAGTCTGGTCTGGTCTGGTCTAGTATAGTCTGGTTTGGTGTGATCTGGTCTGGTCTGGTCTGGTTTAGTCTGTTTTAATCTGGTTTAGTCTGGTGTGCTCTGGTCTGGTCTGTTCTGGTCTAGTCTGGTCTGGTCTGATCTGGTTTAGTCTGGTCTGGTGTGGTTTAGTCTAGTCTGGTGTGGTCTGGTTTAGTCTGGTCTGGTGTGATCTGGTCTGGTTTAGTCTGGTCTGGTGTGATCTGGTCTGTCTGGTCTGGTTTAGTCTTGTCTGGTCTGGTGTGATCTGGTCTGGTCTGGTTTAGTCTGGTCTGGTTTGATCTGGTCTGGTCTGGTTTAGTCTGGTCTGGTGTGATCTGGTCTGGTCTGGTTTAGTCTGGTCTGGTGTAATCTGGTCTGGTCTGGTCTGGTGTGATCTGGTCTGGTTTAGTCTGGTCTGGTGTGATCTAGTCTGGTCTGGTTTAGTCTGGTCTGGTATAATCTGGTCTGGTCTGGTCTGGTGTGATCTGGTCTGGTTTAGTCTGGTCTGGTGTGATCTGGTCTGGTCTACTCTGATCTAGTCTGGTTTAGTCTGGTCTGGTGTGATCTGGTCTGGTCCTGTCTGGTCTAGTCTGGTATGGTCTAGTCTGATCTGGTCTGGTTTAGTCTGGTCTCGTCTGGTTTAGTCTGGTCTGGTATGATCTGGTCTGGTTTGGTCTGGTCTGGTGTGATCTGGTCTGGTTTAGTCTGGTCTGGTATGATCTGGTCTGGTTTAGTCTGGTCTGGTCTGGTCTAGTATAGTCTGGTCTCGTGTGATCTGGTCTGGTCTGGTTTAGTCTGGTCTGGTCTAGTCTGGTCTGGTCTGGTCTGGTCTGGTCTGGTCTGGTCTGGTCTAGTCTGGTCTGGTCTGGTCTGGTCTGGTGTGATCTGGTCTCGTCTGGTCTAGTCTGATCTGGTCTGGTTTAGTCTGGTCTGGTCTGGTGTGACCCGGTCTGGTTTAGTCTGGTCTGGTGTGTGATCTGGTCTGTTCTGGTTTAGTCTGTTCTGGTCTGGTGTGATCTGGTCTGGTCAGGTCTAGTCTGGTCTGGTCTGGTTTAGTCTGGTGTGATCTGGTCTGGTCTGGTCTGGTCTGGTCTGGTCTAGTCTGGTCTGGTCTGGTCTGGTCTGGTTTAGTCTGGTCGGGTGTGATCTGGTCTAGTCTGGTCTGGTCTGGTCTGGTCTGATCTGGTCTAGTCTGGTCTGGTCTGGTCTGGTCTGGTTTAGTCTGGTCTGGTGTGATCTGGTCTGGTCTGGTTTAGTCTGGTGTGGTTTAGTCTGGTCTGGTCTGGTGTGATCTGGTCTGGTCTGGTTCAGTCTTGTCTGGTGTGATCTGGTCTTGTTAAGTCTGGTCTGGTGTGATCTGGTCTTGTCTGGTCTGGTCTGGTTTAGTCTGGTCTGGTCTGGTCTAGTCTGGTCTGGTCTCTTCTGGTCTGGTTTAGTCTGGTCTGGTGTGATCTGGTCTGGTCTGGTTTAGTCTGTTTTAATCTGGTTTAGTCTGGTCTGGTTTAGTCTGGTGTGCTCTGGTCTGGTCTGTTCTGGTCTAGTCTGGTCTGGTCTGATCTGGTTTAGTCTGGTCTGGTGTGATCTGGTCTGGTGTGGTTTAGTCTAGTCTCGTGTTGTCTGGTTTAGTCTGGTCTGGTGTGATCTGGTCTGGTTTAGTCTGGTCTGGTGTGATCTGGTCTGTCTGGTCTGGTCTGGTCTGGTTTAGTCTGGTCTGGTGCGATCTGGTCTGGTCTGGTTTAGTCTGGTCTGGTCTAGTCTGGTCTGGTCTGGTCTTGTCTGGTTTAGTCTGGTCTGGTGTGATCTGGTCTGGTCTGGTCTGGTCTTGTTTAGTCTGGTCTGGTCTGGTGTGATCTGGTCTGGTCGGGTCTGGATTAGTCTGGTCTGGTCTCGTCTAGTCTGGTTTAGTCTGGTCTGGTGTGGTCTAGTCTGGTTTAGTCTTGTCTGGTGTGGTTTGACTTGTTTAGTCTGGTCTGGTGTGATCTGGTCTCGTCTGGTCTAGTCTGATCTGGTCAGGTTTAGTCTGGTCTGGTCTGGTGTGACCCGGTCTGGTTTAGTCTGGTCTGGTGTGATCTGGTCTGGTCAGGTCTAGTCTGGTGTGATCTGGTCTGGTCTGGTTTAGTGTGTTCTGGTTTAGTCTGGTCTGGTCTGGTGTGATCTGGTCTGGTCTGGTCCGGTTTAGTCTGGTCTGGTTTAGTCTGGTCTGGACTGGTCTGGTCTGGTCTGGTCTGGTCTGGTTTAGTCTGGTCGGGTGTGATCTGGTCTAGTCTGGTCTGGTCTGGTCTGGTGTAATCTGGTCTGGTCTGGTCTGGTGTGATCTGGTCTGGTTTAGTCTGGTCTGGTCTGGTCTAGTATAGTCTGGTTTGGTGTGATCTGGTCTGGTCTGGTCTGGTTTAGTCTGTTTTAATCTGGTTTAGTCTGGTGTGCTCTGGTCTGGTCTGTTCTGGTCTAGTCTGGTCTGGTCTGATCTGGTTTAGTCTGGTCTGGTGTGGTTTAGTCTAGTCTGGTGTGGTCTGGTTTAGTCTGGTCTGGTGTGATCTGGTCTGGTTTAGTCTGGTCTGGTGTGATCTGGTCTGTCTGGTCTGGTTTAGTCTTGTCTGGTCTGGTGTGATCTGGTCTGGTCTGGTTTAGTCTGGTCTGGTTTGATCTGGTCTGGTCTGGTTTAGTCTGGTCTGGTGTGATCTGGTCTGGTCTGGTTTAGTCTGGTCTGGTGTAATCTGGTCTGGTCTGGTCTGGTGTGATCTGGTCTGGTTTAGTCTGGTCTGGTGTGATCTAGTCTGGTCTGGTTTAGTCTGGTCTGGTATAATCTGGTCTGGTCTGGTCTGGTGTGATCTGGTCTGGTTTAGTCTGGTCTGGTGTGATCTGGTCTGGTCTACTCTGATCTAGTCTGGTTTAGTCTGGTCTGGTGTGATCTGGTCTGGTCCTGTCTGGTCTAGTCTGGTATGGTCTAGTCTGATCTGGTCTGGTTTAGTCTGGTCTCGTCTGGTTTAGTCTGGTCTGGTATGATCTGGTCTGGTTTGGTCTGGTCTGGTGTGATCTGGTCTGGTTTAGTCTGGTCTGGTATGATCTGGTCTGGTTTAGTCTGGTCTGGTCTGGTCTAGTATAGTCTGGTCTCGTGTGATCTGGTCTGGTCTGGTTTAGTCTGGTCTGGTCTAGTCTGGTCTGGTCTGGTCTGGTCTGGTCTGGTCTGGTCTAGTCTGGTCTGGTCTGGTCTGGTCTGGTGTGATCTGGTCTCGTCTGGTCTAGTCTGATCTGGTCTGGTTTAGTCTGGTCTGGTCTGGTGTGACCCGGTCTGGTTTAGTCTGGTCTGGTGTGTGATCTGGTCTGTTCTGGTTTAGTCTGTTCTGGTCTGGTGTGATCTGGTCTGGTCAGGTCTAGTCTGGTCTGGTCTGGTTTAGTGTGTTCTGGTTTAGTCAGGTCTGGCCTGGTCCGGTTTACTCTGGTCTGGTTTAGTCTGGTCTGGACTGGTCTGGTCTGGTCTGGTTTAGTCTGGTGTGATCTGGTCTGGTCTGGTCTGGTCTGGTCTAGTCTGGTCTGGTCTGGTCTGGTCTGGTTTAGTCTGGTCGGGTGTGATCTGGTCTTGTCTGGTTTAGTCTGGTCTGGTCTGGTCTAGTATAGTCTGGTCTGGTGTGATCTGGTCTGGTTTAGTCTGTTTTAATCTTGTTTAGTCTGGTGTGCTCTGTTCTGGTCTGTTCTGGTCTAGTCTGGTCTGGTCTGATCTGGTTTAGTCTGGTCTGGTGTGGTTTAGTCTAGGCTGGTGTGGTTTGGTTTGGTCTGGTCTGGTGTGGTTTGGTCTGGTTTAGTCTGGTCTGGTCTGGTCTGGTTTAGTCTGGTCTGGTGTAATCTGGTCTGGTTTAGTCTGGTCTGGTCTGGTCTGGTCTTGTCTGGTCTGGTCTGGTCTGGTTCAGTCTGGTCTGGTCTGATCTGGTCTGTTATGGTCTGGTGTAGTCTGGTGTTGTGTGGTCTTGTCTGGTCTGGTCTGGTCTGGTTCAGTCTGGTCTGGTCTGATCTGGTCTGTTATGGTCTGGTGTAGTCTGGTGTTCTGTGGTGTGGTCTGGTCTGGTCTGGTTTAGTCTGGTCTGATCTGGTCTAGTCTGGTCTGGTCTGGTCTGGTCTGGTTTAGTCTGGTCTGGTGTGATCTGGTCTGGTCTGGTTTAGTCTGGTGTGGTTTAGTCTGGTCTGGTCTGGTGTGATCTGGTCTGGTCTGGTTCAGTCTTGTCTGGTGTGATCTGGTCTGGTTAAGTCTGGTCTGGTGTGATCTGGTCTTGTCTGGTCTGGTCTGGTTTAGTCTGGTCTGGTCTGGTCTAGTCTGGTCTGGTCTCTTCTGGTCTGGTTTAGTCTGGTCTGGTGTGATCTGGTCTGGTCTGGTTTAGTCTGGTGTGGTTTAGTCTGGTCTGGTCTGGTGTGATATAGTCTGGTCTGGTCCGGTTTAGTCTGGTCTGGTTTAGTCTGGTCTGGTCTGGTTTAGTCTGGTGTGATCTGGTCTGGTCTGGTCTGGTCTTGTCTGGTGTGATCTGGTCTGGTTTAGTCTGGTCTGGTGTGATCTGGTCTGTCTGGTCTGGTTTAGTCTGGTTTAGTCTGGTCTGGTCTAGTCTGGTTTAGTCTGGTCTGGTGTGGTCTAGTCTGGTTTAGTCTTGTCTGGTGTGGTTTGACTTGTTTAGTCTGGTCTGGTGTGATCTGGTCTCGTCTGGTCTAGTCTGATCTGGTCAGGTTTAGTCTGGTCTGGTCTGGTGTGACCCGGTCTGGTTTAGTCTGGTCTGGTGTGATCTGGTCTGGTCAGGTCTAGTCTGGTGTGATCTGGTCTGGTCTGGTTTAGTGTGTTCTGGTTTAGTCTGGTCTGGTCTGGTGTGATCTGGTCTGGTCTTGTCCGGTTTAGTCTGGTCTGGTTTAGTCTGGTCTGGACTGGTCTGGTCTGGTCTGGTCTGGTTTAGTCTGGTCGGGTGTGATCTGGTCTAGTCTGGTCTGGTCTGGTCTGGTGTAATCTGGTCTGGTGTGATCTGGTCTGGTTTAGTCTGGTCTGGTCTGGTCTAGTATAGTCTGGTTTGGTGTGATCTGGTCTGGTCTGGTCTGGTTTAGTCTGTTTTAATCTGGTTTAGTCTGGTGTGCTCTGGTCTGGTCTGTTCTGGTCTAGTCTGGTCTGGTCTGATCTGGTTTAGTCTGGTCTGGTGTGATCTGGTCTGGTGTGGTTTAGTCTAGTCTGGTGTGGTCTGGTTTAGTCTGGTCTGGTGTGATCTGGTCTGTCTGGTCTGGTTTAGTCTGGTCTGGTCTGGTGTGATCTGGTCTGGTCTGGTTTAGTCTGGTCTGGTGTGATCTGGTCTGGTCTGGTTTAGTCTGGTCTGGTGTGATCTGGTCTGGTCTGGTTTAGTCTGGTCTGGTGTAATCTGGTCTGGCCTGGTCTGGTGTGATCTGGTCTGGTTTAGTCTGGTCTGGTGTGATCTGGTCTGGTCTGGTTTAGTCTGGTCTGGTATAATCTGGTCTGGTCTGGTCTGGTGTGATCTGGTCTGGTTTAGTCTGGTCTGGTGTGATCTGGTCTGGTCTACTCTGATCTAGTCTGGTTTAGTCTGGTCTGGTGTGATCTGGTCTGGTCCTGTCTGGTCTAGTCTGGTATGGTCTAGTCTGATCTGGTCTGGTTTAGTCTGGTCTCGTCTGGTTTAGTCTGGTCTGGTATGATCTGGTCTGGTTTGGTCTGGTCTGGTGTGATCTGGTCTGGTTTAGTCTGGTCTGGTATGATCTGGTCTGGTTTTGTCTGGTCTGGTCTGGTTTAGTCTGGTCTGGTCTAGTCTGGTCTGGTCTGGTCTGGTCTAGTCTGGTCTGGTCTGGTCTGGTCTGGTGTGATCTGGTCTCGTCTGGTCTAGTCTGATCTGGTCTGGTTTAGTCTGGTCTGGTCTGGTGTGACCCGGTCTGGTTTAGTCTGGTCTGGTGTGATCTGGTCTGTTCTGGTTTAGTCTGTTCTGGTCTGGTGTGATCTGGTCTGGTCAGGTCTAGTCTGGTCTGATCTGGTCTGGTCTGGTTTAGTGTGTTCTGGTTTAGTCTGGTCTGGTCTGGTCCGGTTTACTCTGGTCTGGTTTAGTCTGGTCTGGACTGGTCTGGTCTGGTCTGGTTTAGTCTGGTGTGATCTGGTCTGGTCTGGTCTGGTCTGGTCTGGTCTGGTCTGGTCTGGTCTAGTCTGGTCTGGTCTGGTCTGGTCTGGTTTAGTCTGGTCGGGTGTGATCTGGTCTAGTCTGGTCTGGTCTGGTCTGGTCTGATCTGGTCTAGTCTGGTCTGGTCTGGTCTGGTCTGGTTTAGTCTGGTCTGGTGTGATCTGGTCTGGTCTGGTTTAGTCTGGTGTGGTTTAGTCTGGTCTGGTCTGGTGTGATCTGGTCTGGTCTGGTTCAGTCTTGTCTGGTGTGATCTGGTCTTGTTAAGTCTGGTCTGGTGTGATCTGGTCTTGTCTGGTCTGGTCTGGTTTAGTCTGGTCTGGTCTGGTCTAGTCTGGTCTGGTCTCTTCTGGTCTGGTTTAGTCTGGTCTGGTGTGATCTGGTCTGGTCTGGTTTAGTCTGGTGTGGTTTAGTCTGGTCTGGTCTGGTGTGATATAGTCTGGTCTGGTCCGGTTTAGTCTGGTCTGGTTTAGTCTGGTCTGGTCTGGTTTAGTCTGGTGTGATCTGGTCTGGTCTGGTCTGGTCTTGTCTGGTGTGATCTGGTCTGGTTTAGTCTGGTCTGGTGTGATCTGGTCTGGTTTAGTCTGGTCGGGTGTGATCTGGTCTGGTCTGGTTTTGTCTGCTCTGGTCTGGTCTAGTATAGTCTGTTCTGGTGTGATCTGGTCTGGTCTGGTGTGGTCTGGTGTGATCTGGTCTGGTCTGGTCTGGTTTAGTCTGTTTTAATCTGGTTTAGTCTGGTCTGGTTTAGTCTGGTGTGCTCTGGTCTGGTCTGTTCTGGTCTAGTCTGGTCTGGTCTGATCTGGTTTAGTCTGGTCTGGTGTGATCTGGTCTGGTGTGGTTTAGTCTAGTCTCGTGTTGTCTGGTTTAGTCTGGTCTGGTGTGATCTGGTCTGGTTTAGTCTGGTCTGGTGTGATCTGGTCTGTCTGGTCTGGTCTGGTCTGGTTTAGTCTGGTGTGATCTGGTCTGGTCTGGTTTAGTCTGGTCTGGTATAATCTGGTCTGGTCTGGTCTGGTGTGATCTGGTCTGGTTTAGTCTGGTCTGGTGTGATCTGGTCTGGTCTACTCTGATCTAGTCTGGTTTAGTCTGGTCTGGTGTGATCTGGTCTGGTCCTGTCTGGTCTAGTCTGGTATGGTCTAGTCTGATCTGGTCTGGTTTAGTCTGGTCTCGTCTGGTTTAGTCTGGTCTGGTATGATCTGGTCTGGTTTGGTCTGGTCTGGTGTGATCTGGTCTGGTTTAGTCTGGTCTGGTATGATCTGGTCTGGTATTGTCTGGTCTGGTCTGGTTTAGTCTGGTCTGGTCTAGTCTGGTCTGGTCTGGTCTGGTCTGGTCTAGTCTGGTCTGGTCTGGTCTGGTCTGGTGTGATCTGGTCTCGTCTGGTCTAGTCTGATCTGGTCTGGTTTAGTCTGGACTGGTCTGGTGTGACCCGGTCTGGTTTAGTCTGGTCTGGTGTGATCTGGTCTGTTCTGGTTTAGTCTGTTCTGGTCTGGTGTGATCTGGTCTGGTCAGGTCTAGTCTGGTCTGATCTGGTCTGGTCTGGTTTAGTGTGTTCTGGTTTAGTCTGGTCTGGTCTGGTCCGGTTTACTCTGGTCTGGTTTAGTCTGGTCTGGACTGGTCTGGTCTGGTCTGGTTTAGTCTGGTGTGATCTGGTCTGGTCTGGTCTGGTCTGGTCTGGTCTGGTCTGGTCTAGTCTGGTCTGGTCTGGTCTGGTCTGGTTTAGTCTGGTCGGGTGTGATCTGGTCTTGTCTGGTTTAGTCTGGTCTGGTCTGGTCTAGTATAGTCTGGTCTGGTGTGATCTGGTCTGGTTTAGTCTGTTTTAATCTTGTTTAGTCTGGTGTGCTCTGTTCTGGTCTAGTCTGGTCTGATCTGATCTGGTTTAGTCTGGTCTGGTGTGGTTTAGTCTAGGCTGGTGTGGTTTGGTTTGGTCTGGTCTGGTGTGATCTGGTCTGGTTTAGTCTGGTCTGGTGTGATCTGGTCTGTATGGTCTGGTGTGGTCTGGTCTGGTCTGGTGTGATCTGGTCTGGTCTACTCTGATCTAGTCTGGTTTAGTCTGGTCTGGTGTGATCTGGTCTGGTCTGGTCTGGTCTGGTCTAGTCTGGTATGGTCTAGTCTGATCTGGTCTGGTTTAGTCAAGTCTCGTCTGGTTTAGTCTGGTCTGGTATGATCTGGTCTGGTTTGGTCTGGTCTGGTGTGATCTGGTCTGGTTTAGTCTAGTCTGGTATGATTTGGTCTGGTTTAGTCTGGTCTGGTCTTGTCTAGTATAGTCTGGTCTGGTGTGATCTGGTCTGGTCTGGTTTAGTCTGGTCTGGTCTAGTCTGGTCTGGTCTGGTCTGGTCTGGTCTGGTTTAGTCTGGTCTGGTGTGATCTGGTCTGGTCTGGTCTGGTTTGGTCTGGTCTGGTCTGGTGTGATCGGGTCTGGTCTGGTCTGGTTTAGTCTGGTCTGGTGTCATCTGGTCTGGTCTGGTCTGGCGTAGTCTGGCCTGATTTGGTCTGGTCTGGTTTAGTCTGGTTTAGTCTGGTCTGGTCTGGTCTGGTCTGGTTTAGTCTGGTCTGGTGCGATCTGGTCTGTTCTTGTTTAGTCTGGTCTGGTCTGGTCTGGTCTGGTTTAGTCTGGTCTGGTGTGATCTGGTCTGGTCTGGTCTGGTTTTGTTTAGTCTTGTCTGGTCTGGTGTGATCTGGTCTGGTTTAGTCTGGTCTGGTGCAATCTGGTCTGGTCTGGTTTAGTCTGGTCTGGTGTGATCTGGTCTGTTCTGGTTTAGTCTGGTCTGGTCTAGTCTGGTCTGGTCTGGTCTGGTCTGGTCTTGTTTAGTCTGGTCTGGTGTGATCTGGTCTGGTCTGGTCTTGTTTAGTCTGGTCTGGTCTGGTGTGATCTGGTCTGGTCGGGTCTGGTGTGGTTTGACTTGTTTAGTCTGGTCTGGTGTGATCTGGTCTCGTCTGGTCTAGTCTGATCTGGTCTGGTTTAGTCTGGTTGAGTCTGGTCTGGACTGGTCTGGTCTGGTCTGGTTTAGTCTGGTGTGATCTGATCTGGTCTGGTCTGGTCTGGTCTGGTCTGGTCTAGTCTGGTCTGGTCTGGTCTGGTTTAGTCTGGTCGGGTGTGATCTGGTCTGGTCTGGTTTAGTCTGGTCTGGTGTGATCTAGTCTGGTCTGGTCTGGTTTTGTTTAGTCTGGTCTGGTCTGGTGTGATCTGGTCTGGTTTAGTCTGGTCTGGTGCGATCTGGTCTGGTCTGGTTTAGTCTGGTCTGGTGTGATCTGGTCTGTTCTGGTTTAGTCTGGTCAGGTCTAGTCTGGTCTGGTCTGGTCTGGTCTGGTTTAGTCTGGTCTGGTGTGATCTGGTCTGGTCTGGTCTGGTCTTGTTTAGTCTGGTCTGGTCTGGTGTGATCTGGTCTGGTCGGGTCTGGATTAGTCTGGTCTGGTCTGGTCTAGTCTGGTTTAGTCTGGTCTGGTGTAGTTTGACTTGTTTAGTCTGGTCTGGTGTGATCTGGTCTCGTCTGGTCTAGTCTGATCTGCTCTGGTTTAGTCTGGTCTGGACTGGTCTGGTCTGGTCTGGTTTAGTCTGGTGTGATCTGGTCTGGTCTGGTCTGGTCTAGTCTGGTCTGGTCTGGTCTGGTTTAGTCTGGTCGGGTGTGATCTGGTCTTGTCTGGTTTAGTCTGGTCTGGTCTGGTTTAGTCTGGTCTGGTCTGGTCTAGTATAGTCTGGTCTGGTGTGATCTGGTCTGGTCTGGTTTAGTCTGTTTTAATCTGGTTTAGTCTGGTCTGGTTTAGTCTGGTCTAGTCTGGTCTGGTCTGATCTGGTTTAGTCTGGTCTGGTGTGATCTGGTCTGGTTTAGTCTGGTCTGGTGTGATCTGGTCTGGTGTGGTTTAGTCTAGTCTGGTCTGGTCTGGTTTAGTCCGGTCTGGTGTGATCTGGTCTGGTCTGGTCTGATCTGGTCTGGTCTGGTTTAGTCTGGTCTGTTCTGGTCTGGTCTGTTGTGATCTGGTCTGGTCTGGTCTGGTTTAGTCTGGTCTGGTCTGGTGTGATCTGGTCTGGTCTGGTCTGGTTTAGTCTGGTCTGGTGTGATCTGGTTTAGTCTGGTCTGGTCTGGTCTGGTTTGGTCTGGTCTGGTCTGGTTTGGTCTGGTCTGGTCTGGTGTGATCGGGTCTGGTCTGGTCTGGTTTTGTCTGGCGGGTGTGATCGGGTCTGGTCTGGTCTGGTGGTGTCTGGTCTGGTGTGATCTGGTCTGGTCTGGTCTTGTTTAGTCTGGTCTGGTCTGGTGTGATCTGGTCTGGTCTGGTCTGGTTTAGTCTGGTCTGGTGTGATCTGGTCTGGTCTGGTCTTGTTTAGTCTGGTCTGGTCTGGTGTGATCTGGTCTGGTCTGGTCTGGTGTAGTCTGGTCTGGTGCGATCTAGTCTGGTCTGGTCTAGTCTGGTTCAGTCTGGTCTGGTGTGGTTTGGTCTGGTTTAGTCTGGTCTGGTGTGATCTGGTCTCGTCTGGTCTAGTCTGATCTGGTCTGGTTAAGTATGGTCTGGTCTGGTGTGACCCGGTCTGGTTTAGTCTGGTCTGGTGCGATCTGGTCTGTTCTGGTTTAGTCTGTTCTGGTCTTGTTTAGTCTGGTGTGGTTTAGTCTGGTCTGGTGAGATCTGGTCTTGTCTTGTCTAGTCTGATCTGTTCTGGTTTAGTCTGGTCTGGTCTTGTTTCGTCTGGTCTGATTTGGTCTGGTCTGGTTTGGTGTGGTCTGGTCTGGTCTGGTCTGGTTTAGTCTGGTCTGGTCTGATCTGGTCTAGTCTGGTCTGGTCTGGTCTGGTCTGGTCTAGTCTGGTCTGGTGTGATCTGGTCTGGTGTGGTTTAGTCTAGTCTGGTGTGGTCTGGTTTAGTCTGGTCTGGTGTGATCTGGTCTGGTTTAGTCTGGTCTGGTGTGGTTTAGTCTAGTCTGGTCTGGTCTGGTTTAGTCCGGTCTGGTGTGATCTGGTCTGGTCTGGTCTGGTCTGGTTTAGTCTGGTCTGGTCTGGTTTAGTCTGGTCTGGTCTGATCTGGTCTGGTCTGGTTTAGTCTGGTCTGTTCTGGTCTGGTCTGTTGTGATCTGGTCTGGTCTGGTCTGGTTTAGTCTGGTCTGGTCTGGTCTGGTCTGGTCTGGTGTGATCGGGTCTGTATGGTCTGGTGTGGTCTGGTCTGGTCTGGTGTGATCTGGTCTGGTCTACTCTGATCTAGTCTGGTTTAGTCTGGTCTGGTGTGATCTGGTCTGGTCTGGTCTGGTCTGGTCTAGTCTGGTATGGTCTAGTCTGATCTGGTCTGGTTTAGTCAAGTCTCGTCTGGTTTAGTCTGGTCTGGTATGATCTGGTCTGGTTTGGTCTGGTCTGGTGTGATCTGGTCTGGTTTAGTCTAGTCTGGTATGATTTGGTCTGGTTTAGTCTGGTCTGGTCTTGTCTAGTGTAGTCTGGTCTGGTGTGATCTGGTCTGGTCTGGTTTAGTCTGGTCTGGTCTAGTCTGGTCTGGTCTGGTCTGGTCTGGTCTGGTTTAGTCTGGTCTGGTGTGATCTGGTCTGGTCTGGTCTGGTTTGGTCTGGTCTGGTCTGGTGTGATCGGGTCTGGTCTGGTCTGGTTTAGTCTGGTCTGGTGTCATCTGGTCTGGTCTGGTCTGGCGTAGTCTGGCCTGATTTGGTCTGGTCTGGTTTAGTCTGGTTTAGTCTGGTCTGGTCTGGTCTGGTCTGGTTTAGTCTGGTCTGGTGCGATCTGGTCTGTTCTTGTTTAGTCTGGTCTGGTCTGGTCTGGTCTGGTTTAGTCTGGTCTGGTGTGATCTGGTCTGGTCTGGTCTGGTTTTGTTTAGTCTGGTCTGGTCTGGTGTGATCTGGTCTGGTTTAGTCTGGTCTGGTGCAATCTGGTCTGGTCTGGTTTAGTCTGGTCTGGTGTGATCTGGTCTGTTCTGGTTTAGTCTGGTCTGGTTTAGTCTGGTCTGGTCTGGTCTGGTCTGGTCTGGTCTTGTTTAGTCTGGTCTGGTGTGATCTGGTCTGGTCTGGTCTTGTTTAGTCTGGTCTGGTCTGGTGTGATCTGGTCTGGTCGGGTCTGGTGTGGTTTGACTTGTTTAGTCTGGTCTGGTGTGATCTGGTCTCGTCTGGTCTAGTCTGATCTGGTCTGGTTTAGTCTGGTTGAGTCTGGTCTGGACTGGTCTGGTCTGGTCTGGTTTAGTCTGGTGTGATCTGATCTGGTCTGGTCTGGTCTGGTCTGGTCTGGTCTGGTCTAGTCTGGTCTGGTCTGGTCTGGTTTAGTCTGGTCGGGTGTGATCTGGTCTGGTCTGGTTTAGTCTGGTCTGGTGTGATCTAGTCTGGTCTGGTCTGGTTTTGTTTAGTCTGGTCTGGTCTGGTGTGATCTGGTCTGGTTTAGTCTGGTCTGGTGCGATCTGGTCTGGTCTGGTTTAGTCTGGTCTGGTGTGATCTGGTCTGTTCTGGTTTAGTCTGGTCTGGTCTTGTCTGGTCTGGTCTGGTCTGGTCTGGTTTAGTCTGGTCTGGTGTGATCTGGTCTGGTCTGGTCTGGTCTTGTTTAGTCTGGTCTGGTCTGGTGTGATCTGGTCTGGTCGGGTCTGGATTAGTCTGGTCTGGTCTGGTCTAGTCTGGTTTAGTCTGGTCTGGTGTAGTTTGACTTGTTTAGTCTGGTCTGGTGTGATCTGGTCTCGTCTGGTCTAGTCTGATCTGCTCTGGTTTAGTCTGGTCTGGACTGGTCTGGTCTGGTCTGGTTTAGTCTGGTGTGATCTGGTCTGGTCTGGTCTGGTCTAGTCTGGTCTGGTCTGGTCTGGTTTAGTCTGGTCGGGTGTGATCTGGTCTTGTCTGGTTTAGTCTGGTCTGGTCTGGTTTAGTCTGGTCTGGTCTGGTCTAGTATAGTCTGGTCTGGTGTGATCTGGTCTGGTCTGGTTTAGTCTGTTTTAATCTGGTTTAGTCTGGTCTGGTTTAGTCTGGTCTAGTCTGGTCTGGTCTGATCTGGTTTAGTCTGGTCTGGTGTGATCTGGTCTGGTTTAGTCTGGTCTGGTGTGATCTGGTCTGGTGTGGTTTAGTCTAGTCTGGTCTGGTCTGGTTTAGTCCGGTCTGGTGTGATCTGGTCTGGTCTGGTCTGATCTGGTCTGGTCTGGTTTAGTCTGGTCTGTTCTGGTCTGGTCTGTTGTGATCTGGTCTGGTCTGGTCTGGTTTAGTCTGGTCTGGTCTGGTGTGATCTGGTCTGGTCTGGTCTGGTTTAGTCTGGTCTGGTGTGATCTGGTTTAGTCTGGTCTGGTCTGGTCTGGTCTGGTTTGGTCTGGTCTGGTCTGATTTGGTCTGGTCTGGTCTGGTGTGATCGGGTCTGGTCTGGTCTGGTTTTGTCTGGTCTGGTGTGATCGGGTCTGGTCTGGTCTGGTGGTGTCTGGTCTGGTGTGATCTGGTCTGGTCTGGTCTTGTTTAGTCTGGTCTGGTCTGGTGTGATCTGGTCTGGTCTGGTCTGGTTTAGTCTGGTCTGGTGTGATCTGGTCTGGTCTGGTCTTGTTTAGTCTGGTCTGGTCTGGTGTGATCTGGTCTGGTCTGGTCTGGTTTAGTCTGGTCTGGTGCGATCTAGTCTGGTCTGGTCTAGTCTGGTTCAGTCTGGTCTGGTGTGGTTTGGTCTGGTTTAGTCTGGTCTGGTGTGATCTGGTCTCGTCTGGTCTAGTCTGATCTGGTCTGGTTAAGTATGGTCTGGTCTGGTGTGACCCGGTCTGGTTTAGTCTGGTCTGGTGTGATCTGGTCTGTTCTGGTTTAGTCTGTTCTGGTCTTGTTTAGTCTGGTGTGGTTTAGTCTGGTCTGGTGAGATCTGGTCTTGTCTTGTCTAGTCTGATCTGTTCTGGTTTAGTCTGGTCTGGTCTTGTTTAGTCTGGTCTGATTTGGTCTGGTCTGGTTTGGTGTGGTCTGGTCTGGTCTGGTCTGGTTTAGTCTGGTCTGGTCTGATCTGGTCTAGTCTGGTCTGGTCTGGTCTGGTCTGGTCTGGTCTAGTCTGGTCTGGTGTGATCTGGTCTGGTGTGGTTTAGTCTAGTCTGGTGTGGTCTGGTTTAGTCTGGTCTGGTGTGATCTGGTCTGGTTTAGTCTGGTCTGGTGTGGTTTAGTCTAGTCTGGTCTGGTCTGGTTTAGTCCGGTCTGGTGTGATCTGGTCTGGTCTGGTCTGGTTTAGTCTGGTCTGGTCTGGTTTAGTCTGGTCTGGTCTGATCTGGTCTGGTCTGGTTTAGTCTGGTCTGTTCTGGTCTGGTCTGTTGTGATCTGGTCTGGTCTGGTCTGGTTTAGTCTGGTCTGGTCTGGTGTGATCTGGTCTGGTCTGGTCTGGTCTGGTGTGATCGGGTCTGGTCTGGTCTGGTGTGATCGGGTCTGGTCTGGTCTGGTGGTGTCTGGTCTGATTTGGTCTGGTCTGGTTTAGTCTGGTTTAGTCTGGTCTGGTGCGATCTGGTCTGGTCTGGTTTAGTCTGGTCTGGTGTGATCTGGTCTGTTCTGGTTTAGTCTGGTCTGGTCTGGTCTGGTTTATTCTGGTCTGGTGTGATCTGGTCTGGTCTGGTCGGGTCTAGTTTAGTCTGGTCTGGTCTGGTGTGATCTGGTCTGGTCCTGTTTAGTGTGTTCTGGTTTAGTCTGGTCTGGTCTGGTGTGATATGGTCTGATCTGGTCCGCTTTAGTCTTGTCTGGTTTAGTCTGGTTTAGTCTTGTCTGGACTGGTCTGGTCTGGTCTGGTTTAGTCTGGTGTGATCTGGTCTGGTCTGGTCTGGTCTGGTCTGGTCTAGTTTGGTCTGGTCTGGTCTGGTTTAGTCTGGTCGGGTGTGATCTGGTCTGGTCTGGTTTAGTCTGGTCTGGTCTTATCTAGTATAGTCTGGTCTGGTGTGATCTGGTCTGGTCTGGTGTGGTCTGGTGTGATCTGGTCTGGTCTGGTCTGGTGTGCTCTGGTCTGGTCTGTTCTGGTCTGGTTTAGTCTGGTCTGGTGTGATCTGGTCTGGTGTGATTTAGTCTAGTCTGGTGTGGTCTGGTTTAGTCTGGTCTGGTGTGATCTGGTCTGGTTTAGTCTGGTCTGGTGTGATCTGGTCTGGTCTGGTCTGGTTTAGTCTGGTCTGGTGTGATCTGGTCTGGTCTGGTCTTGTTTAGTCTGGTGTGGTTTAGTCTGGTCTGGTGAGATCTGGTCTTGTCTTGTCTAGTCTGATCTGTTCTGGTTTAGTCTGGTCTGGTCTGGACTAGTCGGCTCTTGTTTAGTCTGGTCTGGTTTAGTCTGGTCTGGTGTGATCTGGTCTGGTCTGGTCTTGTCTGGTTTAGTCTGGTCTGGTCTGGTTTAGTCTGGTCTGGCCTGGTGTGATCTGGTCTAGTTTAGTCTGGTCTGGTCTGATCTGGTCTGTTCTGGTCTGGTGTAGTCTGGTCTGGTGTGGTCTGGTCTGGTCTGGTCTGGTCTAGTCTGGTCTGGTCTGGTCTGGTTTAGTCTGGTCTGGTGTGATCTGGTCTGGTCTGGTTTGGTCTGGTGTGGTTTAGTCTGGTCTGGTCTGGTGTGATCTGGTCTGGTCTGGTTCAGTCTGGTCTGGTGTGATCTGGTCTGGTGTGATCTGGTCTGGTTTAGTCTGGTCTGGTGTTATCTGGTCTGGTCTGGTCTGGTTTAGTCTGGTCTGGTCTGGTCTAGTCTGGTCTGGTCTGGTCTGGTCTTGTCTGGTGTGATCGGGTCTGGTCTGGTCTGGTTTTGTCTGGTCTGGTGTGATCGGGTCTGGTCTGGTCTGGTGGTGTCTGGTCTGGTGTGATCTGGTCTGGTCTGGTCTTGTTTAGTCTGGTCTGGTCTGGTGTGATCTGGTCTGGTCTGGTCTGGTTTAGTCTGGTCTGGTGTGATCTGGTCTGGTCTGGTCTTGTTTAGTCTGGTCTGGTCTGGTGTGATCTGGTCTGGTCTGGTCTGGTTTAGTCTGGTCTGGTGCGATCTAGTCTGGTCTGGTCTAGTCTGGTTCAGTCTGGTCTGGTGTGGTTTGGTCTGGTTTAGTCTGGTCTGGTGTGATCTGGTCTCGTCTGGTCTAGTCTGATCTGGTCTGGTTAAGTATGGTCTGGTCTGGTGTGACCCGGTCTGGTTTAGTCTGGTCTGGTGTGATCTGGTCTGTTCTGGTTTAGTCTGTTCTGGTCTTGTTTAGTCTGGTGTGGTTTAGTCTGGTCTGGTGAGATCTGGTCTTGTCTTGTCTAGTCTGATCTGTTCTGGTTTAGTCTGGTCTGGTCTTGTTTAGTCTGGTCTGATTTGGTCTGGTCTGGTCTGGTCTGGTTTAGTCTGGTCTGGTCTGATCTGGTCTAGTCTGGTCTGGTCTGGTCTGGTCTGGTCTAGTCTGGTCTGGTGTGATCTGGTCTGGTGTGGTTTAGTCTAGTCTGGTGTGGTCTGGTTTAGTCTGGTCTGGTGTGATCTGGTCTGGTTTAGTCTGGTCTGGTGTGGTTTAGTCTAGTCTGGTCTGGTCTGGTTTAGTCCGGTCTGGTGTGATCTGGTCTGGTCTGGTCTGGTCTGGTTTAGTCTGGTCTGGTCTGGTTTAGTCTGGTCTGGTCTGATCTGGTCTGGTCTGGTTTAGTCTGGTCTGTTCTGGTCTGGTCTGTTGTGATCTGGTCTGGTCTGGTCTGGTTTAGTCTGGTCTGGTCTGGTGTGATCTGGTCTGGTCTGGTCTGGTCTGGTGTGATCGGGTCTGTTCTGGTCTGGTGTGATCGGGTCTGGTCTGGTCTGGTGGTGTCTGGTCTGATTTGGTCTGGTCTGGTTTAGTCTGGTTTAGTCTGGTCTGGTGCGATCTGGTCTGGTCTGGTTTAGTCTGGTCTGGTGTGATCTGGTCTGTTCTGGTTTAGTCTGGTCTGGTCTGGTCTGGTCTGGTTTATTCTGGTCTGGTGTGATATGGTCTGGTCTGGTCTGGTCTTGTTTAGTCTGGTCTGGTCTGGTGTGATCTGGTCTGGTCCTGTTTAGTGTGTTCTGGTTTAGTCTGGTCTGGTCTGGTGTGATATGGTCTGATCAGGTCCGCTTTAGTCTTGTCTGGTTTAGTCTGGTTTAGTCTTGTCTGGACTGGTCTGGTCTGGTCTGGTTTAGTCTGGTGTGATCTGGTCTGGTCTGGTCTGGTCTGGTCTAGTCTGGTCTGGTCTGGTCTGGTCTGGTTTAGTCTGGTCGGGTGTGATCTGGTCTGGTCTGGTTTAGTCTGGTCTGGTCTTATCTAGTATAGTCTGGTCTGGTGTGATCTGGTCTGGTCTGGTGTGGTCTGGTGTGATCTGGTCTGGTCTGGTCTGGTGTGCTCTGGTCTGGTCTGTTCTGGTCTGGTTTAGTCTGGTCTGGTGTGATCTGGTCTGGTGTGATTTAGTCTAGTCTGGTGTGGTCTGGTTTAGTCTGGTCTGGTGTGATCTGGTCTGGTTTAGTCTGGTCTGGTGTGATCTGGTCTGGTCTGGTCTGGTTTAGTCTGGTCTGGTGTGATCTGGTCTGGTCTGGTCTTGTTTAGTCTGGTGTGGTTTAGTCTGGTCTGGTGAGATCTGGTCTTGTCTTGTCTAGTCTGATCTGTTCTGGTTTAGTCTGGTCTGGTCTGGACTAGTCGGCTCTTGTTTAGTCTGGTCTGGTTTAGTCTGGTCTGGTGTGATCTGGTCTGGTCTGGTCTTGTCTGGTTTAGTCTGGTCTGGTCTGGTTTAGTCTGGTCTGGCCTGGTGTGATCTGGTCTAGTTTAGTCTGGTCTGGTCTGATCTGGTCTGTTCTGGTCTGGTGTAGTCTGGTCTGGTGTGGTCTGGTCTGGTCTGGTCTGGTCTGGTCTGGTCTAGTCTGGTCTGGTCTGGTCTGGTTTAGTCTGGTCTGGTGTGATCTGGTCTGGTCTGGTTTGGTCTGGTGTGGTTTAGTCTGGTCTGGTCTGGTGTGATCTGGTCTGGTCTGGTTCAGTCTGGTCTGGTGTGATCTGGTCTGGTGTGATCTGGTCTGGTTTAGTCTGGTCTGGTGTTATCTGGTCTGGTCTGGTCTGGTTTAGTCTGGTCTGGTCTGGTCTAGTCTGGTCTGGTCTGGTCTGGTCTGGTCTGGTCTGGTTTAGTCTGGTCTGGTGTGATCTGGTCTAGTCTGGTTTAGTCTGGTGTGGTTTAGTCTGGTCTGGTCTGGTGTGGTTCCCTCCTGTCAGTAAGAACAGGAAACTGAGGCTACAATTCACACAGACTCACGTGAGGTGGGGCCCATGTAACCTTTTCGGGCTGAGCCCGACCGGGCCCCATGGGCGAAGGCCCGGCCACCAGACGCTCGCTCTCGTACCCCGCCTCCAGGCCTGGCTCCAGAGGGGGGTCCCGGTAACCCGCGTCTGGGCAAGGGAACATTTACGCCCAGGTTGGTCGTCATCATAGGGGTCGATGAGCCGTGCTTGGTCTGGTCCCTCCCCTAGACACCTGTTTGCCATGGATGACCCTACCAGGGGCATAAAGCCCCCGACAACATAGCTGCTAGGATCTTCGGGACGCACAAACCCCTCCACCACGATAAGGTGACGGCTCAGGGAGAGGAGCCGTAACATGACCAGTTTAACTGGGAACTGGTCAGTAACATGACCGGTTTAACTAGGAACTGGTCCGTAACACGACCGGTTTAACTGGGAACTGGTCAGTAACATGACCGGTTTAACTAGGAACTGGTCCGTAACACGACCGGTTTAACTGGGAACTGGTCAGTAACATGACCGGTTTAACTGGGAACTGGTCCGTAACATGACCGGTTTAACTGGGAACTGGTCAGTAACATGACCAGTTTAACTGGGAACTGGTCCGTAACATGACCGGTTTAACTGGGAACTGGTCCAGAAGATCCACCATCAACAGTGTAGAATATGGTTAAAAGATTCAGACCATGTCCACACGTAGTCAGGTTTTATTAAAACCTAACATCTTCCCCCCTTCGGCCAGTAAAAAAAAAGAAAAAAAGAGTCCACACGACCTCGGCTTTTGTCTCTCAACGTCACTTCAACTGGAAACCAAACTTGCCTCCAACGTGATCTGGTCAGGTGGTGGAAAATAACCGTCCTTCATCTTGTCCTTCGTCTTCGGTCGTCCATATGGAGCAGTACTGACGGCAGTGTGAAAACACACACAAAGCGCCTGGACAATGGATAACGCCAACACAGTCTGAGGACGTCCATGCTGATGGAAACAACGGTCGCACGTCGTGACATCATGGTATTTTCTGTATCAGACAGATACCTTAAAAAACCTAAAACCTGAGTTATACGTGTCCACATGCAGACGGAGTGTTCACACTTGGTTGGGGTTTGTTAAATAATCTTTTTTTATGCGAAAATCTGTCTGCAGGCGTGTCCTGCAGACTAAAGAGGAGAGGGAGCATCCAGCTTGTTATCAGCCTGCATCTCTGATGGGATGGGGTTGCATTAGTGCCGATGGCGTGGTGGATCCCAGCAACTGGTCTCCTCACCTTCCAGCTACGGCTGGTCTAAAAAGTCAGGAGTTCACACTTACTGCTAAATGAAGATGATCAGGAAAATGATCGTAGAAAAGGATAAAAATGAAGACAGTGGCAGAGATAAATAAAGCTGCATAGAAGCCCAGGATGAAAGACCGAGATGGAGGTGAGTATAATGGTCCCGTTTAGGTCATCATGATGAAAACGTCTGGAGGAGCAGCAGAGTGGAGAACAAACTGGGAGCATGAACACAGTTCTGCCTCTGGCTGCAGGGATCCCCTTTCCTCTAGCATTTCAGAGGCTTCAGGGACTCCAGACCAGACCAGACCCGACCAGACCCGACCAGACTAAACCAGACCAGACCAGACTAAACCAGACCAGACCAGACCAGACCAGACTAAACCAGACCAGACAAGACCAGACCAGACCAGACTAAACCAGACCAGACCAGACCAGACTAAACCAGACCAGACAAGACCAGACCAGACTAAACCAGACCAGACCAGACTAAACCAGACCAGACCAGACCGGACCAGACCAGACCAGACCGGACCAGACTAAACCAGATCACACCAAACCAGACTAAACCATACCAGATCACACCAGACAAGACTAAACCAGACCAGACCAGACCAGATCATGACAGACCAGACCAGATCAGACCAGACCAGACCAGAGTAGGCCAGACCAGATCACACCAGACCAGATCACATCAGACCAGACCAGACCAGATCAGACTAAACCAGACCAGACTAAACCAGAACAGATCACACCAGACCAGACCAGACTAAACCCGACCAGATAATATTAGACCAGACAAGACCAGATCACACCAGACCGGACTAAACCAGACCAGACCAGACCAGACACGATCACACCAGACCAGACTAAACCAGATCAGATCACACCAGACCAGATCAGACCAGACCAGACCAGATCAGACCAGACTAAACCAGACCAGACCAGATCACACCAGACCAGACCTGATCAGTCCAGATCACACCAGACCAGACAAAACCAGACCAGACCAGACCAGATCACGACTGACCAGACCAGACTAAACCAGACCAGACCAGACCAGACCAGACCAGATCACGACAGACCAGACTAAACCAGACCAGACCAGATCACACCAGACCAGACCTGATCAGTCCAGATCACACCAGACCAGACAAAACCAGACCAGACCAGACCAGATCACGACTGACCAGACCAGACTAAACCAGACCAGACCAGACCAGATCACGACAGACCAGACTAAACTAGACCAGACCAGACCACACTAGACTAGACCAGACAAGACCAGACCAGACTAGACCAGACCAGACCAGACCCGATCACACCAGACCAGCCAAGACCAGACTAAATCAGACTAGACTAAACCAGACCAGACTAAACCAGACTAAACAAGACCAGACCTGACCAGCCCAGACCAGACCAGATTAAACCAGACCAGATCAGACCAGACCAGACTACACCAGACCAGATCACACCAGACCAGACTAAACCAGACCAGACCAGACCAGATCACACCATACCAGACCAGACTAAACCAGACCAGACCAGACCAGATCACACCAAACCAGACTAAACCAGACCAAACCAGACCAGACTAGACTAGACCAGACCAGACTAAACCAGACTAGACCAGACCAGACCAGACTAAACCAGACTAAACCAGACCAGACCAGACTAAACCAGACCAGACCAGACTAGATCAGACCAGACTAAACCAGACCAGACTAGATCACACCCGACCAGACTAAACCAGACCAGACCAGTCCAGACCAGACTAAACCAGACTAAACCAGGCCAGACTAAACCGGACCAGACCAGACCAGATCACACCAGACCAGACCAGACTGAACCAGAACAGACTAAACCAGACCAGACCAGATCACACCAGACCAGACTAAGCCAGACCAGACCAGACCAGACCAGACCAGACTAGTCCAGACCAGACCAGACTAAACCAGACCAGATCAGACTAGACAAGACAAGACCAGATCACACCAGACAAGACTAAACCTGACCAGAATAAACCAGACTAAACAAGACCAGACCAGACCACATCACACCAGACCAGACTAAACCAGACCAGACCAGATCACACCAGACCAGACCAGACCAGATCACACCAGACCAGACTAAACCAGACCAGACCAGACTGGACTAAACCACACCAGACCATATCACACCAGACCAGACTAAACAGACCAGACCAGACCAGACTAGACCAGACCAGACCAGACTAAACCAGACCAGACCGGACCAGACCAGATCACACCAGACCAGACTAAACCAGACCAGACCAGACTAGACTAAACCACACCAGACCAGATCACACCAGACCAGACTAAACCAGACCAGACCAGACTAGACCAGAACAGACATGACCAGAGCACACCAGACTAAACCAGATTAAAACAGACTAAACCAGACCAGACCAGACCAGACCAGACCACACCAGACCAGACTATACTAGACCAGACCAGACCAGACTAAACCAGACCAGACTAGATCACACCCGAACAGACTATACCAGACCAGACCAGACCAGACTAGATCAGACCAGACCAGACCAGACCAGACTAGATCACACCCGACCAGACTAAACCAGACCAGACCAGTCCAGACCAGACTAAACCAGACCAGACTAAACCAGACTAAACCAGGCCAGACTAAACCGGACCAGACCAGACCAGATCACACCAGACCAGACCAGACCAGACTAAACCAGAACAGACTAAACCAGGGGAGGAGGAGCCGTAGGGGTCGGGTGCAGTGTGAGCTGGGCGGCAGCAAGAGGCGGGGACCCTGGCGGTCCAATCTCCGGCTGCAGAAGCTGGCTCTAGGGACGTGGAACGTCACCTCTCTGGTGGGGAAGGAGCCTGAGCTTGTGCGCGAGGTTGAGCGGTTCCGACTAGATATAGTTGGACTCACCTCGACGCATGGCTTGGGCTCTGGAACCAGTACCCTCGAGAGGGGCTGGACCTTCTTCCACTCTGGAGTTGCTCATGGTGAGAGGCGCCGAGCAGGTGTGGGCATTCTCATCAGCCCCCAGCTTGGTGCCTGCACGTTGGGGTTTACCCCGGTGGATGAAAGGGTAGTTTCCCTCCGCCTCCGGGTGGGGGGACGGGTCCTGACTGTTGTCTGTGCTTATGCACCGAACAGCAGTTCAGAGTACCCACCCTTTCTGGGGTCCTTGGAGGGAGTGCTGGAGGGTGCTCCTTCTGGGGACTCCAATGTTCTGCTGGGGGACTTCAATGCTCACGTGGGCAATGACAGTGAGACCTGGAGGGGAGTGATTGGGAGTGTCCATATGTACACCTGGCATCAGGATTCCCTGGGCCGCAGTTCGATGATCGACTTTGTAGTCGTATCGTCGGACCTGCGGCCACATGCCTTGGACACTCGGGTGAAGAGGGGGGCGGAGCTGTCAACTGATCACCACCTGGTGGTGAGTTGGCTCAGGTGGTGGGGGAGGAGGCCGGTCAGAGCTGGCAGGCCCAAACGTGTTGTGAGGGTCTGCTGGGAACGTCTGGCTGAGTCCCCTGTCAGAGTGAGCTTCAACTCCCACCTTCAGCAGAGCTTCGAACATGTCCCGAGTGAGGCGGGGGACATTGAGTCCGAATGGGCTGTGTTCCGTGCCTCTACTGCTGAGGCGGCCAGCCGGAGCTGTGGCTGTAAGGTCATTGGTGCCTGTCGTGGCGGTAATCCCAGGACTCGTTGGTGGACACCAGCAGTGAGGGATGCTGTCAAGCTGAAGAAGGAGTCCTATCGGGCCTTCTTGGCCTGTGGGACTCTGGAGGCAGCTGATGGGTACCGGCGGGCTAAGCGGCATGCAGCTTTGGCTGTTGCCGAGGCAAAAACTCGGGCATGGGAGGAGTTTGGCGAGGCCATGGAGAAAGACTTCCGGACGGCTTCGAGGAGATTCTGGTCCACCATCCGGCGGCTCAGGAGGGGGAAGCAGTGCTCCATCAACACTGTGTACAGTGGAGGTGGGGAGCTGCTGACCTCAACTCGGGACGTTGTGGGTCGGTGGAGGGAATACTTCGAAGACCTCCTCAATCCTACCAACACGTCTTCCCATGAGGGAGCAGAGCTGGTGGACTCAGGGGTGGACTCTCCTATCTCTGGGGCTGAAGTCGCTGAGGTGGTCGAAAAGCTCCTTGGCGGCAAGGCCCCGGGGGTGGATGAGATCCGCCCGGAGTTCCTTAAGGCTCTGGATGCTGTGGGGCTGTCCTGGCTGACACGCCTCTGCAGCATCGCGTGGACATCGGGGGCAGTACCGCTGGATTGGCAGACTGGGGTGGTGGTCCCCCTTTTTAAGAAGGGGGACCGGAGGGTGTGTTCCAATTACAGGGGAATCACACTCCTCAGCCTCCCTGGTAAGGTCTATTCAGGGGTCCTGGAGAGGAGGGTCCGCCGGATAGTTGAATCCCGGATTGAGGAGGAGCAGTGTGGTTTTCGTCCTGGTCGCGGAACAGTGGATCAGCTCTATACCCTCTCTGGGGTCCTGGAGGGGGCATGGGAGTTTGCCCAACCAGTCTACACGTGCTTTGTGGACCTGGAGAAGGCATTCGACCGTGTCCCCCGGGGGCTCCTGTGGGGGGGTACTCCGGGAGTATGGGGTACCGGACCCCCTTGTGCGAGCTGTCCGGTCCCTGTACGACAGGTGTCAGAGCTTGGTCCACATTGCCGGTAGTAAGTTGGATTCGTTTCCGGTGAGGGTTGGACTCCACCAAGGCTGCCCTTTATCACCGATTCTGTTCATAACTTATGTGGACAGAATTTCTAGGTGCAGCCGAGGTGTTGAGGGGATCCGACTTGGTGGCCTCAGGATTGGGTCCCTGCTTTTTGCAGATGACGTGGTCCTGTTGGCTTCATCTGGTCGTGATCTCCAGCTCTCACTTGAGCGATTCGCAGCCGAGTGTGAAGCGGCTGGGATGAGAATCAGCACCTCCAAATCTGAGACCATGGTCCTCAGCCGGAATAGGGTGGATTGTCCTCTCCGGGTCGGGAGTCAGGTCCTGCCTCAAGTGGAGGAGTTTAAATATCTCGGGGTCTTGTTCACGAGTGAGGGAAGGATGGAGCGTGAGATGGACAGACGGATCGGTGCGGCGTCTGCAGTAATGCGGGCTCTGCGCCGGTCTGTCGTGGTGAAGAAGGAGCTGAGCCAGAAGGCGAACCTCTCCATTTACCAGTCGATCTACGTTCCTACCCTCACCTATGGTCGTGAGCTGTGGGTCGTGACTGAAAGAAGGAGATCTCGTATACAGGCGGCTGAAATGAGTTTCCTCCGCAGGGTGGCCGGGCTCTCCCTTAGAGATAGGGTGAGGAGCTCAGTCATCCGGGAGGGGCTCAGAGTAGAGCCGCTGCTCCTTCGCATCGAGAGGAACCAGTTGAGGTGGCTCGGGCATCTGGTCAGGATGCCTCCTGGACGCCTCCCTGGTGAGGTGTTCCAGGCACGTCCCTCTGGGAGGAGACCCCGGGGAAGACCCAGGACACGCTGGAGGGATTATATCTCTCGGCTGGCCTGGGAACGCCTCGGGATCCCCCCGCAGAGTTGGCAAATGTGGCTGGGGAGAGGGAAGTTTGGGCTTCCCTGCTTAGGCTGCTGCCCCCGCGACCCGACCCCGGATAAGCGGCAGAAGATGGATGGATGGATGGATGGATGGATGGATGTTACTGACCAGTTCCCAGTTAAACCGGTCGTGTTACGGACCAGTTCCCAGGTAAACCGGTCGTGTTACTGACCAGTTCCCAGTTAAACCGGTCGTGTTACGGACCAGTTCCCAGGTAAACCGGTCGTGTTACTGACCTGTTCCCAGTTAAACCGGTCATTTTATGTACCAGTTCCCAGTTAAACCGGTCGTGTTACGGACCTGTTCCCAGTTAAACCGGTCATGTTATGGACCAGTTCCCAGTTAAACCAGTTCCCAGTTCCCAGGTCTTCTCCTCCAGTAGTTTGCAGTGTGTTAACTAGAGTAAAGCTTTCTGGGAAATGTCTGGGAAAAGCATCTGCTGAGTAACTGGTCTGGTGATGGAAGTGGTTGTAATGGCGGCGTGTCTGACGTGTAGACATACCTGCAGTATGATATATAGAGTGTCACTGACATCCATTATAAACCTGTTAAACTGCGTTTATTCAATGCATCCTGTTCCTCTGAATCGCTGTATACTACTGTATCTGGGGAGGTGTGTGTGTGTGTGTGATTATGATACTACACACACAACTACTCCTGGTCTGCTTGTTAGTGTTGCTATGACGACAGACTCAGAGATGAGTGTAGGAACCCCTCGAACAACCGAGCGCTGTTCGCAAACAAAAGATCGTATCAAATTCTTGAACGGTGAGCGCCAGCAGGGTTGGAGGAACGACTGCATGGAATTTACTTCACCGGCAAGTTTAAAACACATGGCAATCCCATCTGGTTTGGAGAATCCAGGGTTGTTCTGAGGGGGAAAGAGAAGCTTTCTGAAACGTGGAACAAGTCTTTCACACGTGGCTCATTTTTGGCTCATTTCAGCCAAATGCCATTCATTCCTATGGGACAAAAAGGCATAGATTTTACTAATTACTTATCCATAAGACTTTTTCACAGCAAGTATAGTACACTATTCCCCATCAAAGTGCAGGTTTTGATGCTACAAAGTGACAGTAAAGCCTGTTCCATCCTCCATGAGAAGCAGAACTTTCTTCTCTGTCTCGAGGCTTAGAGAAGAAAATGACGTCATTTTGTTCTCGCGGACGTGTTTGAAGACAGTTCTCGACACATCGGGCTGCAGAACTTTTTTCTTGCGGAGCTCCAAGAAGTATCGTGTGACTGGTCGGACATGTGAGGTGGGCGTGGTTAACACGGAGAAAGCAGGAAGCGGAGTTGCTGCTTCCGCGTTTTTACTGCTGCAGGTAAAACGGATTGTTTTGATAAAACAGCTGATTGAGGTGGTGAGAAAGTACCAACAGTTTTACATCTGGCATTAAAACGACCCGACCTGCCGCGTGCACGACCCGCCCCGCCGCGTGCACGACCCGCCCCTTAACGAAGCTGCTGGTTAAATCAGAAACTAGAAACTCGGACAGCGGAAACCGCCGCCAAGCACAATGTTAAAGAATCCTTTTAAAACATTCCTGGATCCAAACGGTGATCCGGATCACCACCAGAATTTAATCAGTTCTTCATTTTCACATTTCCAACAACTCTTGAAGTTTTTTATAAACCATGACCTGGGGGAGGAAACAACCGGGTTCATGACACAGACATCGCCCCCCGCAGTGATCCCTCCCCGCTGCAGACCTGCTTCTCCTGGAGGATGGATGGACCTGACGAACAAGAAGTTTTTTCTTTTTCTTGCAGCCTTGAGAACAACTCAGTTCTTGCTTCTCGTGGAGGATGGAACAAGCTTAAGATGTGTTCCTTGAGCTTACAGAGCATCCATGATGAAGTGTGAACTGTCTCCAGTCAGCTGATCCACAGTGGGAGTAGGCATCTGTGTTGTCCGTTCATTCACCACTGAGCTCTGGCAGTTTCTTTTACTGTCTGCATGTACATTCATTGGTAATTACTGATAGAAGTAAAATACTACTAAGACACAAAGACTCTGCTTCCTTCAGGCAACTCATCCCAACAAGGCCAAAGCTGCTAGACAGTGTGGAGTAGACGCCAAGCCTTGTTTTCACTGATTCATCCTGTTGCCAACATGCTGTCTTCGTACATTTTCCTAATTTAAGCTCACGATTAACTTACATTTCACATGCGTTGTTCTCTTTGTGCGTTGAGATTTGTTGTGCAGTTTTATTTGCACGCAATCGGCTGCTGATGGTGAACAAATGGGTCCTGCAGAATGTGATGACATGACTCACAGTGTCCACATCCCTTCATCACCATTAACACTACTACGAATAAAGTTACGCTCACTCCTCCCAACACACGGTCAGTTTTCACATTATTCATTTAAAAGTCACAAAACAACCAAAAGAAGATTAAATGACATCACTTCAAGGGAATGATGATGTGCAACAGCTTAAAGAACAAATATAAATGTGATGCCCAATGAACAACAGATAAAAATGATAAGTTTTAACTTCCATTTTTAAGGGCCAATACATGAAAACTGAAGAGCTACAGTTATGATCCAGAAGTCAAAATGAAGACAGACCCTAAATGCAAACCAGCAGCAGTAGTCTGGACCAGAACCAGCAGCAGTAGTCTGGACCAGAACCAGCAGCAGTAGTCTGGGCCAGAACCAGCAGCAGTAGTCTGGACCAGAACCAGCAGCAGTAGTCTGGACCAGAACCAGCAGCAGTAGTCTGGGCCAGAACCAGCAGCAGTAGTCTGGACCAGAACCAGCAGCAGTAGTCTGGACCAGAACCAGCAGCAGTAGTCTGGACCAGAACCAGCAGCAGTAGTCTGGGCCAGAACCAGCAGCAGTAGTCTGGGCCAGAACCAGCAGCAGTAGTCTGGGCGAGAACCAGCAGCAGTAGTCTGGGCCAGAACCAGCAGCAGTAGTCTGGGCCAGAACCAGCAGCAGTAGTCTGGGCCAGAACCAGCAGCAGTAGTCTGGACCAGAACCAGCAGCAGTAGTCTGGACCAGAACCAGCAGCAGTAGTCTGGACCAGAACCAGCAGCAGTAGTCTGGGCCAGAACCAGCAGCAGTAGTCTGGACCAGAACCAGCAGCAGTAGTCTGGACCAGAACCAGCAGCAGTAGTCTGGACCAGAACCAGCAGCAGTAGTCTGGACCAGAACCAGCAGCAGTAGTCTGGGCCAGAACCAGCAGCAGTAGTCTGGGCCAGAACCAGCAGCAGTAGTCTGGACCAGAACCAGCAGCAGTAGTCTGGGCCAGAACCAGCAGCAGTAGTCTGGGCCAGAACCAGCAGCAGTAGTCTGGGCCAGAACCAGCAGCAGTAGTCTGGGCCAGAACCAGCAGCAGTAGTCTGGGCCAGAACCAGCAGCAGTAGTCTGGGCCAGAACCAGCAGCAGTAGTCTGGGCCAGAACCAGCAGCAGTAGTCTGGGCCAGAACCAGCAGCAGTAGTCTGGGCCAGAACCAGCAGCAGTAGTCTGGACCAGAACCAGCAGCAGTAGTCTGGGCCAGAACCAGCAGCAGTAGTCTGGGCCAGAACCAGCAGCAGTAGTCTGGACCAGAACCAGCAGCAGTAGTCTGGACCAGAACCAGCAGCAGTAGTCTGGACCAGAACCAGCAGCAGTAGTCTAGGCCAGAACCAGCAGCAGTAGTCTGGGCCAGAACCAGCAGCAGTTGTCTGGACCAGAACCAGCAGCAGTAGTCTGGACCAGAACCAGCAGCAGTAGTCTGGGCCAGAACCAGCAGCAGTAGTCTGGGCGAGAACCAGCAGCAGTAGTCTGGGCCAGAACCAGCAGCAGTAGTCTGGGCCAGAACCAGCAGCAGTAGTCTGGACCAGAACCAGCAGCAGTAGTCTGGACCAGAACCAGCAGCAGTAGTCTGGACCAGAACCAGCAGCAGTAGTCTGGGCCAGAACCAGCAGCAGTAGTCTGGACCAGAACCAGCAGCAGTAGTCTGGACCAGAACCAGCAGCAGTAGTCTGGGCGAGAACCAGCAGCAGTAGTCTGGGCCAGAACCAGCAGCAGTAGTCTGGACCAGAACCAGCAGCAGTAGTCTGGGCCAGAACCAGCAGCAGTAGTCTGGACCAGAACCAGCAGCAGTAGTCTAGGCCAGAACCAGCAGCAGTTGTCTGGACCAGAACCAGCAGCAGTAGTCTGGACCAGAACCAGCAGCAGTAGTCTGGGCCAGAACCAGCAGCAGTAGTCTGGGCCAGAACCAGCAGCAGTAGTCTGGACCAGAACCAGCAGCAGTAGTCTAGGCCAGAACCAGCAGCAGTAGTCTGGACCAGAACCAGCAGCAGTAGTCTAGGCCAGAACCAGCAGCAGTAGTCTGGACCAGAACCAGCAGCAGTAGTCTGGGCCAGAACCAGCAGCAGTAGTCTGGACCAGAACCAGCAGCAGTAGTCTGGACCAGAACCAGCAGCAGTTGTCTGGGCCAGAACCAGCAGCAGTAGTCTGGACCAGAACCAGCAGCAGTAGTCTGGGCCAGAACCAGCAGCAGTAGTCTGGGCCAGAACCAGCAGCAGTAATCTGGGCCAGAACCAGCAGCAGTAGTCTGGACCAGAACCAGCAGCAGTAGTCTAGGCCAGAACCAGCAGCAGTAGTCTGGACCAGAACCAGCAGCAGTAGTCTGGACCAGAACCAGCAGCAGTAGTCTGGGCCAGAACCAGCAGCAGTTGTCTGGACCAGAACCAGCAGCAGTAGTCTGGACCAGAACCAGCAGCAGTAGTCTGGGCGAGAACCAGCAGCAGTAGTCTAGGCCAGAACCAGCAGCAGTAGTCTGGACCAGAACCAGCAGCAGTAGTCTAGGCCAGAACCAGCAGCAGTAGTCTGGACCAGAACCAGCAGCAGTAGTCTGGACCAGAACCAGCAGCAGTAGTCTGGGCCAGAACCAGCAGCAGTAATCTGGGCCAGAACCAGCAGAAGACCACAGCGGGTTCCTCCTGTCAGTAAGAACAGGAAACTGAGGCTACAATTCACACAGACTCACCAGAACTGGACAATAGAAGATGGAGCAACGTTGCAGGTCTGATGAGTCTCCAGTTCAGCTCCACATTCACATGGTAGGATCAGAATCTGCTGGAAACATCATGACAACATGGATCCATCCTGCCGTCAGGATCAATGCTTCAGGCTGCTGCTGGTGGGATGGTGGGGGGGGGGACTTTGTCCCACTTTGGTCCCCTTATTACCACCATGACCTGGTTTAACCTCCACATCCTACCTGAGTCCTGCTGCTGACCATGTCCATCCCTTTCTGAGCACAGTGTAGCATCTTCTGATGGAAACTTCCAGCAGGATGATGCACCATGTCACAAAGCTCACATCATCTCCACCATGACGATGAGTTCACTGTCCTCCAACGGCCTCCACAGTCACCAGATCTACATCCAGCAGAGCAGCTTTGGTATGAGGTGGAACGGGAGATTCTCATCATGATGAGGTGGAACGGGAGATTCTCATCATGATGAGGTGGAACGGGAGATTCTCATCATGATGTGGTGGAACGGGAGGTTGTCATGGTGATGTGGTGGAACGGGAGATTCTCATCATGATGAGGTGGAACAGGAGATTCTCATCATGATGAGGTGGAACGGGAGATTCTCATCATGATGAGGTGGAACGGGAGATTCTCATGGTGATGAGGTGGAACGGGAGATTCTCATGGTGATGAGGTGGAACGGGAAATTCTCATCCTCAAGTGGTGGAACGGGAGATTCTCATCCTGATGTGATGGAACGGGAGATTCTCATCCTGATGTGATGGAACGGGAGATTCTCATCCTGAAGTGGTGGAACAGGAGATTCTCATCATGATGAGGTGGAACAGGAGATTCTCATCATGATGAGGTGGAACGGGAGATTCTCATCATGATGAGGTGGAACGGGAGATTCTCATGGTGATGTGATGGAACGGGAGATTCTCATCCTCAAGTGGTGGAACGGGAGATTCTCATCCTGATGTGATGGAACGGGAGATTCTCATCCTGAAGTGGTGGAACAGGAGATTCTCATCATGATGTGGTGGAACGGGAGAATCTCATCATGATGAGGTGGAACGGGAGATTCTCATCCTGATGTGGTGGAACGGGAGATTCTCATTATGATGTGGTGGAACGGGAGATTCTCATCATGATGAGGTGGAACGGAAGATTCTCATCCTGATGTGGTGGAACGGGAGATTCTCATCATGATGTGGTGGAACGGGAGATTCTCATCATGATGAGGTGGAACGGAAGATTCTCATGGTGATGTGGTGGAACGGGAGATTCTCATCATGATGAGGTGGAGCTGGAGATTCTCATCATGATGAGGTGGAACGGGAGATTCTCATCATGATGAGGTGGAATGGGAGATTCTCATCATGATGAGGTGGAACAGGAGATTCTCATCATGATGAGGTGGAACAGGAGATTCTCATGGTGATGAGGTGGAACGGAAGATTCTCATCCTGATGTGGTGGAACGGGAGATTCTCATCATGATGAGGTGGAACGGGAGATTCTCATCATGATGAGGTGGAACGGGAGATTCTCATCATGATGTGATGGAACGGGAGATTCTCATCATGATGAGGTGGAACAGGAGATTCTCATCCTGAAGTGGTGGAACAGGAGATTCTCATCCTGATGTGATGGAATGGGAGATTCTCATCATGATGAGGTGGAACAGGAGATTCTCATCCTGAAATGGTGGAATGGGAGATTCTCATCATGATGTGGTGGAACGGGAGATTCTCATCCTGATGTGGTCGAACGGGAGATTCTCTTCATGATGTGGTGGAACGGGAGATTCTCATCATGATGAGGTGGAACAGGAGATTCTCATCCTGAAGTGGAGGAACAGGAGATTCTCATCCTGATGAGGTGGAACGGGAGATTCTCATGGTGATGTGGTGGAACGGGAGATTCTCATCATGATGAGGTGGAGCTGGAGATTTTCATCATGATGAGGTGGAACGGGAGATTCTCATCATGATGAGGTGGAACAGGAGATTCTCATCATGATGAGGTGGAACGGGAGATTCTCATGGTGATGAAGTGGAACGGAAGATTCTCATCCTGATGTGGTGGAACGGGAGGTTGTCATGGTGATGAGGTGGAACGGGAGATTCTCATCATGATGAGGTGGAACAGGAGATTCTCATCATGATGAGGTGGAACGGGAGATTCTCATCATGATGAGGTGGAACGGGAGATTCTCATGGTGATGAGGTGGAATGTGAGATTCTCATGGTGATGTGATGGAACGGGAGATTCTCATCCTCAAGTGGTGGAACGGGAGATTCTCATCCTGATGTGATGGAACGGGAGATTCTCATCCTGATGTGATGGAACGGGAGATTCTCATCCTGAAGTGGTGGAACAGGAGATTCTCATCATGATGAGGTGGAACAGGAGATTCTCATCATGATGAGGTGGAACGGGAGATTCTCATCATGATGAGGTGGAACGGGAGATTCTCATCATGATGAGGTGGAACGGGAGATTCTCATCATGATGAGGTGGAACGGGAGATTCTCATGGTGATGTGATGGAACGGGAGATTCTCATCCTCAAGTGGTGGAACGGGAGATTCTCATCCTGATGTGATGGAACGGGAGATTCTCATCCTGAAGTGGTGGAACAGGAGATTCTCATCATGATGTGGTGGAACGGGAGAATCTCATCATGATGAGGTGGAACGGGAGATTCTCATCCTGATGTGGTGGAACGGGAGATTCTCATCATGATGTGGTGGAACGGGAGATTCTCATCATGATGAGGTGGAACGGAAGATTCTCATCCTGATGTGGTGGAACGGGAGATTCTCATCATGATGTGGTGGAACGGGAGATTCTCATCATGATGAGGTGGAACGGAAGATTCTCATGGTGATGTGGTGGAACGGGAGATTCTCATCATGATGAGGTGGAGCTGGAGATTCTCATCATGATGAGGTGGAACGGGAGATTCTCATCATGATGAGGTGGAATGGGAGATTCTCATCATGATGAGGTGGAACAGGAGATTCTCATCATGATGAGGTGGAACAGGAGATTCTCATGGTGATGAGGTGGAACGGAAGATTCTCATCCTGATGTGGTGGAACGGGAGATTCTCATCATGATGAGGTGGAACGGGAGATTCTCATCATGATGAGGTGGAACGGGAGATTCTCATCCTGATGTGATGGAACGGGAGATTCTCATCATGATGAGGTGGAACAGGAGATTCTCATCATGATGAGGTGGAACAGGAGATTCTCATGGTGATGAGGTGGAACGGAAGATTCTCATGGTGATGTGGTGGAACGGGAGACTCTCATCCTGAAGTGGTGGAACAGGAGATTCTCATCATGATGTCGTTGAACGGGAGATTCTCATCCTGATGTGGTGGAACGGTAGTTTCTCATCCTGATGTGATGGAACAGGAGATTCTCATCCTGATGTGGTGGAACGGGAGATTCTCATCCTGAAGTGGAGGAACAGGAGATTCTCATCCTGATGAGGTGGAACGGGAGATTCTCATGGTGATGTGGTGGAACGGGAGATTCTCATCATGATGAGGTGGAGCTGGAGATTTTCATCATGATGAGGTGGAACGGGAGATTCTCATCATGATGAGGTGGAACAGGAGATTCTCATCATGATGAGGTGGAACGGGAGATTCTCATGGTGATGAAGTGGAACGGAAGATTCTCATCCTGATGTGGTGGAACGGGAGGTTGTCATGGTGATGAGGTGGAACGGGAGATTCTCATCATGATGAGGTGGAACAGGAGATTCTCATCATGATGAGGTGGAACGGGAGATTCTCATCATGATGAGGTGGAACGGGAGATTCTCATGGTGATGAGGTGGAATGTGAGATTCTCATGGTGATGTGATGGAACGGGAGATTCTCATCCTCAAGTGGTGGAACGGGAGATTCTCATCCTGATGTGATGGAACGGGAGATTCTCATCCTGATGTGATGGAACGGGAGATTCTCATCCTGAAGTGGTGGAACAGGAGATTCTCATCATGATGAGGTGGAACAGGAGATTCTCATCATGATGAGGTGGAACGGGAGATTCTCATCATGATGAGGTGGAACGGGAGATTCTCATCATGATGAGGTGGAACGGGAGATTCTCATCATGATGAGGTGGAACGGGAGATTCTCATGGTGATGTGATGGAACGGGAGATTCTCATCCTCAAGTGGTGGAACGGGAGATTCTCATCCTGATGTGATGGAACGGGAGATTCTCATCCTGAAGTGGTGGAACAGGAGATTCTCATCATGATGTGGTGGAACGGGAGAATCTCATCATGATGAGGTGGAACGGGAGATTCTCATCCTGATGTGGTGGAACGGGAGATTCTCATCATGATGTGGTGGAACGGGAGATTCTCATCATGATGAGGTGGAACGGAAGATTCTCATCCTGATGTGGTGGAACGGGAGATTCTCATCATGATGTGGTGGAACGGGAGATTCTCATCATGATGAGGTGGAACGGAAGATTCTCATGGTGATGTGGTGGAACGGGAGATTCTCATCATGATGAGGTGGAGCTGGAGATTCTCATCATGATGAGGTGGAACGGGAGATTCTCATCATGATGAGGTGGAATGGGAGATTCTCATCATGATGAGGTGGAACAGGAGATTCTCATCATGATGAGGTGGAACAGGAGATTCTCATGGTGATGAGGTGGAACGGAAGATTCTCATCCTGATGTGGTGGAACGGGAGATTCTCATCATGATGAGGTGGAACGGGAGATTCTCATCATGATGAGGTGGAACGGGAGATTCTCATCCTGAAGTGGTGGAACAGGAGATTCTCATCCTGATGTGATGGAACGGGAGATTCTCATCATGATGAGGTGGAACAGGAGATTCTCATCATGATGAGGTGGAACAGGAGATTCTCATGGTGATGAGGTGGAACGGAAGATTCTCATGGTGATGTGGTGGAACGGGAGATTCTCATCCTGAAGTGGTGGAACAGGAGATTCTCATCATGATGTCGTTGAACGGGAGATTCTCATCCTGATGTGGTGGAACGGTAGTTTCTCATCCTGATGTGATGGAACAGGAGATTCTCATCCTGATGTGGTGGAACGGGAGATTCTCATCCTGATGTGGTGGAACGGTGGATTCTCATCCTGATGTGTTGGAACGGGAGATTCTCATCATGATGAGGTGGAACGGGAGATTCTCATCATGATGTGATGGAACGGAAGATTCTCATCATGATGAGGTGGAACAGGAGATTCTCATCCTGAAGTGGTGGAACAGGAGATTCTCATCCTGATGTGATGGAATGGGAGATTCTCATCATGATGAGGTGGAACAGGAGATTCTCATCCTGAAATGGTGGAATGGGAGATTCTCATCATGATGTGGTGGAACGGGAGATTCTCATCCTGATGTGGTCGAACGGGAGATTCTCTTCATGATGTGGTGGAACGGGAGATTCTCATCATGATGAGGTGGAACAGGAGATTCTCATCCTGAAGTGGAGGAACAGGAGATTCTCATCCTGATGAGGTGGAACGGGAGATTCTCATGGTGATGTGGTGGAACGGGAGATTCTCATCATGATGAGGTGGAGCTGGAGATTTTCATCATGATGAGGTGGAACGGGAGATTCTCATCATGATGAGGTGGAACAGGAGATTCTCATCATGATGAGGTGGAACGGGAGATTCTCATGGTGATGAAGTGGAACGGAAGATTCTCATCCTGATGTGGTGGAACGGGAGATTCTCATCATGATGAGGTGGAACGGGAGATTCTCATCCTGATGTGGTGGAACGGGAGATTCTCATCATGATGAGGTGGAACGGGAGATTCTCATCATGATGTGTTGGAACGGGAGATTCTCATCCTGATGTGGTGGAACAGGAGATTCTCATCCTGATGTGGTGGAACGGGAGATTCTCATGGTGATGTGGTGGAACGGTAGATTCTCATCATGATGAGGTGGAACGGGAGATTCTCATCCTGATGTGATGGAACGGGAGATTCTCATCATGATGAGGTGGAACAGGAGATTCTCATCCTGAAGTGGTGGAACGGGAGATTCTCATCATGATGTGGTGGAACGGGAGAATCTCATCATGATGAGGTGGAACGGGAGATTCTCATCCTGATGTGGTGGAACGGGAGATTCTCATCATGATGTGGTGGAACCGGATATTCTCATCATGATGAGGTGGAACGGAAGATTCTCATCATGATGTGGTGGAACGGGAGATCCTCATCATGATGAGGTGGACCTGCAGATTCTCATCATGATGAGGTGGAACAGGAGATTGTCATCATGATGAGGTGGAACGGGAGATTCTCATCATGATGTGGTGGAACGGGAGATTCTCATCCTGATGTGATGGAACGGGAGATTCTCATCATGATGAGGTGGAACAGGAGATTCTCATGGTGATGAGGTAGAACAGGAGATTCTCATGGTGATGAGGTGGAACGGGAGATTCTCATCATGATGAGGTGGAACGGGAGATTCTCATCATGATGAGGTGGAACGGGAGAGTCTCATCCTGATGTGGTGGAACGGGAGATTCTCATGGTGATGAGGTGGAACGGGAGATTCTCATCATGATGTGGTGGAACGGGAGATTCTCATCATGATGTGGTGGAACGGGAGATTCTCATGGTGATGAGGTGGAACGGGAGATTCTCATCATGATGAGGTGGAACGGGAGATTCTCATCATGATGAGGTGGAACGGGAGATTCTCATCATGATGAGGTGGAACGGGAGATTCTCATGGTGATGTGGTGGAACGGGAGATTCTCATCCTGATGAGGTGGAACGGGAGATTCTCAAGGTGATGTGGTGGAACGGGAGATTCTCATTATGATGTGGTGAAACGGGAGATTCTCATGGTGATGTGGTGGAACGGGAGATTCTCATCATGATGAGGTGGAACAGGAGATTCTCATCATGATGAGGTGGAACGGGAGATTCTCATCATGATGAGGTGGAACAGGAGATTCTCATCCTGAAGTGGAGGAACAGGAGATTCTCATCCTGATGAGGTGGAACGGGAGATTCTCATGGTGATGTGGTGGAACGGGAGATTCTCATCATGATGAGGTGGAACGGGAGATTCTCATCATGATGAGGTGGAACGGGAGATTCTCATCATGATGAGGTGGAACGGGAGATTCTCATGGTGATGTGGTGGAACGGGAGATTCTCATCCTGATGAGGTGGAACGGGAGATTCTCATGGTGATGTGGTGGAACGGGAGATTCTCATTATGATGTGGTGGAACGGGAGATTCTCATGGTGATGTGGTGGAACGGGAGATTCTCATCATGATGAGGTGGAACAGGAGATTCTCATCATGATGAGGTGGAACGGGAGATTCTCATCATGATGAGGTGGAACAGGAGATTCTCATCCTGAAGTGGAGGAACAGGAGATTCTCATCCTGATGAGGTGGAACGGGAGATTCTCATGGTGATGTGGTGGAACGGGAGATTCTCATCCTGATGAGGTGGAACGGGAGATTCTCATGGTGAGGTGGTGGAACGGGAGATTCTCATCATGATGAGGTGGAGCTGGAGATTCTCATCATGATGAGGTGGAACGGGAAATCCTCATCATGATGAGGTGGAACAGGAGATTCTCCTCATGATGAGGTGGAACAGGAGATTCTCATCATGATGAGGTGGAACGGGAGATTCTCATGGTGATGAGGTGGAACGGAAGATTCTCATCCTGATGTGGTGGAACGGGAGATTCTCATCATGATGAGGTGGATCGGGAGATTCTCATCATGATGAGGTGGAACGGGAGATTCTCATCCTGATGTGGTGGAACGGGAGATTCTCATCATGATGAGGTGGAACGGGAGATTCTCATCATGATGTGGTGGAACGGGAGATTCTCATCCTGATGTGGTGGAATGGGAGATTCTCATCCTGATGTGGTGGAACGGGAGATTCTCATCATGATGAGGTGGAGCTGGAGATTCTCATCATGATGAGGTGGAACTGGAGATTCTCATCATGATGAGGTGGAACAGGAGATTCTCCTCATGATGAGGTGGAACAGGAGATTCTCATCATGATGAGGTGGAACGGGGGATTCTCATGGTGATGAGGTAGAACGGAAGATTCTCATGCTGAAGTGGTGGAACGGGAGATTCTCATGGTGATGTGGTGGAACGGTAGATTCTCATCATGATGAGGTGGAACGGGAGATTCTCATAATGATGAGGTTGAACAGGAGATTCTCATCCTGAAGTGGTGGAACAGGAGATTCTCATCATGATGTGTTGGAACGGGAGAATCTCATCATGATGAGGTGGAACGGGAGATTCTCATCCTGAAGTGGTGGAACGGGAGATTCTCATCATGATGTGTTGGAACGGGAGAATCTCATCATGATGAGGTGGAACGGGAGATTCTCATCCTGAAGTGGTGGAACGGGAGATTCTCATCATGATGTGGTGGAACGGGAGATTCTCATCAAGATGAGGTGGAACGGAAGATTCTCATGGTGATGTGGTGGAACGGGAGATTCTCATCCTGATGTGATGGAACGGGAGATTCTCATCATGATGAGGTGGAACAGGAGATTCTCATCCTGAAGTGGTGGAACAGGAGATTCTCATCATGATGTGTTGGAACGGGAGAATCTCATCATGATGAGGTGGAACGGGAGATTCTCATCCTGAAGTGGTGGAACGGGAGATTCTCATCATGATGTGGTGGAACGGGAGATTCTCATCATGATGAGGTGGAATGGAAGATTCTCATGGTGATGTGGTGGAACGGGAGATTCTCATCATGATGAGGTGGAACAGGAGATTCTCATCATAATGAGGTGGAACGGGAGATTCTCATGGTGATGAGGTGGAACGGAAGATTCTCATCCTGATGTGGTGGAACGGGAGATTCTCATCATGATGAGGTGGAACGGGAGATTCTCATCCTGATGTGGTGGAACGGGAGATTCTCATCATGATGAGGTGGAACGGGTGATTCTCATCATGATGAGGTGGAACGGGAGATTCTCATCCTGATGAGGTGGAACGGGAGATTCTCATGGTGACGAGGTGGAACGGGAGATTCTCTTCCTGATGAGGTGGAACGGGAGATTCTCATCCTGATGTGGTGGAACGGGAGATTCTCATCATGATGAGGTGGAACGGGAGATTCTCATCATGATGAGGTGGAACGGGAGATTCTCATCCTGATGTGGTGGAACGGGAGATTCTCATGGTGATGAGGTGGAACGGGAGATTCTCTTCCTGATGTGATGGAACGGGAGATTCTCATCATGATGAGGTGGAACGGGAGATTCTCATCCTGATGTGATGGAACGGGAAATTCTCATCATGATGAGGTCGAACAGGAGATTCTCATCCTGAAGTGGTGGAACAGGAGATTCTCATCATGATGTGTTGGAACTGGAGAATCTCCTCATGATGAGGTGGAACGGGAGATTCTCATCCTGAAGTGGTGGAACGGGAGATTCTCATCATGATGTGGTGGAACGGGAGATTGTCATCATGATGAGGTGGAACGGAAGATTCTCATGGTGATGTGGTGGAACGGGAGATTCTCATCATGATGAGGTTGACCTGCAGATTCTCATCATGATGAGGTGGAACGGGAGATTCTCATCATGATGAGGTGGAACGGGAGATTCTCATCATGATGAGGTGGAACAGGAGATTCTCATCATAATGAGGTGGAACGGGAGATTCTCATGGTGATGAGGTGGAACGGAAGATTCTCATCCTGATGTGGTGGAACGGGAGATTCTCATCATGATGAGGTGGAACGGGAGATTCTCATCCTGATGTGGTGGAACGGGAGATTCTCATCATGATGAGGTGGAACGGGAGATTCTCATCATGATGAGGTGGAACGGGAGATTCTCATCCTGATGAGGTGGAACGGGAGATTCTCATGGTGATGAGGTGGAACGGGAGATTCTCATCCTGATGTGGTGGAACGGGAGATTCTCATCATGATGAGGTGGAACGGGAGATTCTCATCATGATGAGGTGGAACGGGAGATTCTCATCCTGATGTGGTGGAACGGGAGATTCTCATGGTGATGAGGTGGAACGGGAGATTCTCTTCCTGATGTGATGGAACGGGAGATTCTCATCATGATGAGGTGGAACGGGAGATTCTCATCCTGATGTGATGGAACGGGAAATTCTCATCATGATGAGGTGGAACAGGAGATTCTCATCCTGAAGTGGTGGAACAGGAGATTCTCATCATGATGTGTTGGAACTGGAGAATCTCCTCATGATGAGGTGGAACGGGAGATTCTCATCCTGAAGTGGTGGAACGGGAGATTCTCATCATGATGTGGTGGAACGGGAGATTGTCATCATGATGAGGTGGAACGGAAGATTCTCATGGTGATGTGGTGGAACGGGAGATTCTCATTATGATGAGGTTGACCTGCAGATTCTCATCATGATGAGGTGGAACAGGAGATTCTCATCATAATGAGGTGGAACGGGAGATTCTCATGGTGATGAGGTGGAACGGAAGATTCTCATCCTGATGTGGTGGAACGGGAGATTCTCATCATGATGAGGTGGAACGGGAGATTCTCATCCTGATGTGGTGGAACGGGAGATTCTCATCATGATGAGGTGGAACGGGAGATTCTCATCATGATGAGGTGGAACGGGAGATTCTCATCATGATGAGGTGGAACGGGAGATTCTCATGGTGATGAGGTGGAACGGGAGATTCTCATCCTGATGTGGTGGAACGGGAGATTCTCATCATGATGAGGTGGAACGGGAGATTCTCATCATGATGAGGTGGAACGGGAGATTCTCATCCTGATGTGGTGGAACGGGAGATTCTCATGGTGATGAGGTGGAACGGGAGATTCTCTTCCTGATGTGATGGAACGGGAGATTCTCATCATGATGAGGTGGAACGGGAGATTCTCATCATGATGTGGTGGAACAGGAGATTCTCATGGTGATGAGGTAGAACGGGAGATTGTCATGGTGATGAGGTGGAACGGGAGATTCTCATGGTGATGAGGTGGAACAGGAGATTCTCATCATGATGAGGTGGAATAGGAGATTCTCATCATGATGAGGTGGAACAGGAGATTCTCATCAAGATGAGGTGGAACAGGAGATTCTCATCAAGATGAGGTGGAACAGGAGATTCTCATCCTGAAGTGGTGGAACAGGAGATTCTCATCATGATATGTTGGAACGGGAGAATCTTATCATGATGAGGTGGAACGGGAGATTCTCATCATGATGAGGTAGATCGGAAGATTCTCATGGTGATGTGGTGGAACGGGAGATTCTCATCATGATGAGGTGGACCTGCAGATTCTCATCATGATGAGGTGGAACGGGAGATTCTCATCATGATGAGGTGGAACGGGAGATTCTCATCATGATGAGGTGGAACAGGAGATTCTCATCATAATGAGGTGGAACGGGAGATTCTCATGGTGATGAGGTTGAACGGAAGATTCTCATCCTGATGTGGTGGAACGGGAGATTCTCATCATGATGAGGTGGAACGGGAGATTCTCATCCTGATGTGGTGGAACAGGAGATTCTCATCATGATGAGGTGGAACGGGAGATTCTCATCATGATGAGGTGGAACGGGAGATTCTCATCATGATGAGGTGGAACGGGAGATTCTCATCATGATGTGGTGGAACGGGAGATTCTCATCATGATGAGGTGGAACGGGAGATTCTCATCCTGATGTGGTGGAACGGGAGATTCTCATCATGATGAGGTGGAACGGGAGATTCTCATCATGATGAGGTGGAACGGGAGATTCTCATCCTGATGTGGTGGAACGGGAGATTCTCATGGTGATGAGGTGGAACGGGAGATTCTCTTCCTGATGTGATGGAACGGGAGATTCTCATCCTGAAATGGTGGAACAGGAGATTCTCATCATGATGTGGTGGAACAGGAGATTCTCATCCTGATGTGGTGGAACGGTAGATTCTCATACTGATGTGATGGAACGGGAGATTCTCATCCTGATGTGGTGGAACGGTAGATTCTCATCCTGATGTGATGGAACGGGAGATTCTCATCATGATGAGGTGGAACGGGAGATTCTCATCATGATGAGGTGGACCTGCAGATTCTCATCATGATGAGGTGGAACAGGAGATTCTCATCATGATGAGGTGGAATGGGAGATTCTCATCATGATGTGGTGGAACGGGAGATTCTCATCCTGATGTGATGGAACGGGAGATTCTCATCATGATGAGGTGGAACGGGAGATTCTCATGGTGATGAGGTAGAACAGGAGATTCTCATCATGATGTGATGGAACGGGAGATTCTCATCATGATGAGGTGGACCTGCAGATTCTCATCATGATGAGGTGGAACAGGAGATTCTCATCATGATGAGGTGGAACGGGAGATTCTCATCATGATGTGGTGGAACGGGAGATTCTCATCCTGATGTGATGGAACGGGAGATTCTCATCATGATGAGGTGGAACGGGAGATTCTCATCATGATGAGGTGGAACGGGAGATTCTCATCATGATGAGGTGGAACGGGAGAGTCTCATCCTGATGAGGTGGAACGGGAGATTCTCATCATGATGAGGTGGAACGGGAGATTCTCATCATGATGAGGTGGAACGGGAGAGTCTCATCCTGATGTGGTGGAACGGGAGATTCTCATGGTGATGAGGTGGAACGGGAGATTCTCATGGTGATGTGGTGGAACGGGAGATTCTCATCATGATGTGGTGGAACGGGAGATTCTCATCCTGAAGTGGAGGAACAGGAGATTCTCATCCTGATGAGGTGGACCTGCAGATTGTCATCATGATGAGGTGGAACAGGAGATTGTCATCATGATGTGGTGGAACGGGAGATTCTCATCGTGATGTGGTGGAACGGGAGATTCTCATCATGATGTGATGGAACGGGAGATTCTCATCATGATGAGGTGGAACAGGAGATTCTCATGGTGATGAGGTAGAACAGGAGATTCTCATGGTGATGACGTGGAACGGGAGATTCTCATCATGATGAGGTGGAACGGGAGATTCTCATCATGATGAGGTGGAACGGGAGAGTCTCATCCTGATGAGGTGGAACGGGAGATTCTCATCATGATGAGGTGGAACGGGAGATTCTCATCATGATGAGGTGGAACGGGAGAGTCTCATCCTGATGTGGTGGAACGGGAGATTCTCATGGTGATGAGGTGGAACGGGAGATTCTCATGGTGATGTGGTGGAACGGGAGATTCTCATCATGATGTGGTGGAACGGGAGATTCTCATCCTGAAGTGGAGGAACAGGAGATTCTCATCCTGATGAGGTGGACCTGCAGATTCTCATCATGATGAGGTGGAACAGGAGATTGTCATCATGATGTGTTGGAACGGGAGATTCTCATCGTGATGTGGTGGAACGGGAAATTCTCATCCTGATGTGATGGAACGGGAGATTCTCATCATGATGAGGTGGAACAGGAGATTCTCATGGTGATGAGGTAGAACAGGAGATTCTCATGGTGATGACGTGGAACGGGAGATTCTCATCATGATGAGGTGGAACGGGAGATTCTCATCATGATGAGGTGGAACGGGAGAGACTCATCCTGATGTGGTGGAACGGGAGATTCTCATGGTGATGAGGTGGAACGGGAGATTCTCATTATGATGTGGTGGAACGGGAGATTCTCATCATGATGTGGTGGAACGGGAGATTCTCATGGTGATGAGGTGGAACGGGAGATTCTCATCATGATGAGGTGGAACGGGAGATTCTCCTCATGATGTGGTGAAACGGGAGATTCTCATCATGATGAGGTGGAACGGGAGATTGTCATCATGATGTGGTGGAACGGGAGATTCTCATCGTGATGTGGTGGAACGGGAGATTGTCATCATGATGTGGTGGAACGGGAGATTCTCATCATGATGAGGTGGAACGGGAGATTCTCATCATGATGAGGTGGAACGGGAGATTCTCATCATGATGTGGTGGAACGGGAGATTCTCATGGTGATGTGGTGGAACGGGAGATTCTCATTATGATGTGGTGAAACGGGAGATTCTCATGGTGATCTGTTGGAACGGGAGATTCTCATCATGATGAGGTGGAACAGGAGATTCTCATCATGATGAGGTGGAACGGGAGATTCTTATCATGATGTGGTGGAACGGGAGATTCTCATGGTGATGTGGTGGAACGGGAGATTCTCATGGTGATGTGGTGGAACGGGAGATTCTCATCCTGAAGTGGTGGAACAGGAGATTCTCATCATGATGTCGTGGAACGGGAGATTCTCATCCTTATGTGGTGGAACAGGTGATTCTCATCCTGATGTGGTGGAACGGTAGATTCTCATCCTGATGTGATGGAACAGGAGATTCTCATCCTGATGTGGTGGAACGGGAGATTCTCATCCTGATGAGGTGGAACGGTAGATTCTCATCCTGATGTGATGGAACGGGAGATTCTCATCATGATGAGGTGGAACGGGAGATTCTCATCACTATGAGGTGGAACGGGAGATTCTCATCCTGAAGTGGAGGAACAGGAGATTCTCATCCTGATGAGGTGGAACGGGAGATTCTCATGGTGATGTGGTGGAACGTGAGATTCTCATCATGATGTGGTGGAACGGGAGATTCTCATCCTGAAGTGGAGGAACAGGAGATTCTCATCCTGATGAGGTGGAACGGGAGATTCTCATGGTGAGGTGGAGGAACGGGAGATTCTCATCATGATGAGGTGGAGCTGGAGATTCTCATCATGATGAGGTGGAACGGGAGATCCTCATCATGATGAGGTGGAACAGGAGATTCTCATCATGATGAGGTGGAACGGGAGATTCTCATGGTGATGAAGTGGAACGGAAGATTCTCATCCTGATGTGGTGGAACGGGAGATTCTCATCATGATGAGGTGGAACGGGAGATTCTCATCATGATGAGGTGGAACGGGAGATTCTCATCCTGATGTGGTGGAACGGGAGATTCTCATCATGATGAGGTGGAACAGGAGATTCTCATCCTGAAGTGGTGGAACAGGAGATTCTCATCATGATGTGGTGGAACGGGAGAATCTCATCATGATGAGGTGGAACGGGTGATTCTCATCCTGATGTGGTGGAACGGGAGATTCTCATCATGATGTGGTGGAACGGGAGATTCTCATCATGATGAGGTGGAACGGAAGATTCTCATCATGATGTGGTGGAACGGGACAATCTCATCATGATGAGGTGGACCTGCAGATTCTCATCATGATGTGGTGGAACGGGAGATTCTCATCCTGATGTGATGGAACGGGAGATTCTCATCATGATGAGGTGGAACGGGAGATTCTCATGGTGATGAGGTAGAACAGGAGATTCTCATGGTGATGAGGTGGAACGGGAGATTCTCATCATGATGAGGTGGAACGGGAGAGTCTCATCCTGATGTGGTGGAACGGGAGATTCTCATGGTGATGAGGTGGAACGGGAGATTCTCATCATGATGTGGTGGAACGGGAGATTCTCATCATGATGTGGTGGAACAGGAGATTCTCATGGTGATGAGGTGGAACGGGAGATTCTCATCATGATGAGGTGGAACGGGAGATTCTCATCATGATGAGGTGGAACGGGAGATTGTCATCATGATGTGGTGGAACGGGAGATTCTCATCGTGATGTGGTGGAACGGGAGATTCTCATCATGATGTGGTGGAACGGGAGATTCTCATCATGATGAGGTGGAACAGGAGATTCTCATCATGATGAGGTGGAACGGGAGATTCTCATCATGATGTGGTGGAACGGGAGATTCTCATGGTGATGTGGTGGAACGGGAGATTCTCATTATGATGTGGTGAAACGGGAGATTCTCATGGTGATGTGGTGGAACGGGAGATTCTCATCATGATGAGGTGGAACAGGAGATTCTCATCATGATGAGGTGGAACGGGAGATTCTCATCCTGAAGTGGCGGAACAGGAGATTCTCATCATTGTGTCGTGGAACGGTACATTCTCATCCTTATGTGGTGGAACAGGAGATTCTCATCCTGATGTGGTGGAACGGTAGATTCTCATCCTGATGTGATGGAACAGGAGATTCTCATCCTGATGTGGTGGAACGGGAGATTCTCATCATGATGAGGTGGAACAGGAGATTCTCATCATGATGAGGTGGAACGGGAGATTCTCATCATGATGTGGTGGAACGGGAGATTCTCATGGTGATGTGGTGGAACGGGAGATTCTCATCCTGAAGTGGTGGAACAGGAGATTCTCATCATGATGTCGTGGAACGGGAGATTCTCATCCTTATGTGGTGGAACAGGAGATTCTCATCCTTATGTGGTGGAACGGTAGATTCTCATCCTGATGTGATGGAACAGGAGATTCTCATCCTGATGTGGTGGAACGGGAGATTCTCATCCTGATGAGGTGGAACGGTAGATTCTCATCCTGATGTGATGGAACGGGAGATTCTCATCATGATGAGGTGGAACGGGAGATTCTCATCATGATGAGGTGGAACAGGAGATTCTCATCCTGAAGTGGAGGAACAGGAGATTCTCATCCTGATGAGGTGGAACGGGAGATTCTCATGGTGATGTGGTGGAACGGGAGATTCTCATCATGATGTGGTGGAACGGGAGATTCTCATCCTGAAGTGGAGGAACAGGAGATTCTCATCCTGATGAGGTGGACCTGCAGATTCTCATCATGATGAGGTGGAACAGGAGATTCTCATCATGATGAGGTGCAACGGGAGATTGTCATCATGATGTGGTGGAACGGGAGATTCTCATCCTGATGTGATGGAACGGAAGATTCTCATCATGATGAGGTGGAACGGGAGATTCTCATGGTGATGAGGTAGAACAGGAGATTCTCATGGTGATGACGTGGAACGGGAGATTCTCATCATGATGAGGTGGAACGGGAGATTCTCATCATGATGAGGTGGAACGGGAGAGTCTCATCCTGATGTGGTGGAACGGGAGATTCTCATGGTGATGAGGTGGAACGGGAGATTCTCATCATGATGTGGTGGAACGGGAGATTCTCATCATGATGTGGTGGAACGGGAGATTCTCATGGTGATGAGGTGGAACGGGAGATTCTCATCATAATGAGGTGGAACGGGAGATTCTCATGGTGATGAAGTGGAACGGAAGATTCTCATCCTGATGTGGTGGAACGGGAGATTCTCATCATGATGAGGTGGAACAGGAGATTCTCATCCTGATGAGGTGGAACGGGAGATTCTCATGGTGAGGTGGTGGAACGGGAGATTCTCATCATGATGAGGTGGAGCTGGAGATTCTCATCATGATGAGGTGGAACGGGAGATCCTCATCATGATGAGGTGGAACAGGAGATTCTCATCATGATGAGGTGGAACGGGAGATTCTCATGGTGATGTGGTGGAACGGAAGATTCTCATCCTGATGTGGTGGAACGGGAGATTCTCATCATGATGAGGTGGAACGGGAGATTCTCATCATGATGAGGTGGAACGGGAGATTCTCATCCTGATGTGGTGGAACGGGAGATTCTAATCATGATGAGGTGGAACAGGAGATTCTCATCCTGAAGTGGTGGAACAGGAGATTCTCATCATGATGTGGTGGAACGGGAGAATCTCATCATGATGAGGTGGAATGGGTGATTCTCATCCTGATGTGGTGGAACGGGAGATTCTCATCATGATGTGGTGGAACGGGAGATTCTCATCATGATGAGGTGGAACGGAAGATTCTCATCATGATGTGGTGGAACGGGAGATTCTCATCATGATGAGGTGGACCTGCAGATTCTCATCATGATGAGGTGGAACAGGAGATTCTCATCATGATGAGGTGGAACGGGAGATTCTCATCATGATGTGGTGGAACGGGAGATTCTCATCCTGATGTGATGGAACGGGAGATTCTCATCATGATGAGGTGGAACGGGAGATTCTCATCATGATGAGGTGGAACGGGAGATTCTCATCATGATGAGGTGGAACGGGAGAGTCTCATCCTGATGAGGTGGAACGGGAGATTCTCATCATGATGAGGTGGAACGGGAGATTCTCATCATGATGAGGTGGAACGGGAGAGTCTCATCCTGATGTGGTGGAACGGGAGATTCTCATGGTGATGAGGTGGAACGGGAGATTCTCATCATGATTTGGTGGAACGGGAGATTCTCATCATGATGTGGTGGAACGGGAGATTCTCATGGTGATGAGGTGGAACGGGAGATTCTCATCATGATGAGGTGGAACGGGAGATTCTCATCATGATGAGGTGGAACGGGAGATTGTCATCATGATGTGGTGGAACGGGAGATTCTCATCGTGATGTGGTGGAACGGGAGATTGTCATCATGATGTGGTGGAACGGGAGATTCTCATCATGATGAGGTGGAACGGGAGATTCTCATCATGATGAGGTGGAACGGGAGATTCTCATCATGATGTGGTGGAACGGGAGATTCTCATGGTGATGTGGTGGAACGGGAGATTCTCATTATGATGTGGTGAAACGGGAGATTCTCATGGTGATGTGGTGGAACGGGAGATTCTCATCATGATGAGGTGGAACAGGAGATTCCCATCATGATGAGGTGGAACGGGAGATTCTCATCATGATGTGGTGGAAGGGGAGATTCTCATGGTGATGTGGTGGAACGGGAGATTCTCATCCTGAAGTGGCGGAACAGGAGATTCTCATCATGGTGTCGTGGAACGGAAGATTCTCATCCTTATGTGGTGGAACAGGAGATTCTCATCCTGATGTGGTGGAACGGTAGATTCTCATCCTGATGTGATGGAACAGGAGATTCTCATCCTGATGTGGTGGAACGGGAGATTCTCATCATGATGAGGTGGAACAGGAGATTCTCATCATGATGAGGTGGAACGGGAGATTCTCAACATGATGTGGTGGAACGGGAGATTCTCATGGTGATGTGGTGGAACGGGAGATTCTCATGGTGAAGTGGTGGAACAGGAGATTCTCATCCTGAAGTGGAGGAACAGGAGATTCTCATCCTGATGAGGTGGACCTGCAGATTCTCATCATGATGAGGTGGAACAGGAGATTCTCATCATGATGAGGTGGAACGGGAGATTCTCATCCTGATGTGATGGAACGGGAGATTCTCATCATGACGAGGTGGAACGGGAGATTCTCATGGTGATGAGGTAGAACAGGAGAGTCTCATGGTGATGAGGTGGAACGGGAGATTCTCATCATGATGAGGTGGAACGGGAGATTCTCATCATGATGAGGTGGAACGGGAGAGTCTCATCCTGATGTGGTGGAACGGGAGATTCTCATGGTGATGAAGTGGAACGGGAGATTCTCATCATGATGTGGTGGAACGGGAGATTCTCATCATGATGTGGTGGAACGGGAGATTCTCATGGTGATGAGGTGGAACGGGAGATTCTCATCATGATGAGGTGGAACGGGAGATTCTCATCATGATGAGGTGGAACGGGAGATTGTCATCATGATGTGGTGGAACGGAAGATTCTCATCGTGATGTGGTGGAACGGTAGATTGTCATCAATATGTGGTGGAACGGGAGATTCTCATCATGATGAGGTGGAACGGGAGATTCTCATCATGATGAGGTGGAACGGGAGATTCTCATCATGATGTGGTGGAACGGGAGATTCTCATGGTGATGTGGTGGAACGGGAGATTCTCATTATGATGTGGTGAAACGGGAGATTCTCATGGTGATGTGGTGGAACGGGAGATTCTCATCATGATGAGGTGGAACAGGAGATTCTCATCATGATGAGGTGGAACGGGAGATTCTCATCATGATGTGGTGGAAGGGGAGATTCTCATGGTGATGTGGTGGAACGGGAGATTCTCATCCTGAAGTGGCGGAACAGGAGATTCTCATCATGGTGTCGTGGAACGGGAGATTCTCATCCTTATGTGGTGGAACAGGAGATTCTCATCCTGATGTGGTGGAACGGTAGATTCTCATCCTGATGTGATGGAACAGGAGATTCTCATCCTGATGTGGTGGAACAGGAGATTCTCATCATGATGTCGTGGAACGGGAGATTCTCATCCTTATGTGGTGGAACAGGAGATTCTCATCCTTATGTGGTGGAACGGTTGATTCTCATCCTGATGTGATGGAACAGGAGATTCTCATCCTGATGTGGTGGAACGGGAGATTCTCATCCTGATGAGGTGGAACGGTAGATTCTCATCCTGATGTGATGGAACAGGAGATTCTCATCCTGATGTCGTGGAACGGGAGATTCTCATCCTTATGTGGTGGAACAGGAGATTCTCATCCTTATGTGGTGGAAAGGTTGATTCTCATCCTGATGTGATGGAAAGGGAGATTCTCATCCCGATGTGGTGGAACGGGAGATTCTCATCCTGATGAGGTGGAACGGTAGATTCTCATCCTGATGTGATGGAACGGGAGATTCTCATCATGATGAGATGGAACGGGAGATTCTCATCATGATGAGGTGGAACAGGAGATTCTCATCCTGAAGTGGAGGAGCAGGAGATTCTCATCCTGATGAGGTGGAACGGGAGATTCTCATGGTGATGTGGTGGAACGGGAGATTCTCATCATGATGTGGTGGAACGGGAGATTCTCATCCTGAAGTGGAGGAACAGGAGATTCTCATCCTGATGAGGTGGACCTGCAGATTCTCATCATGATGAGGTGGAACGGGAGAGTCTCATCCTGATGTGGTGGAACGGGAGATTGTCATGGTGATGAGGTGGAACGGGAGATTCTCATCATGATGTGGTGGAACGGGAGATTCTCATCATGATGTGGTGGAACGGGAGATTCTCATGGTGATGAGGTGGAACGGGAGATTCTCATCATGATGAGGTGGAACGGGAGATTCTCATCATGATGAGGTGGAACGGGAGATTCTCATCCTGAAGTGGTGGAACAGGAGATTCTCATCGTGATGTGGTGGAACGGGAGATTGTCATCATGATGTGGTGGAACGGGAGATTCTCATCATGATGAGGTGGAACGGGAGATTCTCATCATGATGAGGTGGAACGGGAGATTCTCATCATGATGTGGTGGAACGGGAGATTCTCATGGTGATGTGGTGGAACGGGAGATTCTCATCATGATGAGGTGGAACGGGAGATTCTCATCATGATGAGGTGGAACAGGAGATTCTCATCATGATGAGGTGGAACGGGAGATTCTCATCATGATGTGGTGGAAGGGGAGATTCTCATGGTGATGTGGTGGAACGGGAGATTCTCATCCTGAAGTGGCGGAACAGGAGATTCTCATCATGGTGTCGTGGAATGGTAGATTCTCATCCTTATGTGGTGGAACAGGAGATTCTCATCCTGATGTGGTGGAACGGTAGATTCTCATCCTGATGTGATGGAACAGGAGATTCTCATCCTGATGTGGTGGAACAGGAGATTCTCATCATGATGAGGTGGAACGGGAGATTCTCAACATGATGTGGTGGAACGGGAGATTCTCATGGTGATGTGGTGGAACGGGAGATTCTCATGGTGAAGTGGTGGAACAGGAGATTCTCATCATGGTGTCGTGGAACAGGAGATTCTCATCCTTATGTTGTGGAACAGGAGATTCTCATCCTTATGTGGTGGAACGGTAGATTCTCATCCTGATGTGATGGAACAGGAGATTCTCATCCTGATGTGGTGGAACGGGAGATTCTCATCCTGATGAGGTGGAACGGTAGATTCTCATCCTGATGTGATGGAACGGGAGATTCTCATCATGATGAGGTGGAACGGGAGATTCTCATCATGATGAGGTGGAACAGGAGATTCTCATCCTGAAGTGGAGGAACAGGAGATTCTCATCCTGATGAGGTGGAACGGGAGATTCTCATGGTGATGTGGTGGAACGGGAGATTCTCATCATGATGTGGTGGAACGGGAGATTCTCATCCTGATGTGGAGGAACAGGAGATTCTCATCCTGATGAGGTGGACCTGCAGATTCTCATCATGATGAGGTGGAACAGGAGATTCTCATCATGATGAGGTGGAACGGGAGATTCTCATCCTGATGTGATGGAACGGGAGATTCTCATCATGATGAGGTGGAACGGGAGATTCTCATGGTGATGAGGTAGAACAGGAGATTCTCATGGTGATGAGGTGGAACGGGAGATTCTCATCATGATGAGGTGGAACGGGAGATTCTCATCATGATGAGGTGGAACGGGAGAGTCTCATCCTGATGTGGTGGAACGGGAGATTCTCATGGTGATGAGGTGGAACGGGAGATTCTCATCATGATGTGGTGGAACGGGAGATTCTCATCGTGATGTGGTGGAACGGGAGATTCTCATCATGATGTGGTGGAACGGGAGATTCTCATGGTGATGAGGTGGAACGGGAGATTCTCATCATGATGAGGTGGAACGGGAGATTCTCATCATGATGAGGTGGAACGGGAGATTGTCATCATGATGTGGTGGAACGGAAGATTCTCATCGTGATGTGGTGGAACGGGAGATTGTCATCATGATGTGGTGGAACGGGAGATTCTCATCGTGATTAGGTGGAACGGGAGATTCTCATCATGATGAGGTGGAACGGGAGATTCTCATCATGATGTGGTGGAACGGGAGATTCTCATGGTGATGTGGTGGAACGGGAGATTCTCATTATGATGTGGTGAAACGGGAGATTCTCATGGTGATGTCGTGGAACGGGAGATTCTCATCCTTATGTGGTGGAACAGGAGAATCTCATCCTTATGTGGTGGAACGGTTGATTCTCATCCTGATGTGATGGAAAGGGAGATTCTCATCCTGATGTGGTGGAACGGGAGATTCTCATCCTGATGAGGTGGAACGGTAGATTCTCATCCTGATGTGATGGAACGGGAGATTCTCATCATGATGAGGTGGAACGGGAGATTCTCATCATGATGAGGTGGAACAGGAGATTCTCATCCTGAAGTGGAGGAGCAGGAGATTCTCATCCTGATGAGGTGGAACGTGAGATTCTCATGGTGATGTGGTGGAACGGGAGATTCTCATCATGATGTGGTGGAACGGGAGATTCTCATCCTGAAGTGGAGGAACAGGAGATTCTCATCCTGATGAGGTGGACTTGCAGATTCTCATCATGATGAGGTGGAACAGGAGATTCTCATCATGATGAGGTGGAACGGGAGATTCTCATCATGATGTGGTGGAACGCGAGATTCTCATCCTGATGTGATGGAACGGGAGATTCTCATCATGATGTGGTGGAACGGGAGATTCTCATGGTGATGTGGTGGAACGGGAGATTCTCATCATGATGTGGTGGAAGGGGAGATTCTCATGGTGATGTGGTGGAACGGGAGATTCTCATCCTGAAGTGGCGGAACAGGAGATTCTCATCATGGTGTCGTGGAACGGTAGATTCTCATCCTTATGTGGTGGAACAGGAGATTCTCATCCTGATGTGGTGGAACAGTAGATTCTCATCCTGATGTGATGGAACAGGAGATTCTCATCCTGATGTGGTGGAACGGGAGATTCTCATCGTGATGAGGTGGAACAGGAGATTCTCATCATGATGAGGTGGAACGGGAGATTCTCATCATGATGTGGTGGAACGGGAGATTCTCATGGTGATGTGGTGGAACGGGAGATTCTCATGGTGAAGTGGTGGAACAGGAGATTCTCATCATGGTGTCGTGGAACGGGAGATTCTCATCCTTATGTTGTGGAACAGGAGATTCTCATCCTTATGTGGTGGAACGGTAGATTCTCATCCTGATGTGATGGAACAGGAGATTCTCATCCTGATGTGGTGGAACGGGAGATTCTCATCCTGATGAGGTGGAACGGTAGATTCTCATCCTGATGTGATGGAACGGGAGATTCACATCATGATGTGGTGGAACGGGAGATTCTCATCCTGATGTGATGGAACAGGAGATTCTCATCATGATGAGGTGGAACGGGAGATTCTCATGGTGATGAGGTAGAACAGGAGATTCTCATGGTGATGACGTGGAACGGGAGATTCTCATCATGATGAGGTGGAACGGGAGATTCTCATCATGATGAGGTGGAACGGGAGAGTCTCATCCTGATGTGGTGGAACGGGAGATTCTCATGGTGATGAGGTGGAACAGGAGATTCTCATCCTGAAGTGGAGGAACAGGAGATTCTCATCCTGATGAGGTGGAACGGGAGATTCTCATGGTGATGTGGTGGAACGGGAGATTCTCATCATGATGTGGTGGAACGGGAGATTCTCATCCTGAAGTGGAGGAACAGGAGATTCTCATCCTGATGAGGTGGACCTGCAGATTCTCATCATGATGAGGTGGAACAGGAGATTCTCATCATGATGAGGTGGAACGGGAGATTCTCATCATGATGTGGTGGAACGGGAGATTCTCATCCTGATGTGATGGAACGGGAGATTCTCATCATGATGAGGTGGAACGGGAGATTCTCATGGTGATGAGGTAGAACAGGAGATTCTCATGGTGATGACGTGGAATGGGAGATTCTCATCATAATGAGGTGGAACGGGAGATTCTCATGGTGATGAAGTGGAACGGAAGATTCTCATCCTGAAGTGGTGGAACGGGAGATTCTCATCATGATGAGGTGGAACGGGAGATTCTCATCATGATGAGGTGGAACGGGAGATTCTCATCCTGATGTGGTGGAACGGGAGATTCTCATCATGATGAGGTGGAACAGGAGATTCTCATCCTGAAGTGGTGGAACAGGAGATTCTCATCATGATGTGGTGGAACGGGAGAATCTCATCATGATGAGGTGGAACGGGTGATTCTCATCCTGATGTGGTGGAACGGGAGATTCTCATCATGATGTGGTGGAACGGGAGATTCTCATCATGATGAGGTGGAACGGAAGATTCTCATCATGATGTGGTGGAACGGGAGATTCTCATCATGATGAGGTGGACCTGCAGATTCTAATCATGATGAGGTGGAACAGGAGATTGTCATCATGATGAGGTGGAACGGGAGATTCTCATCATGATGTGGTGGAACGGGAGATTCTCATCCTGATGTGATGGAACGGGAGATTCTCTTCATGATGAGGTGGAACGGGAGATTCTCATGGTGATGAGGTAGAACAGGAGATTCTCATGGTGATGAGGTGGAACGGGAGATTCTCATCATGATGAGGTGGAACGGGAGATTCTCATCATGATGAGGTGGAACGGGAGAGTCTCATCCTGATGTGGTGGAATGGGAGATTCTCATGGTGATGAGGTGGAACGGGAGATTCTCATCATGATGTGGTGGAACGGGAGATTCTCATCATGATGTGGTGGAACGGGAGATTCTCATCATGATGTGGTGGAACGGGAGATTCTCATGGTGATGAGGTGGAACGGGAGATTCTCATCATGATGAGGTGGAACGGGAGATTCTCATCATGATGAGGTGGAACGGGAGATTGTCATCATGATGTGGTGGAACGGAAGATTCTCATCGTGATGTGGTGGAACGGGAGATTGTCATCATGATGTGGTGGAACGGGAGATTCTCATCATGATGAGGTGGAACGGGAGATTCTCATCATGATGAGGTGGAACGGGAGATTCTCATCATGATGTGGTGGAACGGGAGATTCTCATGGTGATGTGGTGGAACGGGAGATTCTCATTATGATGTGGTGAAACGGGAGATTCTCATGGTGATGTGGTGGAACGGGAGATTCTCATCATGATGAGGTGGAACAGGAGATTCTCATCATGATGAGGTGGAACGGGAGATTCTCATCATGATGTGGTGGAAGGGGAGATTCTCATGGTGATGTGGTGGAACGGGAGATTCTCATCCTGAAGTGGCGGAACGGGAGATTCTCATCATGGTGTCGTGGAACGGGAGATTCTCATCCTTATGTGGTGGAACAGGAGATTCTCATCCTGATGTGGTGGAACGGTAGATTCTCATCCTGATGTGATGGAACGGGAGATTCTCATCCTGATGTGGTGGAACAGGAGATTCTCATCATGATGTCGTGGAACGGGAGATTCTCATCCTTATGTGGTGGAACAGGAGATTCTCATCCTTATGTGGTGGAACGGTTGATTCTCATCCTGATGTGATGGAACAGGAGATTCTCATCCTGATGTGGTGGAACGGGAGATTCTCATCCTGATGAGGTGGAACGGTAGATTCTCATCCTGATGAGGTGGAACGGTAGATTCTCATCCTGATGTGATGGAACGGGAGATTCTCATCATGATGAGGTGGAACGGGAGATTCTCATCATGATGAGGTGGAACAGGAGATTCTCATCCTGAAGTGGAGGAACAGGAGATTCTCATCCTGATGAGGTGGAACGGGAGATTCTCATGGTGATGTGGTGGAACGGGAGATTCTCATCATGATGAGGTGGAACGGGAGATTCTCATCCTGAAGTGGAGGAACAGGAGATTCTCATCCTGATGAGGTGGACCTGCAGATTCTCATCATGATGAGGTGGAACAGGAGATTCTCATCATGATGAGGTGGAACGGGAGATTCTCATCATGATGTGGTGGAACGGGAGATTCTCATCCTGATGAGGTGGAACGGGAGATTCTCATCCTGATGTGATGGAATGGGAGATTCTCATCATGATGAGGTGGAACGGGAGATTCTCATGGTGATGAGGTAGAACAGGAGATTCTCATCATGATGAGGTGGAACGGGAGATTCTCATCGTGATGTGGTGGAACGGGAGATTCTCATCATGATGTGGTGGAACGGGAGATTCTCATCATGATGAGGTGGAACGGGAGATTCTCATCATGATGTGGTGGAACGGGAGATTCTCATGGTGATGTGGTGGAACGGGAGATTCTCATTATGATGTGGTGAAACGGGAGATTCTCATGGTGATGTGGTGGAACGGGAGATTCTCATCATGATGAGGTGGAACAGGAGATTCTCATCATGATGAGGTGGAACGGGAGATTCTCATCATGATGTGGTGGAACGGGAGATTCTCATGGTGATGTGGTGGAACAGGAGATTCTCATGGTGATGTGGTGGAACGGGAGATTCTCATCCTGAAGTGGTGGAACAGGAGATTCTCATCATGATGTCGTGTAACGGGAGATTCTCATCCTTATGTGGTGGAACAGGAGATTCTCATCCTGATGTGGTGGAACGGTAGATTCTCATCCTGATGTGATGGAACAGGAGATTCTCATCCTGATGTGGTGGAACGGGAGATTCTCATCATGATGAGGTGGAACGGTAGATTCTCATCCTGATGTGATGGAACAGGAGATTCTCATCATGATGAGGTGGAACGGGAGATTCTCATCATGATGAGGTGGAACAGGAGATTCTCATCCTGAAGTGGAGGAACAGGAGATTCTCATCCTGATGAGGTGGAACGGGAGATTCTCATGGTGATGTGGTGGAACGGGAGATTCTCATCATGATGTGGTGGAACGGGAGATTCTCATCCTGAAGTGGAGGAACAGGAGATTCTCATCCTGATGAGGTGGAACGGGAGATTCTCATGGTGAGGTGGTGGAACGGGAGATTCTCATCATGATGAGGTGGAGCTGGAGATACTCATCATGATGAGGTGGAACGGGAGATCCTCATCATGATGAGGTGGAACAGGAGATTCTCCTCATGATGAGATGGAACAGGAGATTCTCATCATGATGAGGTGGAACGGGAGATTCTCATGGTGATGAAGTGGAACGGAAGATTCTCATCCTGATGTGGTGGAACGGGAGATTCTCATCATGATGAGGTGGAACGGGAGATTCTCATCATGATGAGGTGGAACGGGAGATTCTCATCCTGATGTGGTGGAACGGGAGATTCTCATCATGATGAGGTGGAACGGGAGATTGTCATCATGATGTGTTGGAACGGGAGATTCTCATCCTGATGTGGTGGAACAGGAGATTCTCATCCTGACGTGGTGGAACGGGAGATTCTCATGGTGATGTGGTGGAACGGTAGATTCTCATCATGATGAGGTATTCTCATCCTGATGTGATGGAACGGGAGATTCTCATCATGATGAGGTGGAACAGGAGATTCTCATCCTGAAGTGGTGGAACAGGAGATTCTCATCATGATGTGGTGGAACGGGAGAATCTCATCATGATGAGGTGGAACGGGTGATTCTCATCCTGATGTGGTGGAACGGGAGATTCTCATCATGATGTTGTTGAACGGGAGATTCTCATCATGATGAGGTGGAACGGGAGATTCTCATCATGATGAGGTGGAACGGGAGAATCTCATCATGATGAGGTGGAACGGGTGATTCTCGTCCTGATGTGGTGGAACGGGAGATTCTCATCATGATGTGGTGGAACGGGAGATTCTCATCATGATGAGGTGGAACGGGAGATTCTCATCATGATTAGGTGGAACGGGAGATTCTCATTATGATGTCGTGAAACGGGAGATTCTCATGGTGATGTGGTGGAACGGGAGATTCTCATCATGATGAGGTGGAACAGGAGATTCTCATCATGATGAGGTGGAACGGGAGATTCTCATCATGATGTGGTGGAACGGGAGATTCTCATGGTGATGTGGTGGAACGGGAGATTCTCATGGTGATGTGGTGGAACGGGAGATTCTCATCCTGAAGTGGTGGAACAGGAGATTCTCATCATGATGTCGTGGAACGGGAGATTCTCATCCTTATGTGGTGGAACAGGAGATTCTCATCCTGATGTGGTGGAACGGTAGATTCTCATCCTGATGTGATGGAACAGGAGATTCTCATCCTGATGTGGTGGAACGGGAGATTCTCATCCTGATGAGGTGGAACGGTAGATTCTCATCCTGATGTGATGGAACGGGAGATTCTCATCATGATGAGGTGGAACGGGAGATTCTCATCATGATGAGGTGGAACAGGAGATTCTCATCCTGAAGTGGAGGAACAGGAGATTCTCATCCTGATGAGGTGGAACGGGAGATTCTCATGGTGATGTGGTGGAACGGGAGATTCTCATCATGATGTGGTGGAACGGGAGATTCTCATCCTGAAGTGGAGGAACAGGAGATTCTCATCCTGATGAGGTGGAACGGGAGATTCTCATGGTGAGGTGGTGGAACGGGAGATTCTCATCATGATGAGGCGGAGCTGGTGATTCTCATCATGATGAGGTGGAACGGGAGATCCTCATCATGATGAGGTGGAACAGGAGATTCTCCTCATGATGAGGTGGAACAGGAGATTCTCATCATGATGAGGTGGAACGGGAGATTCTCATGGTGATGAAGTGGAACGGAAGATTCTCATCCTGATGTGGTGGAACGGGATATTCTCATCATGATGAGGTGGAACGGGAGATTCTCATCATGATGAGGTGGAACGGGAGATTCTCATCCTGATGTGGTGGAACGGGAGATTCTCATCATGATGAGGTGGAACGGGAGATTCTCATCATGATGTGTTGGAACGGGAGATTCTCATCCTGATGTGGTGGAACAGGAGATTCTCATCCTGATGTGGTGGAACGGGAGATTCTCATGGTGATGTGGTGGAACGGTAGATTCTCATCCTGATGAGGTATTCTCATCCTGATGTGATGGAACGGGAGATTCTCATCATGATGAGGTGGAACATGAGATTCTCATCCTGAAGTGGTGGAACAGGAGATTCTCATCATGATGTGGTGGAACGGGAGAATCTCATCATGATGAGGTGGAACGGGTGATTCTCATCCTGATGTGGTGGAACGGGAGATTCTCATCATGATGTGGTGGAACGGGAGATTCTCATCATGATGAGGTGGAATGGGAGATTCTCATCATGATGAGGTGGAACGGGAGATTCTCATCATGATGAGGTGGAACGGGAGATTGTCATCATGATGTGGTGGAACGGGAGATTCTCATGGTGATGAGGTGGAACGGGAGATTGTCATCATGATGTTGTGGAACGGGAGATTCTCATCATGATGAGGTGGAACGGGAGATTCTCATCATGATGAGGTGGAACGGGAGATTCTCATCATGATGTGTTGGAACGGGAGATTCTCATCCTGATGTGGTGGAACAGGAGATTCTCATCCTGACGTGGTGGAACGGGAGATTCTCATGGTGATGTGGTGGAACGGGAGATTCTCATCATGATGAGGTGGAACGGGAGATTCTCATCCTGATGTGGTGGAACGGGAGATTCTCATCATGATGAGGTGGAACGGGAGATTGTCATCATGATGTGTTGGAACGGGAGATTCTCATCCTGATGTGGTGGAACAGGAGATTCTCATCCTGACGTGGTGGAACGGGAGATTCTCATGGTGATGTGGTGGAACGGTAGATTCTCATCATGATGAGGTATTCTCATCCTGATGTGATGGAACGGGAGATTCTCATCATGATGAGGTGGAACAGGAGATTCTCATCCTGAAGTGGTGGAACAGGAGATTCTCATCATGATGTGGTGGAACGGGAGAATCTCATCATGATGAGGTGGAACGGGTGATTCTCATCCTGATGTGGTGGAACGGGAGATTCTCATCATGATGTGGTGGAACGGGAGATTCTCATCATGATGAGGTGGAACGGGAGATTCTCATCATGATGAGGTGGAACGGGAGAATCTCATCATGATGAGGTGGAACGGGTGATTCTCGTCCTGATGTGGTGGAACGGGAGATTCTCATCATGATGTGGTGGAACGGGAGATTCTCATCATGATGAGGTGGAACGGGAGATTCTCATCATGATTAGGTGGAACGGGAGATTCTCATTATGATGTCGTGAAACGGGAGATTCTCATGGTGATGTGGTGGAACGGGAGATTCTCATCATGATGAGGTGGAACAGGAGATTCTCATCATGATGAGGTGGAACGGGAGATTCTCATCATGATGTGGTGGAACGGGAGATTCTCATGGTGATGTGGTGGAACGGGAGATTCTCATGGTGATGTGGTGGAACGGGAGATTCTCATCCTGAAGTGGTGGAACAGGAGATTCTCATCATGATGTCGTGGAACGGGAGATTCTCATCCTTATGTGGTGGAACAGGAGATTCTCATCCTGATGTGGTGGAACGGTAGATTCTCATCCTGATGTGATGGAACAGGAGATTCTCATCCTGATGTGGTGGAACGGGAGATTCTCATCCTGATGAGGTGGAACGGTAGATTCTCATCCTGATGTGATGGAACGGGAGATTCTCATCATGATGAGGTGGAACGGGAGATTCTCATCATGATGAGGTGGAACAGGAGATTCTCATCCTGAAGTGGAGGAACAGGAGATTCTCATCCTGATGAGGTGGAACGGGAGATTCTCATGGTGATGTGGTGGAACGGGAGATTCTCATCATGATGTGGTGGAACGGGAGATTCTCATCCTGAAGTGGAGGAACAGGAGATTCTCATCCTGATGAGGTGGAACGGGAGATTCTCATGGTGAGGTGGTGGAACGGGAGATTCTCATCATGATGAGGCGGAGCTGGTGATTCTCATCATGATGAGGTGGAACGGGAGATCCTCATCATGATGAGGTGGAACAGGAGATTCTCCTCATGATGAGGTGGAACAGGAGATTCTCATCATGATGAGGTGGAACGGGAGATTCTCATGGTGATGAAGTGGAACGGAAGATTCTCATCCTGATGTGGTGGAACGGGATATTCTCATCATGATGAGGTGGAACGGGAGATTCTCATCATGATGAGGTGGAACGGGAGATTCTCATCCTGATGTGGTGGAACGGGAGATTCTCATCATGATGAGGTGGAACGGGAGATTCTCATCATGATGTGTTGGAACGGGAGATTCTCATCCTGATGTGGTGGAACAGGAGATTCTCATCCTGATGTGGTGGAACGGGAGATTCTCATGGTGATGTGGTGGAACGGTAGATTCTCATCCTGATGAGGTATTCTCATCCTGATGTGATGGAACGGGAGATTCTCATCATGATGAGGTGGAACATGAGATTCTCATCCTGAAGTGGTGGAACAGGAGATTCTCATCATGATGTGGTGGAACGGGAGAATCTCATCATGATGAGGTGGAACGGGTGATTCTCATCCTGATGTGGTGGAACGGGAGATTCTCATCATGATGTGGTGGAACGGGAGATTCTCATCATGATGAGGTGGAATGGGAGATTCTCATCATGATGAGGTGGAACGGGAGATTCTCATCATGATGAGGTGGAACGGGAGATTGTCATCATGATGTGGTGGAACGGGAGATTCTCATCGTGATGAGGTGGAACGGGAGATTGTCATCATGATGTTGTGGAACGGGAGATTCTCATCATGATGAGGTGGAACGGGAGATTCTCATCATGATGAGGTGGAACGGGAGATTCTCATCATGATGTGTTGGAACGGGAGATTCTCATCCTGATGTGGTGGAACAGGAGATTCTCATCCTGATGTGGTGGAACGGGAGATTCTCATGGTGATGTGGTGGAACGGTAGATTCTCATCATGATGAGGTATTCTCATCCTGATGTGATGGAACGGGAGATTCTCATCATGATGAGGTGGAACAGGAGATTCTCATCCTGAAGTGGTGGAACAGGAGATTCTCATCATGATGTGGTGGAACGGGAGAATCTCATCATGATGAGGTGGAACGGGTGATTCTCATCCTGATGAGGTGGAACGGTAGATTCTCATCCTGATGTGATGGAACGGGAGATTCTCATCATGATGAGGTGGAACGGGAGATTCTCATCATGATGAGGTGGAACAGGAGATTCTCATCCTGAAGTGGAGGAACAGGAGATTCTCATCCTGATGAGGTGGAACGGGAGATTCTCATGGTGATGTGGTGGAACGGGAGATTCTCATCATGATGTGGTGGAACGGGAGATTCTCATCCTGAAGTGGAGGAACAGGAGATTCTCATCCTGATGAGGTGGAACGGGAGATTCTCATGGTGAGGTGGTGGAACGGGAGATTCTCATCATGATGAGGTGGAGCTGGAGATTCTCATCATGATGAGGTGGAACGGGAGATCCTCATCATGATGAGGTGGAACAGGAGATTCTCCTCATGATGAGGTGGAACAGGAGATTCTCATCATGATGAGGTGGAACGGGAGATTCTCATGGTGATGAAGTGGAACGGAAGATTCTCATCCTGATGTGGTGGAACGGGAGATTCTCATCATGATGAGGTGGAACGGGAGATTCTCATCATGATGAGGTGGAACGGGAGATTCTCATCCTGATGTGGTGGAACGGGAGATTCTCATCATGATGAGGTGGAACGGGAGATTCTCATCATGATGTGTTGGAACGGGAGATTCTCATCCTGATGTGGTGGAACAGGAGATTCTCATCCTGATGTGGTGGAACGGGAGATTCTCATGGTGATGTGGTGGAACGGTAGATTCTCATCATGATGAGGTATTCTCATCCTGATGTGATGGAACGGGAGATTCTCATCATGATGAGGTGGAACAGGAGATTCTCATCCTGAAGTGGTGGAACAGGAGATTCTCATCATGATGTGGTGGAACGGGAGAATCTCATCATGATGAGGTGGAACGGGTGATTCTCATCCTGATGTGGTGGAACGGGAGATTCTCATCATGATGTGGTGGAACGGGAGATTCTCATCATGATGAGGTGGAATGGGAGATTCTCATCATGATGAGGTGGAACGGGAGATTCTCATCATGATGAGGTGGAACGGGAGATTGTCATCATGATGTGGTGGAACGGGAGATTCTCATCGTGATGAGGTGGAACGGGAGATTGTCATCATGATGTTGTGGAACGGGAGATTCTCATCATGATGAGGTGGAACGGGAGATTCTCATCATGATGAGGTGGAACGGGAGATTCTCATCATGATGTGTTGGAACGGGAGATTCTCATCCTGATGTGGTGGAACAGGAGATTCTCATCCTGATGTGGTGGAACGGGAGATTCTCATGGTGATGTGGTGGAACGGTAGATTCTCATCATGATGAGGTATTCTCATCCTGATGTGATGGAACGGGAGATTCTCATCATGATGAGGTGGAACAGGAGATTCTCATCCTGAAGTGGTGGAACAGGAGATTCTCATCATGATGTCGTGGAACGGGAGAATCTCATCATGATGAGGTGGAACGGGTGATTCTCATCCTGATGTGGTGGAACGGGAGATTCTCATCATGATGTGGTGGAACGGGAGATTCTCATCATGATGAGGTGGAACGGGAGATTCTCATCATGATGAGGTGGAACGGGAGAATCTCATCATGATGAGGTGGAACGGGTGATTCTCGTCCTGATGTGGTGGAACGGGAGATTCTCATCATGATGTGGTGGAACGGGAGATTCTCATCATGATGAGGTGGAACGGGAGATTCTCATCATGATGAGGTGGAACGGGAGATTCTCATTATGATGTGGTGAAACGGGAGATTCTCATGGTGATGTGGTGGAACGGGAGATTCTCATCATGATGAGGTGGAACAGGAGATTCTCATCATGATGAGGTGGAACGGGAGATTCTCATCATGATGTGGTGGAACGGGAGATTCTCATGGTGATGTGGTGGAACGGGAGATTCTCATGGTGATGTGGTGGAACGGGAGATTCTCATCCTGAAGTGGTGGAACAGGAGATTCTCATCATGATGTCGTGGAACGGGAGATTCTCATCCTTATGTGGTGGAACAGGAGATTCTCATCCTGATGTGGTGGAACGGTAGATTCTCATCCTGATGTGATGGAACAGGAGCTTCTCATCCTGATGTGGTGGAACGGGAGATTCTCATCCTGATGAGGTGGAACGGTAGATTCTCATCCTGATGTGATGGAACGGGAGATTCTCATCATGATGAGGTGGAACGGGAGATTCTCATCATGATGAGGTGGAACAGGAGATTCTCATCCTGAAGTGGAGGAACAGGAGATTCTCATCCTGATGAGGTGGAACGGGAGATTCTCATGGTGATGTGGTGGAACGGGAGATTCTCATCATGATGTGGTGGAACGGGAGATTCTCATCCTGAAGTGGAGGAACAGGAGATTCTCATCCTGATGAGGTGGAACGGGAGATTCTCATGGTGAGGTGGTGGAACGGGAGATTCTCATCATGATGAGGTGGAGCTGGAGATTCTCATCATGATGAGGTGGAACGGGAGATCCTCATCATGATGAGGTGGAACAGGAGATTCTCCTCGTGATGAGGTGGAACAGGAGATTCTCATCATGATGAGGTGGAACGGGAGATTCTCATGGTGATGAAGTGGAACGGAAGATTCTCATCCTGATGTGGTGGAACGGGAGATTCTCATCATGATGAGGTGGAACGGGAGATTCTCATCATGATGAGGTGGAACGGGAGATTCTCATCCTGATGTGGTGGAACGGGAGATTCTCATCATGATGAGGTGGAACGGGAGATTCTCATCATGATGTGTTGGAACGGGAGATTCTCATCCTGATGTGGTGGAACAGGAGATTCTCATCCTGATGTGGTGGAACGGGAGATTCTCATGGTGATGTGGTGGAACGGTAGATTCTCATCATGATGAGGTATTCTCATCCTGATGTGATGGAACGGGTTATTTTCATCATGATGAGGTGGAACAGGAGATTCTCATCCTGAAGTGGTGGAACAGGAGATTCTCATCATGATGTGGTGGAACGGGAGAATCTCATCATGATGAGTTGGAACGGGTGATTCTCATCCTGATGTGGTGGAACGGGAGATTCTCATCATGATGTGGTGGAACGGGAGATTCTCATCATGATGAGGTGGAACGGGAGATTCTCATCATGATGAGGTGGAACGGGAGATTCTCATCGTGATGAGGTGGAACGGGAGATTGTCATCATGATGTGGTGGAACGGGAGATTCTCATCGTGATGAGGTGGAACGGGAGATTGTCATCATGATGTTGTGGAACGGGAGATTCTCATCATGATGAGGTGGAACGGGAGATTCTCATCATGATGAGGTGGAACGGGAGATTGTCATCATGATGTGGTGGAACGGGAGATTCTCATGGTGATGTGGTGGAACGGGAGATTCTCATCATGATGAAGTGGAACAGGAGATTCTCATCATGATGAGGTGGAACGGGAGATTCTGATCATGATGTGGTGGAACGGGAGATTCTCATGGTGATGTGGTGGAACGGGAAATTCTCATCCTGAAGTGGTGGAACAGGAGATTCTCATCATGATGTCGTGGAACGGGAGATTCTCATCCTTATGTGGTGGAACAGGAGATTCTCATCCTGATGTTGTGGAACGGTAGATTCTCATCCTGATGTGATGGAACAGGAGATTCTCATCCTGATGTGGTGGAACGGGAGATTCTCATCCTGATGAGGTGGAACGGTAGATTCTCATCCTGATGTGATGGAACGGGAGATTCTCATCATGATGAGGTGGAACGGGAGATTCTCATCATGATGAGGTGGAACAGGAGATTTTCATCCTGAAGTGGAGGAACAGGAGATTCTCATCCTGATGAGGTGGAACGGGAGATTCTCATGGTGATGTGGTGGAACGGGAGATTCTCATCATGATGTGGTCAAACGGGAGATTCTCATGGTGATGTGGTGGAACGGGAGATTCTCATCCTGATGTGTTGGAACAGGAGATTCTCATCCTGATGTGGTGGAACGGGAGATTCTCATGGTGATGAGGTGGAACGGAAGATTCTCATCCTGATGTGGTGTAACGGGAGATTCTCATCATGATGAGGTGGAACGGGAGATTCTCATCATGATGAGGTGGAACGGGAGATTCTCATCCTGATGTGGTGGAACGGGAGATTCTCATCCTGAAGTGGAGGAACAGGAGATTCTCATCCTGATGAGGTGGAACGGGAGATTCTCATGGTGAGGTGGTGGAACGGGAGATTCTCATCATGATGAGGTGGAACGGGAGATTCTCATCATGATGTGTTGGAACGGGAGATTCTCATCCTGATGTGGTGGAACAGGAGATTCTCATCCTGATGTGGTGGAACGGGAGATTCTCATGGTGATGTGGTGGAACGGTAGATTCTCATCATGATGAGGTATTCTCATCCTGATGTGATGGAACGGGTTATTTTCATCATGATGAGGTGGAACAGGAGATTCTCATCCTGAAGTGGTGGAACAGGAGATTCTCATCATGATGTGGTGGAACGGGAGAATCTCATCATGATGAGTTGGAACGGGTGATTCTCATCCTGATGTGGTGGAACGGGAGATTCTCATCATGATGTGGTGGAACGGGAGATTCTCATCATGATGAGGTGGAACGGGAGATTCTCATCATGATGAGGTGGAACGGGAGATTCTCATCATGATGAGGTGGAACGGGAGATTGTCATCATGATGTGGTGGAACGGGAGATTCTCATCGTGATGAGGTGGAACGGGAGATTGTCATCATGATGTTGTGGAACGGGAGATTCTCATCATGATGAGGTGGAACGGGAGATTCTCATCATGATGAGGTGGAACGGGAGATTGTCATCATGATGTGGTGGAACGGGAGATTCTCATGGTGATGTGGTGGAACGGGAGATTCTCATCATGATGAGGTGGAACAGGAGATTCTCATCATGATGAGGTGGAACGGGAGATTCTCATCATGATGTGGTGGAACGGGAGATTCTCATGGTGATGTGGTGGAACGGGAGATTCTCATCCTGAAGTGGTGGAACAGGAGATTCTCATCATGATGTCGTGGAACGGGAGATTCTCATCCTTATGTGGTGGAACAGGAGATTCTCATCCTGATGTTGTGGAACGGTAGATTCTCATCCTGATGTGATGGAACAGGAGATTCTCATCCTGATGTGGTGGAACGGGAGATTCTCATCCTGATGAGGTGGAACGGTAGATTCTCATCCTGATGTGATGGAACGGGAGATTCTCATCATGATGAGGTGGAACGGGAGATTCTCATCATGATGAGGTGGAACAGGAGATTTTCATCCTGAAGTGGAGGAACAGGAGATTCTCATCCTGATGAGGTGGAACGGGAGATTCTCATGGTGATGTGGTGGAACGGGAGATTCTCATCATGATGTGGTCAAACGGGAGATTCTCATGGTGATGTGGTGGAACGGGAGATTCTCATCCTGATGTGTTGGAACAGGAGATTCTCATCCTGATGTGGTGGAACGGGAGATTCTCATGGTGATGAGGTGGAACGGAAGATTCTCATCCTGATGTGGTGGAACGGGAGATTCTCATCATGATGAGGTGGAACGGGAGATTCTCATCATGATGAGGTGGAACGGGAGATTCTCATCCTGATGTGGTGGAACGGGAGATTCTCATCCTGAAGTGGAGGAACAGGAGATTCTCATCCTGATGAGGTGGAACGGGAGATTCTCATGGTGAGGTGGTGGAACGGGAGATTCTCATCATGATGAGGTGGAGCTGGAGATTCTCATCATGATGAGGTGGAACGGGAGATCCTCATCATGATGAGGTAGAACAGGAGATTCTCCTCATGATGAGGTGGAACAGGAGATTCTCATCATGATGAGGTGGAATGGGAGATTCTCATGGTGATGATGTGGAACGGAAGATTCTCATCCTGATGTGGTGGAACGGGAGATTCTCATCATGATGAGGTGGAACGGGAGATTCTCATCATGATGAGGTGGAACGGGAGATTCTCATCCTGATGTGGTGGAACGGGAGATTCTCATCATGATGAGGTGGAACGGGAGATTCTCATCATGATGTGGTGGAACGGGAGATTCTCATCCTGATGTGGTGGAACAGGAGATTCTCATCCTGATGTGGTGGAACGGGAGATTCTCATCCTGATGTGGTGGAACGGGAGATTCTCATGGTGAAGAGGTGGAGCGGAAGATTCTCATCCTGATGTGGTGGAACGGGAGATTCTCATCATGATGAGGTGGAACGGGAGATTCTCATCATGATGAGGTGGAACGGGAGATTCTCATCCTGATGTGGTGGAACGGGAGATTCTCATCCTGAAGTGGAGGAACAGGAGATTCTCATCCTGATGAGGTGGAACGGGAGATTCTCATGGTGAGGTGGTGGAACGGGAGATTCTCATCATGATGAGGTCGAGCTGGAGATTCTCATCATGATGAGGTTGAACGGGAGATTCTCATGGTGATGTGGTGGAACGGGAGATTCTCATCATGATGAGGTGGAACGGGAGATTCTCATCCTGATGTGATGGAACGGGAGATTCTCATCATGATGAGGTGGAACGGGAGATTCTCATCATGATGAGGTGGAACAGGAGATTCTCATCCTGATGAGGTGGAACGGGAGATTCTCATGGTGAGGTGGTGGAACGGGAGATTCTCATCATGATGAGGTGGAACGGGAGATTCTCATCCTGATGTGGTGGAACGGGAGATTCTCATCCTGAAGTGGAGGAACAGGAGATTCTCATCCTGATGAGGTGGAACGGGAGATTCTCATGGTGAGGTGGTGGAACGGGAGATTCTCATCATGATGAGGTGGAGCTGGAGATTCTCATCATGATGAGGTGGAACGGGAGATTCTCATCCTGATGTGGTGGAACAGAAGATTCTCATCCTGATGTGGTGGAACGGGAGATTCTCATGGTGATGAGGTGGAGCGGAAGATTCTCATCCTGATGTGGTGGAACGGGAGATTCTCATCATGATGAGGTGGAACGGGAGATTCTCATCATGATGAGGTGGAACGGGAGATTCTCATCCTGATGTGGTGGAACGGGAGATTCTCATCATGATGAGGTGGAACGGGAGATTCTCATCATGATGTGGTGGAACGGGAGATTCTCATCCTGATGTGGTGGAACAGGAGATTCTCATCATGATGAGGTGGAACGGGAGATTCTCATCATGATGAGGTGGAACAGGAGATTCTCCTCATGATGAGGTGGAACAGGAGATTCTCATCATGATGAGGTGGAACAGGGGATTCTCATTGGGGATGAGGTGGAACGGAAGATTCTCATCCTGATGTGGTGGAACGGGAGATTCTCATCCTGATGTGATGGAACGGAAGATTCTCATCATGATGAGGTGGAACAGGAGATTCTCATCCTGAAGTGGTGGAACTTGAGATTCTCATGGTGATGTGGTGGAACGGGAGATTCTCATCATGATGAGGTGGAACGGGAGATTCTCATCCTGATGTGATGGAACGGGAGATTCTCATCATGATGAGGTGGAACGGGAGATCCTCATCATGATGAGGTGGAACAGGAGATTCTCCTCATGATGAGGTGGAACAGGAGATTCTCATCATGATGAGGTGGAACGGGAGATTCTCATGGTGATGAGGTGGAACGGAAGATTCTCATCCTGATGTGGTGGAACGGGAGATTCTCATCATGATGAGGTGGAACGGGAGATTCTCATCATGATGAGGTGGAACGGGAGATTCTCATCCTGATGTGGTGGAACGGGAGATTCTCATCATGATGAGGTGGAACGGGAGATTCTCATCATGATGAGGTGGAACAGGGGATTCTCAATGGGGATGAGGTGGAACGGAAGATTCTCATCCTGATGTGGTGGAACGGGAGATTCTCATCCTGATGTGATGGAACGGAAGATTCTCATCATGATGAGGTGGAACAGGAGATTCTCATCCTGAAGTGGTGGAACGGGAGATTCTCATGGTGATGTGGTGGAACGGGAGATTCTCATCATGATGAGGTGGAACGGGAGATTCTCATCCTGATGTGATGGAACGGGAAATTCTCATCATGATGAGGTGGAACGGGAGATCCTCATCATGATGAGGTGGAACAGGAGATTCTCCTCATGATGAGGTGGAACAGGAGATTCTCATCATGATGAGGTGGAACGGGAGATTCTCATGGTGATGAGGTGGAACGGAAGATTCTCATCCTGATGTGGTGGAACGGGAGATTCTCATCATGATGAGGTGGAACGGGAGATTCTCATCATGATGAGGTGGAACGGGAGATTCTCATCCTGATGTGGTGGAACGGGAGATTCTCATCCTGAAGTGGAGGAACAGGAGATACTCATCCTGATGAGGTGGAACGGGAGATTCTCATGGTGAGGTGGTGGAACGGGAGATTCTCATCATGATGAGGTGGAGCTGGAGATTCTCATCATGATGAGGTGGAACGGGAGATTCTCATCCTGATGTGGTGGAACAGGAGATTCTCATCCTGATGTGGTGGAACGGGAGATTCTCATGGTGATGAGGTGGAACGGAAGATTCTCATCCTGATGTGGTGGAACGGGAGATTCTCATCATGATGAGGTGGAACGGGAGATTCTCATCATGATGAGGTGGAACGGGAGATTCTCATCCTGATGTGGTGGAACGGGAGATTCTCATCATGATGAGGTGGAACGGGAGATTCTCATCATGATGTGGTGGAACGGGAGATTCTCATCCTGATGTGGTGGAACAGGAGATTCTCATCATGATGAGGTGGAACGGGAGATTCTCATCATGATGAGGTGGAACAGGAGATTCTCATCATGATGAGGTGGAACAGGAGATTCTCATCCTGAAGTGGTGGAACGGGAGATTCTCATCCTGAAGTGGTGAAACGGGAGATTCTCATCCTGAAGTGGTGAAACGGGAGATTCTCATCATGATGATGTGGAACGGGAGATTCTCATCCTGATGTGATGGAATGGGAGATTCTCATCATGATGAGGTGGAACGGGAGATCCTCATCATGATGAGGTGGAACAGGAGATTCTCCTCATGATGAGGTGGAACAGGAGATTCTCATCATGATGAGGTGGAACGGTAGATTCTCATGGTGATGAGGTGGAACGGAAGATTCTCATCCTGATGTGGTGGAACGGGAGATTCTCATCATGATGAGGTGGAACGGGAGATTCTAATCATGATGAGGTGGAACGGGAGATTCTCATCCTGATGTGGTGGAACGGGAGATTCTCATCATGATGAGGTGGAACGGGAGATTCTCATCATGATGTGGTGGAACGGGAGATTCTCATCCTGATGTGGTGGAACAGGAGATTCTCATCCTGATGTGGTGGAACGGGAGATTCTCATGGTGATGAGCTGGAAAAGAAGATTCTCATCCTGATGTGGTGGAACGGGAGATTCTCATCATGATGAGGTGGAACGGGAGATTCTCATCATGATGAGCTGGAACGGGAGATTCTCATCCTGATGAGGTGGAACGGGAGATTCTCATCCTGATGTGATGGAACCGGAGATTCTCATCATGATGAGGTGGAACGGGAGATTCTCATCATGATGAGGTGGAACAGGAGATTCTCATCCTGAAGTGGAGGAACAGGAGATTCTCATCCTGATGAGGTGGAACGGGAGATTCTTATGGTGATGTGGTGGAACGGGAGATTCTCATCATGATGTGGTGAAACGGGAGATTCTCATGGTGATGTGGTGGAACGGGAGATTCTCATCCTGATGTGGTGGAACGGGAGATTGTCATCCTGATGTGGTGGAACGGGAGATTCTCATGGTGATGAGGTGGAACGGAAGATTCTCATCCTGATGTGGTGGAACGGGAGATTCTCATCATGATGAGGTGGAACGGGAGATTCTCATCATGATGAGGTGGAACGGGAGATTCTCATCCTGATGTGGTGGAACAGGAGATTCTCATCCTGAAGTGGAGGAACAGGAGATTCTCATCCTGATGAGGTGGAACGGGAGATTCTCATGGTGAGGTGGTGGAACGGGAGATTCTCATCATGATGAGGTGGAGCTGGAGATTCTCATCATGATGAGGTGGAACGGGAGATTCTCATCATGATGTGTTGGAACGGGAGATTCTCATCCTGATGTGGTGGAACAGGAGATTCTCATCCTGATGTGGTGGAACGGGAGATTCTCATGGTGATGTGGTGGAACGGTAGATTCTCATCATGATGAGGTATTCTCATCCTGATGTGATGGAACGGGAGATTCTCATCATGATGAGGTGGAACAGGAGATTCTCATCCTGAAGTGGTGGAACAGGAGATTCTCATCATGATGTCGTGGAACGGGAGAATCTCATCATGATGAGGTGGAACGGGTGATTCTCATCCTGATGTGGTGGAACGGGAGATTCTCATCATGATGTGGTGGAACGGGAGATTCTCATCATGATGAGGTGGAACGGGAGATTCTCATCATGATGAGGTGGAACGGGAGAATCTCATCATGATGAGGTGGAACGGGTGATTCTCGTCCTGATGTGGTGGAACGGGAGATTCTCATCATGATGTGGTGGAACGGGAGATTCTCATCATGATGAGGTGGAACGGGAGATTCTCATCATGATGAGGTGGAACGGGAGATTCTCATTATGATGTGGTGAAACGGGAGATTCTCATGGTGATGTGGTGGAACGGGAGATTCTCATCATGATGAGGTGGAACAGGAGATTCTCATCATGATGAGGTGGAACGGGAGATTCTCATCATGATGTGGTGGAACGGGAGATTCTCATGGTGATGTGGTGGAACGGGAGATTCTCATGGTGATGTGGTGGAACGGGAGATTCTCATCCTGAAGTGGTGGAACAGGAGATTCTCATCATGATGTCGTGGAACGGGAGATTCTCATCCTTATGTGGTGGAACAGGAGATTCTCATCCTAATGTGGTGGAACGGTAGATTCTCATCCTGATGTGATGGAACAGGAGATTCTCATCCTGATGTGGTGGAACGGGAGATTCTCATCCTGATGAGGTGGAACGGTAGATTCTCATCCTGATGTGATGGAACGGGAGATTCTCATCATGATGAGGTGGAACGGGAGATTCTCATCATGATGAGGTGGAACAGGAGATTCTCATCCTGAAGTGGAGGAACAGGAGATTCTCATCCTGATGAGGTGGAACGGGAGATTCTCATGGTGATGTGGTGGAACGGGAGATTCTCATCATGATGTGGTGGAACGGGAGATTCTCATCCTGAAGTGGAGGAACAGGAGATTCTCATCCTGATGAGGTGGAACGGGAGATTCTCATGGTGAGGTGGTGGAACGGGAGATTCTCATCATGATGAGGTGGAGCTGGAGATTCTCATCATGATGAGGTGGAACGGGAGATCCTCATCATGATGAGGTGGAACAGGAGATTCTCCTCGTGATGAGGTGGAACAGGAGATTCTCATCATGATGAGGTGGAACGGGAGATTCTCATGGTGATGAAGTGGAACGGAAGATTCTCATCCTGATGTGGTGGAACGGGAGATTCTCATCATGATGAGGTGGAACGGGAGATTCTCATCATGATGAGGTGGAACGGGAGATTCTCATCCTGATGTGGTGGAACGGGAGATTCTCATCATGATGAGGTGGAACGGGAGATTCTCATCATGATGTGTTGGAACGGGAGATTCTCATCCTGATGTGGTGGAACAGGAGATTCTCATCCTGATGTGGTGGTACGGGAGATTCTCATGGTGATGTGGTGGAACGGTAGATTCTCATCATGATGAGGTATTCTCATCCTGATGTGATGGAACGGGTTATTTTCATCATGATGAGGTGGAACAGGAGATTCTCATCCTGAAGTGGTGGAACAGGAGATTCTCATCATGATGTGGTGGAACGGGAGAATCTCATCATGATGAGTTGGAACGGGTGATTCTCATCCTGATGTGGTGGAACGGGAGATTCTCATCATGATGTGGTGGAACGGGAGATTCTCATCATGATGAGGTGGAACGGGAGATTCTCATCATGATGAGGTGGAACGGGAGATTCTCATCATGATGAGGTGGAACGGGAGATTGTCATCATGATGTGGTGGAACGGGAGATTCTCATCGTGATGAGGTGGAACGGGAGATTGTCATCATGATGTTGTGGAACGGGAGATTCTCATCATGATGAGGTGGAACGGGAGATTCTCATCATGATGAGGTGGAACGGGAGATTGTCATCATGATGTGGTGGAACGGGAGATTCTCATGGTGATGTGGTGGAACGGGAGATTCTCATCATGATGAAGTGGAACAGGAGATTCTCATCATGATGAGGTGGAACGGGAGATTCTGATCATGATGTGGTGGAACGGGAGATTCTCATGGTGATGTGGTGGAACGGGAAATTCTCATCCTGAAGTGGTGGAACAGGAGATTCTCATCATGATGTCGTGGAACGGGAGATTCTCATCCTTATGTGGTGGAACAGGAGATTCTCATCCTGATGTTGTGGAACGGTAGATTCTCATCCTGATGTGATGGAACAGGAGATTCTCATCCTGATGTGGTGGAACGGGAGATTCTCATCCTGATGAGGTGGAACGGTAGATTCTCATCCTGATGTGATGGAACGGGAGATTCTCATCATGATGAGGTGGAACGGGAGATTCTCATCATGATGAGGTGGAACAGGAGATTTTCATCCTGAAGTGGAGGAACAGGAGATTCTCATCCTGATGAGGTGGAACGGGAGATTCTCATGGTGATGTGGTGGAACGGGAGATTCTCATCATGATGTGGTCAAACGGGAGATTCTCATGGTGATGTGGTGGAACGGGAGATTCTCATCCTGATGTGTTGGAACAGGAGATTCTCATCCTGATGTGGTGGAACGGGAGATTCTCATGGTGATGAGGTGGAACGGAAGATTCTCATCCTGATGTGGTGTAACGGGAGATTCTCATCATGATGAGGTGGAACGGGAGATTCTCATCATGATGAGGTGGAACGGTAGATTCTCATCCTGATGTGGTGGAACGGGAGATTCTCATCCTGAAGTGGAGGAACAGGAGATTCTCATCCTGATGAGGTGGAACGGGAGATTCTCATGGTGAGGTGGGTGAACGGGAGATTCTCATCATGATGAGGTGGAACGGGAGATTCTCATCATGATGTGTTGGAACGGGAGATTCTCATCCTGATGTGGTGGAACAGGAGATTCTCATCCTGATGTGGTGGAACGGGAGATTCTCATGGTGATGTGGTGGAACGGTAGATTCTCATCATGATGATATATTCTCATCCTGATGTGATGGAACGGGTTATTTTCATCATGATGAGGTGGAACAGGAGATTCTCATCCTGAAGTGGTGGAACAGGAGATTCTCATCATGATGTGGTGGAACGGGAGAATCTCATCATGATGAGTTGGAACGGGTGATTCTCATCCTGATGTGGTGGAACGGGAGATTCTCATCATGATGTGGTGGAACGGGAGATTCTCATCATGATGAGGTGGAACGGGAGATTCTCATCATGATGAGGTGGAACGGGAGATTCTCATCATGATGAGGTGGAACGGGAGATTGTCATCATGATGTGGTGGAACGGGAGATTCTCATCGTGATGAGGTGGAACGGGAGATTGTCATCATGATGTTGTGGAACGGGAGATTCTCATCATGATGAGGTGGAACGGGAGATTCTCATCATGATGAGGTGGAACGGGAGATTGTCATCATGATGTGGTGGAACGGGAGATTCTCATGGTGATGTGGTGGAACGGGAGATTCTCATCATGATGAGGTGGAACAGGAGATTCTCATCATGATGAGGTGGAACGGGAGATTCTCATCATGATGTGGTGGAACGGGAGATTCTCATGGTGATGTGGTGGAACGGGAGATTCTCATCCTGAAGTGGTGGAACAGGAGATTCTCATCATGATGTCGTGGAACGGGAGATTCTCATCCTTATGTGGTGGAACAGGAGATTCTCATCCTGATGTTGTGGAACGGTAGATTCTCATCCTGATGTGATGGAACAGGAGATTCTCATCCTGATGTGGTGGAACGGGAGATTCTCATCCTGATGAGGTGGAACGGTAGATTCTCATCCTGATGTGATGGAACGGGAGATTCTCATCATGATGAGGTGGAACGGGAGATTCTCATCATGATGAGGTGGAACAGGAGATTTTCATCCTGAAGTGGAGGAACAGGAGATTCTCATCCTGATGAGGTGGAACGGGAGATTCTCATGGTGATGTGGTGGAACGGGAGATTCTCATCATGATGTGGTCAAACGGGAGATTCTCATGGTGATGTGGTGGAACGGGAGATTCTCATCCTGATGTGTTGGAACAGGAGATTCTCATCCTGATGTGGTGGAACGGGAGATTCTCATGGTGATGAGGTGGAACGGAAGATTCTCATCCTGATGTGGTGGAACGGGAGATTCTCATCATGATGAGGTGGAACGGGAGATTCTCATCATGATGAGGTGGAACGGGAGATTCTCATCCTGATGTGGTGGAACGGGAGATTCTCATCCTGAAGTGGAGGAACAGGAGATTCTCATCCTGATGAGGTGGAACGGGAGATTCTCATGGTGAGGTGGTGGAACGGGAGATTCTCATCATGATGAGGTGGAGCTGGAGATTCTCATCATGATGAGGTGGAACGGGAGATCCTCATCATGATGAGGTAGAACAGGAGATTCTCCTCATGATGAGGTGGAACAGGAGATTCTCATCATGATGAGGTGGAACGGGAGATTCTCATGGTGATGATGTGGAACGGAAGATTCTCATCCTGATGTGGTGGAACGGGAGATTCTCATCATGATGAGGTGGAACGGGAGATTCTCATCATGATGAGGTGGAACGGGAGATTCTCATCCTGATGTGGTGGAACGGGAGATTCTCATCATGATGAGGTGGAACGGGAGATTCTCATCATGATGTGGTGGAACGGGAGATTCTCATCCTGATGTGGTGGAACAGGAGATTCTCATCCTGATGTGGTGGAACGGGAGATTCTCATCCTGATGTGGTGGAACGGGAGATTCTCATGGTGAAGAGGTGGAGCGGAAGATTCTCATCCTGATGTGGTGGAACGGGAGATTCTCATCATGATGAGGTGGAACGGGAGATTCTCATCATGATGAGGTGGAACGGGAGATTCTCATCCTGATGTGGTGGAACGGGAGATTCTCATCCTGAAGTGGAGGAACAGGAGATTCTCATCCTGATGAGGTGGAACGGGAGATTCTCATGGTGAGGTGGTGGAACGGGAGATTCTCATCATGATGAGGTGGAGCTGGAGATTCTCATCATGATGAGGTTGAACGGGAGATTCTCATGGTGATGTGGTGGAACGGGAGATTCTCATCATGATGAGGTGGAAAGGGAGATTCTCATCCTGATGTGATGGAACGGGAGATTCTCATCATGATGAGGTGGAACGGGAGATTCTCATCATGATGAGGTGGAACAGGAGATTCTCATCCTGATGAGGTGGAACGGGAGATTCTCATGGTGAGGTGGTGGAACGGGAGATTCTCATCATGATGAGGTGGAACGGGAGATTCTCATCCTGATGTGGTGGAACGGGAGATTCTCATCCTGAAGTGGAGGAACAGGAGATTCTCATCCTGATGAGGTGGAACGGGAGATTCTCATGGTGAGGTGGTGGAACGGGAGATTCTCATCATGATGAGGTGGAGCTGGAGATTCTCATCATGATGAGGTGGAACGGGAGATTCTCATCCTGATGTGGTGGAACAGAAGATTCTCATCCTGATGTGGTGGAACGGGAGATTCTCATGGTGATGAGGTGGAACGGAAGATTCTCATCCTGATGTGGTGGAACGGGAGATTCTCATCATGATGAGGTGGAACGGGAGATTCTCATCATGATGAGGTGGAACGGGAGATTCTCATCCTGATGTGGTGGAACGGGAGATTCTCATCATGATGAGGTGGAACGGGAGATTCTCATCATGATGTGGTGGAACGGGAGATTCTCATCCTGATGTGGTGGAACAGGAGATTCTCATCATGATGAGGTGGAACGGGAGATTCTCATCATGATGAGGTGGAACAGGAGATTCTCCTCATGATGAGGTGGAACAGGAGATTCTCATCATGATGAGGTGGAACAGGGGATTCTCATTGGGGATGAGGTGGAACGGAAGATTCTCATCCTGATGTGGTGGAACGGGAGATTCTCATCCTGATGTGATGGAACGGAAGATTCTCATCATGATGAGGTGGAACAGGAGATTCTCATCCTGAAGTGGTGGAACTTGAGATTCTCATGGTGATGTGGTGGAACGGGAGATTCTCATCATGATGAGGTGGAACGGGAGATTCTCATCCTGATGTGATGGAACGGGAGATTCTCATCATGATGAGGTGGAACGGGAGATCCTCATCATGATGAGGTGGAACAGGAGATTCTCCTCATGATGAGGTGGAACAGGAGATTCTCATCATGATGAGGTGGAACGGGAGATTCTCATGGTGATGAGGTGGAACGGAAGATTCTCATCCTGATGTGGTGGAACGGGAGATTCTCATCATGATGAGGTGGAACGGGAGATTCTCATCATGATGAGGTGGAACGGGAGATTCTCATCCTGATGTGGTGGAACGGGAGATTCTCATCATGATGAGGTGGAACGGGAGATTCTCATCATGATGAGGTGGAACAGGGGATTCTCAATGGGGATGAGGTGGAACGGAAGATTCTCATCCTGATGTGGTGGAACGGGAGATTCTCATCCTGATGTGATGGAACGGAAGATTCTCATCATGATGAGGTGGAACAGGAGATTCTCATCCTGAAGTGGTGGAACGGGAGATTCTCATGGTGATGTGGTGGAACGGGAGATTCTCATCATGATGAGGTGGAACGGGAGATTCTCATCCTGATGTGATGGAACGGGAAATTCTCATCATGATGAGGTGGAACGGGAGATCCTCATCATGATGAGGTGGAACAGGAGATTCTCCTCATGATGAGGTGGAACAGGAGATTCTCATCATGATGAGGTGGAACGGGAGATTCTCATGGTGATGAGGTGGAACGGAAGATTCTCATCATGATGTGGTGGAACGGGAGATTCTCATCATGATGAGGTGGAACGGGAGATTCTCATCATGATGAGGTGGAACGGGAGATTCTCATCCTGATGTGGTGGAACGGGAGATTCTCATCCTGAAGTGGAGGAACAGGAGATTCTCATCCTGATGAGGTGGAACGGGAGATTCTCATGGTGAGGTGGTGGAACGGGAGATTCTCATCATGATGAGGTGGAGCTGGAGATTCTCATCATGATGAGGTGGAACGGGAGATTCTCATCCTGATGTGGTGGAACAGGAGATTCTCATCCTGATGTGGTGGAACGGGAGATTCTCATGGTGATGAGGTGGAACGGAAGATTCTCATCCTGATGTGGTGGAACGGGAGATTCTCATCATGATGAGGTGGAACGGGAGATTCTCATCATGATGAGGTGGAACGGGAGATTCTCATCCTGATGTGGTGGAACGGGAGATTCTCATCATGATGAGGTGGAACGGGAGATTCTCATCATGATGTGGTGGAACGGGAGATTCTCACCCTGATGTGGTGGAACAGGAGATTCTCATCATGATGAGGTGGAACGGGAGATTCTCATCATGATGAGGTGGAACAGGAGATTCTCCTCATGATGAGGTGGAACAGGAGATTCTCATCATGATGAGGTGGAACAGGGGATTCTCATTGGGGATGAGGTGGAACGGAAGATTCTCATCCTGATGTGGTGGAACGGGAGATTCTCATCCTGATGTGATGGAACAGGAGATTCTCCTCATGATGAGGTGGAACAGGAGATTCTCATCATGATGAGGTGGAACGGGAGATTCTCATGGTGATGAGGTGGAACGGAAGATTCTCATCCTGATGTGGTGGAACGGGAGATTCTCATCATGATGAGGTGGAACGGGAGATTCTCATCATGATGAGGTGGAACGGGAGATTCTCATCCTGATGTGGTGGAACGGGAGATTCTCATCATGATGAGGTGGAACGGGAGATTCTCATCATGATGAGGTGGAACAGGGGATTCTCATTGGGGATGAGGTGGAACGGAAGATTCTCATCCTGATGTGGTGGAACGGGAGATTCTCATCCTGATGTGATGGAACGGAAGATTCTCATCATGATGAGGTGGAACAGGAGATTCTCATCCTGAAGTGGTGGAACGGGAGATTCTCATCCTGAAGTGGTGAAACGGGAGATTCTCATCATGATGATGTGGAACGGGAGATTCTCATCCTGATGTGATGGAATGGGAGATTCTCATCATGATGAGGTGGAACGGGAGATCCTCATCATGATGAGGTGGAACAGGAGATTCTCCTCATGATGAGGTGGAACAGGAGATTCTCATCATGATGAGGTGGAACGGTAGATTCTCATGGTGATGAGGTGGAACGGAAGATTCTCATCCTGATGTGGTGGAACGGGAGATTCTCATCATGATGAGGTGGAACGGGAGATTCTAATCATGATGAGGTGGAACGGGAGATTCTCATCCTGATGTGGTGGAACGGGAGATTCTCATCATGATGAGGTGGAACGGGAGATTCTCATCATGATGTGGTGGAACGGGAGATTCTCATCCTGATGTGGTGGAACAGGAGATTCTCATCCTGATGTGGTGGAACGGGAGATTCTCATGGTGATGAGCTGGAAAAGAAGATTCTCATCCTGATGTGGTGGAACGGGAGATTCTCATCATGATGAGGTGGAACGGGAGATTCTCATCATGATGAGCTGGAACGGGAGATTCTCATCCTGATGAGGTGGAACGGGAGATTCTCATCCTGATGTGATGGAACCGGAGATTCTCATCATGATGAGGTGGAACGGGAGATTCTCATCATGATGAGGTGGAACAGGAGATTCTCATCCTGAAGTGGAGGAACAGGAGATTCTCATCCTGATGAGGTGGAACGGGAGATTCTTATGGTGATGTGGTGGAACGGGAGATTCTCATCATGATGTGGTGAAACGGGAGATTCTCATGGTGATGTGGTGGAACGGGAGATTCTCATCCTGATGTGGTGGAACGGGAGATTGTCATCCTGATGTGGTGGAACGGGAGATTCTCATGGTGATGAGGTGGAACGGAAGATTCTCATCCTGATGTGGTGGAACGGGAGATTCTCATCATGATGAGGTGGAACGGGAGATTCTCATCATGATGAGGTGGAACGGGAGATTCTCATCCTGATGTGGTGGAACAGGAGATTCTCATCCTGAAGTGGAGGAACAGGAGATTCTCATCCTGATGAGGTGGAACGGGAGATTCTCATGGTGAGGTGGTGGAACGGGAGATTCTCATCATGATGAGGTGGAGCTGGAGATTCTCATCATGATGAGGTGGAACGGGAGATCCTCATCATGATGAGGTGGAACAGGAGATTCTCCTCATGATGAGGTGGAACAGGAGATTCTCATCATGATGAGGTGGAACGGTAGATTCTCATGGTGATGAGGTGGAACGGAAGATTCTCATCCTGATGTGGTGGAACGGGAGATTCTCATCATGATGAGGTGGAACGGGAGATTCTAATCATGATGAGGTGGAACGGGAGATTCTCATCCTGATGTGGTGGAACGGGAGATTCTCATCATGATGAGGTGGAACGGGAGATTCTCATCATGATGTGGTGGAACGGGAGATTCTCATCCTGATGTGGTGGAACAGGAGATTCTCATCCTGATGTGGTGGAACGGGAGATTCTCATGGTGATGAGCTGGAAAAGAAGATTCTCATCCTGATGTGGTGGAACGGGAGATTCTCATCATGATGAGGTGGAACGGGAGATTCTCATCATGATGAGCTGGAACGGGAGATTCTCATCCTGATGAGGTGGAACGGGAGATTCTCATCCTGATGTGATGGAACCGGAGATTCTCATCATGATGAGGTGGAACGGGAGATTCTCATCATGATGAGGTGGAACAGGAGATTCTCATCCTGAAGTGGAGGAACAGGAGATTCTCATCCTGATGAGGTGGAACGGGAGATTCTTATGGTGATGTGGTGGAACGGGAGATTCTCATCATGATGTGGTGAAACGGGAGATTCTCATGGTGATGTGGTGGAACGGGAGATTCTCATCCTGATGTGGTGGAACGGGAGATTGTCATCCTGATGTGGTGGAACGGGAGATTCTCATGGTGATGAGGTGGAACGGAAGATTCTCATCCTGATGTGGTGGAACGGGAGATTCTCATCATGATGAGGTGGAACGGGAGATTCTCATCATGATGAGGTGGAACGGGAGATTCTCATCCTGATGTGGTGGAACAGGAGATTCTCATCCTGAAGTGGAGGAACAGGAGATTCTCATCCTGATGAGGTGGAACGGGAGATTCTCATGGTGAGGTGGTGGAACGGGAGATTCTCATCATGATGAGGTGGAGCTGGAGATTCTCATCATGATGAGGTGGAACGGGAGATCCTCATCATGATGAGGTGGAACAGGAGATTCTCCTCATGATGAGGTGGAACAGGAGATTCTCATCATGATGAGGTGGAACGGGAGAATCTCATGGTGATGAGGTGGAACGGAAGATTCTCATCCTGATGTGGTGGAACGGGAGATTCTTTTCATGATGAGGTGGAACGGGAGATTCTCATCATGATGAGATGGAACGGGAGATTCTCATCCTGATGTGGTGGAACGGGAGATTCTCATCATGATGAGGTGGAACGGGAGATTCTCATCATGATGTGGTGGAACGGGAGATTCTCATCCTGATGTGGTGGAACAGGAGATTCTCATCCTGATGTGGTGGAACGGGAGATTCTCATGGTGATGAGGTGGAACGGAAGATTCTCATCCTGATGTGGTGGAACGGGAGATTCTCATCATGATGAGGTGGAACGGGAGATTCTCATCCTGATGTGGTGGAACGGGAGATTCTCATCATGATGTGGTGGAACGGGAGATTCTCATCCTGATGTGGTGGAACAGGAGATTCTTATCATGATGAGGTGGAACGGGAGATTCTCATCATGATGAGGTGGAACAGGAGATTCTCCTCATGATGAGGTGGAACAGGAGATTCTCATCATGATGAGGTGGAACAGGGGATTCTCATTGGGGATGAGGTGGAACGGAAGATTCTCATCCTGATGTGGTGGAACGGGAGATTCTCATCCTGATGTGATGGAACGGGAGATTCTCATCATGATGAGGTGGAACAGGAGATTCTCATCCTGAAGTGGAGGAACGGGAGATTCTCATGGTGATGTGGTGGAACGGGAGATTCTCATCATGATGAGGTGGAACGGGAGATTCTCATCCTGATGTGATGGAACGGGAGATTCTCATCATGATGAGGTGGAACAGGAGATTCTCATCCTGAAGTGGTGGAACGGGAGATTCTCATCATGATGTGTTGGAACGGGAGAATCTCATCATGATGAGGTGGAACGGGAGATTCTCATCCTGAAGTGGTGGAACGGGAGATTCTCATCATGATGTGGTGGAACGGGAGATTCTCATCATGATGAGGTGGAACGGAAGATTGTCATCATGATGTTGTGGAACGGGAGATTCTCATCATGATGAGGTGGAACGGGAGATTCTCATCATGATGAGGTGGAACGGGAGATTGTCATCATGATGTGGTGGAACGGGAGATTCTCATGGTGATGTGGTGGAACGGGAGATTCTCATCATGATGAGGTGGATCAGGAGATTCTCATCATGATGAGGTGGAACGGGAGATTCTCATCATGATGTGGTGGAACGGGAGATTCTCATGGTGATGTGGTGGAACGGGAGATTCTCATCCTGAAGTGGTGGAACAGGAGATTCTCATCATGATGTCGTGGAACGGGAGATTCTCATCATGATGTGGTGGAACAGGAGATTCTCATCCTGATGTGCTGGAACGGTAGATTCTCATCCTGATGTGATGGAACAGGAGATTCTCATCCTGATGTGGTGGAACGGGAGATTCTCATCCTGATGAGGTGGAACGGTAGATTCTCATCCTGATGTGATGGAACGGGAGATTCTCATCATGATGAGGTGGAACGGGAGATTCTCATCATGATGAGGTGGAACAGGAGATTCTCATCCTGAAGTGGAGGAACAGGAGATTCTCATCCTGATGAGGTGGAACGGGAGATTCTCATGGTGATGTGGTGGAACGGGAGATTCTCATCATGATGTGGTCAAACGGGAGATTCTCATGGTGATGTGGTGGAACGGGAGATTCTCATCCTGATGTGTTGGAACAGGAGATTCTCATCCTGATGTGGTGGAACGGGAGATTCTCATGGTGATGAGGTGGAACGGAAGATTCTCATCCTGATGTGGTGGAACGGGAGATTCTCATCATGATGAGGTGGAACGGGAGATTCTCATCATGATGAGGTGGAACGGGAGATTCTCATCCTGATGTGGTGGAACGGGAGATTCTCATCCTGAAGTGGAGGAACAGGAGATTCTCATCCTGATGAGGTGGAACGGGAGATTCTCATGGTGAGGTGGTGGAACGGGAGATTCTCATCATGATGTGATGGAACGGGAGATTCTCATCATGATGAGGTGGAACGGGAGATTCTCATCATGATGAGGTGGAACAGGAGATTCTCATCCTGAAGTGGAGGAACAGGAGATTCTCATCCTGATGAGGTGGAACGGGAGATTCTCATGGTGATGTGGTGGAACGGGAGATTCTCATCATGATGTGGTCAAACGGGAGATTCTCATGGTGATGTGGTGGAACGGGAGATTCTCATCCTGATGTGTTGGAACAGGAGATTCTCATCCTGATGTGGTGGAGCTGGAGATTCTCATCATGATGAGGTGGAACGGGAGATCCTCATCATAATGAGGTGGAACAGGAGATTCTCCTCATGATGAGGTGGAACAGGAGATTCTCATCATGATGAGGTGGAACGGGAGATTCTCATGGTGATGAGGTGGAACGGAAGATTCTCATCCTGATGTGGTGGAACGGGAGATTCTCATCATGATGAGGTGGAACGGGAGATTCTCATCATGATGAGGTGGAACGGGAGATTCTCATCCTGATGTGGTGGAACGGGAGATTCTCATCATGATGAGGTGGAACGGGAGATTCTCATCATGATGTGGTGGAACGGGATATTCTCATCCTGATGTGGTGGAACAGGAGATTCTCATCCTGATGTGGTGGAACGGGAGATTCTCATGGTGATGAGGTGGAACAGAAGATTCTCATCCTGATGTGGTGGAACGGGAGATTCTCATCATGATGAGGTGGAACGGGAGATTCTCATCCTGATGAGGTGGAACGGTAGATTCTCATCCTGATGTGATGGAACGGGAGATTCTCATCATGATGAGGTGGAACGGGAGATTCTCATCATGATGAGGTGGAACGGGAGATTCTCATCATGATGAGGTGGAACAGGAGATTCTCATCCTGAAGTGGAGGAACAGGAGATTCTCATCCTGATGAGGTGGAACGGGTGATTCTCATGGTGATGTGGTGGAACGGGAGATTCTCATCATGATGTGGTGAAACGGGAGATTCTCATGGTGATGTGGTGGAACGGGAGATTCTCATCCTGATGTGGTGGAACGGGAGATTCTCATCCTGATGTGGTGGAACGGGAGATTCTCATGGTGATGAGGTGGAACGGAAGATTCTCATCCTGATGTGGTGGAACGGGAGATTCTCATCATGATGAGGTGGAACGGGAGATTCTCATCATGATGAGGTGGAACGGGAGATTCTCATCCTGATGTGGTGGAATGGGAGATTCTCATCCTGAAGTGGAGGAACAGGAGATTCTCATCCTGATGAGGTGGAACGGGAGATTCTCATCATGATGAGGTGGAACAGGAGATTCTCATCCTGAAGTGGAGGAACAGGAGATTCTCATCCTGATGTGGTGGAACGGGAGATTCTCATCATGATGAGGTGGAACGGGAGATTCTCATGGTGATGTGGTGGAACGGGAGATTCTCATCATGATGAGGTGGATCAGGAGATTCTAATCATGATGAGGTGGAACGGGAGATTCTCATCATGATGTGGTGGAACGGGAGATTCTCATGGTGATGTGGTGGAACGGGAGATTCTCATCCTGAAGTGGTGGAACAGGAGATTCTCATCATGATGTCGTGGAACAGGAGATTCTCATCATGATGTGGTGGAACAGGAGATTCTCATCCTGATGTGCTGGAACGGTAGATTCTCATCCTGATGTGATGGAACAGGAGATTCTCATCCTGATGTGGTGGAACGGGAGATTCTCATCCTGATGAGGTGGAACGGTAGATTCTCATCCTGATGTGATGGAACGGGAGATTCTCATCATGATGAGGTGGAACGGGAGATTCTCATCATGATGAGGTGGAACAGGAGATTCTCATCCTGAAGTGGAGGAACAGGAGATTCTCATCCTGATGAGGTGGAACGGGAGATTCTCATGGTGATGTGGTGGAACAGGAAATTCTCATCATGATGTGGTCAAACGGGAGATTCTCATGGTGATGTGGTGGAACGGGAGATTCTCATCCTGATGTGTTGGAACAGGAGATTCTCATCCTGATGTGGTGGAACGGGAGATTCTCATGGTGATGAGGTGGAACGGAAGATTCTCATCATGATGTGGTCAAACGGGAGATTCTCATGGTGATGAGGTGGAACGGGAGATTCTCATCCTGATGTGTTGGAACAGGAGATTCTCATCCTGAAGTGGAGGAACAGGAGATTCTCATCCTGATGAGGTGGAACGGGAGATTCTCATGGTGAGGTGGTGGAACGGGAGATTCTCATCATGATGAGGTGGAGCTGGAGATTCTCATCATGATGAGGTGGAACGGGAGATCCTCATCATGATGAGGTGGAACAGGAGATTCTCCTCATGATGAGGTGGAACAGGAGATTCTCATCATGATGAGGTGGAACGGGAGACTCTCATGGTGATGAGGTGGAACGGAAGATTCTCATCCTGATGTGGTGGAACGGGAGATTCTCATCATGATGAGGTGGAACGGGAGATTCTCATCATGATGAGGTGGAACGGGAGATTCTCATCCTGATGTGGTGGAACGAGAGATTCTCATCCTGATGTGGTGGAACGGGAGATTCTCATCCTGATGTGGTGGAACGGGAGATTCTCATGGTGATGAGGTGGAACGGAAGATTCTCATCCTGATGTGGTGGAACGGGAGATTCTCATCATGATGAGGTGGAACGGGAGATTCTCATCATGATGAGGTGTAACGGGAGATTCTCATCCTGATGTGGTGGAACGGGAGATTCTCATCCTGAAGTGGAGGAACAGGAGATTCTCATCCTGATGAGGTGGAACGGGAGATTCTCATGGTGAGGTGGTGGAACGGGAGATTCTCATGGTGATGTGGTGGAACAGAAGATTCTCATCCTGATGTGGTGGAACGGGAGATTCTCATCATGATGAGGTGGAACGGGAGATTCTCATCATGATGAGGTGGAATGGGAGATTCTCATCCTGATGAGGTGGAACGGTAGATTCTCATCCTGATGTGATCGAACGGGAGATTCTCATCATGATGAGGTGGAACGGGAGATTCTCATCATGATGAGGTGGAACAGGAGATTCTCATCCTGAAGTGGAGGAACAGGAGATTCTCATCCTGATGAGGTGGAACGGGAGATTCTCATGGTGATGTGGTGGAACGGGAGATTCTCATCATGATGTGGTGAAACGGGAGATTCTCATCCTGATGAGGTGGAACGGGAGATTCTCATCCTGATGTGGTGGAACGGGAGATTCTCATCCTGATGTGGTGGAACGGGAGATTCTCATGGTGATGAGGTGGAACGGAAGATTCTCATCCTGATGTGGTGGAACGGGAGATTCTCATCATGATGAGGTGGAACGGGAGATTCTCATCATGATGAGGTGGAACGGGAGATTCTCATCCTGATGTGGTGGAACGGGAGATTCTCATCCTGAAGTGGAGGAACAGGAGATTCTCATCCTGATGAGGTGGAACGGGAGATTCTCATGGTGAGGTGGTGGAACGGGAGATTCTCATCATGATGAGGTGGAGCTGGAGATTCTCATCATGATGAGGTGGAACGGGAGATCCTCATCATGATGAGGTGGAACAGGAGATTCTCCTCATGATGAGGTGGAACAGGAGATTCTCATCATGATGAGGTGGAACGGGAGATTCTCATGGTGATGAGGTGGAACGGAAGATTCTCATCCTGATGTGGTGGAACGGGAGATTCTCATCATGATGAGGTGGAACGGGAGATTCTCATGGTGATGTGGTGGAACGGGAGATTCTCATCATGATGAGGTGGATCAGGAGATTCTCATCATGATGAGGTGGAACGGGAGATTCTCATCATGATGTGGTGGAACGGGAGATTCTCATGGTGATGTGGTGGAACGGGAGATTCTCATCATGATGAGGTGGATCAGGAGATTCTCATCATGATGAGGTGGAACGGGAGATTCTCATCATGATGTGGTGGAACGGGAGATTCTCATGGTGATGTGGTGGAACGGGAGATTCTCGTCCTGAAGTGGTGGAACAGGAGATTCTCATCATGATGTCGTGGAACAGGAGATTCTCATCATGATGTGGTGGAACAGGAGATTCTCATCCTGATGTGCTGGAACGGTAGATTCTCATCCTGATGTGATGGAACAGGAGATTCTCATCCTGATGTGGTGGAACGGGAGATTCTCATCCTGATGAGGTGGAACGGTAGATTCTCATCCTGATGTAATGGAACGGGAGATTCTCATCATGATGAGGTGGAACGGGAGATTCTCATCATGATGAGGTGGAACAGGAGATTCTCATCCTGAAGTGGAGGAACAGGAGATTCTCATCCTGATGAGGTGGAACGGGAGATTCTCATGGTGATGTGGTGGAACGGGAGATTCTCATCATGATGTGGTCAAACGGGAGATTCTCATGGTGATGTGGTGGAACGGGAGATTCTCATCCTGATGTGTTGGAACAGGAGATTCTCATCCTGATGTGGTGGAACGGGAGATTCTCATGGTGATGAGGTGGAACGGAAGATTCTCATCATGATGTGGTCAAACGGGAGATTCTAAATGGTGATGTGGTGGAACGGGAGATTCTCATCCTGATGTGTTGGAACAGGAGATTCTCATCCTGACGTGGAGGAACAGGAGATTCTCATCCTGATGAGGTGGAACGGGAGATTCTCATGGTGAGGTGGTGGAACGGGAGATTCTCATCATGATGAGGTGGAGCTGGAGATTCTCATCATGATGAGGTGGAACGGGAGATCCTCATCATGATGAGGTGGAACAGGAGATTCTCCTCATGTTGAGGTGGAACAGGAGATTCTCATCATGATGAGGTGGAACGGGAGATTCTCATGGTGATGAGGTGGAACGGAAGATTCTCATCCTGATGTGGTGGAACGGGAGATCCTCATCATGATGAGGTGGAACGGGAGATTCTCATCATGATGAGGTGGAACGGGAGATTCTCATCCTGATGTGGTGGAACGGGAGATTCTCATCCTGATTTGGTGGAACGGGAGATTCTCATCCTGATGTGGTGGAACGGGAGATTGTCATGGTGATGAAGTGGAATGGAAGATTCTCATCCTGATGTGGTGGAACGGGAGATTCTCATCATGATGAGGTGGAACGGGAGATTCTCATCATGATGAGGTGGAACGGGAGATTCTCATCATGATGAGGTGGAACGGGAGATTCTCATCCTGATGTGGTGGAACGGGAGATTCTCATCCTGAAGTGGAGGAACAGGAGATTCTCATCCTGATGAGGTGGAACGGGAGATTCTCATGGTGAGGTGGTGGAACGGGAGATTCTCATCATGATGAGGAGGAGCTGGAGATTCTCATCATGATGAGGTGGAACGGGAGTGTCTCATCCTGATGTGGTGGAACGGGAGATTCTCATGGTGATGAGGTGGAACGGGAGATTTTCATCATGAAGTGGTGGAACGGGAGATTCTCATGGTGATGAGGTGGAACAGGAGATTCTCATCCTGATGTGGTGGAACGGGAGATTCTCATGGTGATGAGGTGGAACGGGAGATTCTCATCATGATGTGGTGGAACGGGATATTCTCATCCTGATGTGGTGGAACAGGAGATTCTCATCCTGATGTGGTGGAACGGGAGATTCTCATGGTGATGTGGTGGAACAGAAGATTCTCATCCTGATGTGGTGGAACGGGAGATTCTCATCATGATGAGGTGGAACGGGAGATTCTCATCATGATGAGGTGGAACGGGAGATTCTCATCCTGATGAGGTGGAACGGTAGATTCTCATCCTGATGTGATCGAACGGGAGATTCTCATCATGATGAGGTGGAACGGGAGATTCTCATCATGATGAGGTGGAACAGGAGATTCTCATCCTGAAGTGGAGGAACAGGAGATTCTCATCCTGATGAGGTGGAACGGGAGATTCTCATGGTGATGTGGTGGAACGGGAGATTCTCATCATGATGTGGTGAAACGGGAGATTCTCATGGTGATGTGGTGGAACGGGAGATTCTCATCCTGATGTGGTGGAACGGGAGATTCTCATCCTGATGTGGTGGAACGGGAGATTCTCATGGTGATGAGGTGGAACGGAAGATTCTCATCCTGATGTGGTGGAACGGGAGATTCTCATCATGATGAGGTGGAACGGGAGATTCTCATCATGATGAGGTGGAACGGGAGATTCTCATCCTGATATGGTGGAACGGGAGATTCTCATCCTGAAGTGGAGGAACAGGAGATTCTCATCCTGATGAGGTGGAACGGGAGATTCTCATGGTGAGGTGGTGGAACGGGAGATTCTCATCATGATGAGGTGGAGCTGGAGATTCTCATCATGATGAGGTGGAACGGGAGATCCTCATCATGATGAGGTGGAACAGGAGATTCTCCTCATGATGAGGTGGAATAGGAGATTCTCATCATGATGAGGTGGAACGGGAGATTCTCATGGTGATGAGGTGGAACGGAAGATTCTCATCCTGATGTGGTGGAACGGGAGATTCTCATCATGATGAGGTGGAACGGGAGATTCTCATGGTGATGTGGTGGAACGGGAGATTCTCATCATGATGAGGTGGATCAGGAGATTCTCATCATGATGAGGTGGAACGGGAGATTCTCATCATGATGTGGTGGAACGGGAGATTCTAATGGTGATGTGGTGGAACGGGAGATTCTCATCCTGAAGTGGTGGAACAGGAGATTCTCATCATGATGTCGTGGAACAGGAGATTCTCATCATGATGTGGTGGAACAGGAGATTCTCATCCTGATGTGCTGGAACGGTAGATTCTCATCCTGATGTGATGGAACAGGAGATTCTCATCCTGATGAGGTGGAACGGTAGATTCTCATCCTGATGTGATCGAACGGGAGATTCTCATCATGATGAGGTGGAACGGGAGATTCTCATCATGATGAGGTGGAACAGGAGATTCTCATCCTGAAGTGGAGGAACAGGAGATTTTCATCCTGATGAGGTGGAACGGGAGATTCTCATGGTGATGTGGTGGAACGGGAGATTCTCATCATGATGTGGTGAAACGGGAGATTCTCATGGTGATGTGGTGGAACGGGAGATTCTCATCCTGATGTGGTGGAACGGGAGATTCTCATCCTGATGTGGTGGAACGGGAGATTCTCATGGTGATGAGGTGGAACGGAAGATTCTCATCCTGATGTGGTGGAACGGGAGATTCTCATCATGATGAGGTGGAACGGGAGATTCTCATCATGATGAGGTGGAACGGGAGATTCTCATCCTGATATGGTGGAACGGGAGATTCTCATCCTGAAGTGGAGGAACAGGAGATTCTCATCCTGATGAGGTGGAACGGGAGATTCTCATGGTGAGGTGGTGGAACGGGAGATTCTCATCATGATGAGGTGGAGCTGGAGATTCTCATCATGATGAGGTGGAACGGGAGATCCTCATCATGATGAGGTGGAACAGGAGATTCTCCTCATGATGAGGTGGAATAGGAGATTCTCATCATGATGAGGTGGAACGGGAGATTCTCATGGTGATGAGGTGGAACGGAAGATTCTCATCCTGATGTGGTGGAACGGGAGATTCTCATCATGATGAGGTGGAACGGGAGATTCTCATGGTGATGTGGTGGAACGGGAGATTCTCATCATGATGAGGTGGATCAGGAGATTCTCATCATGATGAGGTGGAACGGGAGATTCTCATCATGATGTGGTGGAACGGGAGATTCTCATGGTGATGTGGTGGAACGGGAGATTCTCATCCTGAAGTGGTGGAACAGGAGATTCTCATCATGATGTCGTGGAACAGGAGATTCTCATCATGATGTGGTGGAACAGGAGATTCTCATCCTGATGTGCTGGAACGGTAGATTCTCATCCTGATGTGATGGAACAGGAGATTCTCATCCTGATGTGGTGGAACGGGAGATTCTCATCCTGATGAGGTGGAACGGTAGATTCTCATCCTGATGTGATGGAACGGGAGATTCTCATCATGATGAGGTGGAACGGGAGATTCTCATCATGATGAGGTGGAACAGGAGATTCTCATCCTGAAGTGGAGGAACAGGAGATTCTCATCCTGATGAGGTGGAACGGGAGATTCTCATGGTGATGTGGTGGAACGGGAGATTCTCATCATGATGTGGTCAAACGGGAGATTCTCATGGTGATGTGGTGGAACGGGAGATTCTCATCCTGATGTGGTGGAACGGGAGATTCTCATCATGATGAGGTGGAACGGGAGATCCTCATCATGATGAGGTGGAACAGGAGATTCTCATCCTGATGAGGTGGAACGGTAGATTCTCATCCTGATGTGATCGAACGGGAGATTCTCATCATGATGAGGTGGAACGGGAGATTCTCATCATGATGAGGTGGAACAGGAGATTCTCATCCTGAAGTGGAGGAACAGGAGATTCTCATCCTGATGAGGTGGAACGGGAGATTCTCATGGTGATGTGGTGGAACGGGAGATTCTCATCATGATGTGGTGAAACGGGAGATTCTCATGGTGATGTGGTGGAACGGGAGATTCTCATCCTGATGTGGTGGAACGGGAGATTCTCATCCTGATGTGGTGGAACGGGAGATTCTCATGGTGATGAGGTGGAACGGAAGATTCTCATCCTGATGTGGTGGAACGGGAGATTCTCATCATGATGAGGTGGAACGGGAGATTCTCATCATGATGAGGTGGAACGGGAGATTCTCATCCTGATATGGTGGAACGGGAGATTCTCATCCTGAAGTGGAGGAACAGGAGATTCTCATCCTGATGAGGTGGAACGGGAGATTCTCATGGTGAGGTGGTGGAACGGGAGATTCTCATCATGATGAGGTGGAGCTGGAGATTCTCATCATGATGAGGTGGAACGGGAGATCCTCATCATGATGAGGTGGAACAGGAGATTCTCCTCATGATGAGGTGGAATAGGAGATTCTCATCATGATGAGGTGGAACGGGAGATTCTCATGGTGATGAGGTGGAACGGAAGATTCTCATCCTGATGTGGTGGAACGGGAGATTCTCATCATGATGAGGTGGAACGGGAGATTCTCATGGTGATGTGGTGGAACGGGAGATTCTCATCATGATGAGGTGGATCAGGAGATTCTCATCATGATGAGGTGGAACGGGAGATTCTCATCATGATGTGGTGGAACGGGAGATTCTCATGGTGATGTGGTGGAACGGGAGATTCTCATCCTGAAGTGGTGGAACAGGAGATTCTCATCATGATGTCGTGGAACAGGAGATTCTCATCATGATGTGGTGGAACAGGAGATTCTCATCCTGATGTGCTGGAACGGTAGATTCTCATCCTGATGTGATGGAACAGGAGATTCTCATCCTGATGTGGTGGAACGGGAGATTCTCATCCTGATGAGGTGGAACGGTAGATTCTCATCCTGATGTGATGGAACGGGAGATTCTCATCATGATGAGGTGGAACGGGAGATTCTCATCATGATGAGGTGGAACAGGAGATTCTCATCCTGAAGTGGAGGAACAGGAGATTCTCATCCTGATGAGGTGGAACGGGAGATTCTCATGGTGATGTGGTGGAACGGGAGATTCTCATCATGATGTGGTCAAACGGGAGATTCTCATGGTGATGTGGTGGAACGGGAGATTCTCATCCTGATGTGGTGGAACGGGAGATTCTCATCATGATGAGGTGGAACGGGAGATCCTCATCATGATGAGGTGGAACAGGAGATTCTCCTCATGATGAGGTGGAACAGGAGATTCTCATCATGATGAGGTGGAACGGGAGATTCTCATGGTGATGAGGTGGAACGGAAGATTCTCATCCTGATGTGGTGGAACGGGAGATTCTCATGGTGATGAGGTGGAACGGAAGATTCTCATCCTGATGTGGTGGAACGGGAGATTCTCATCATGATGAGGTGGAACGGGAGATTCTCATCATGATGAGGTGGAACGGGAGATTCTCATCCTGATGTGGTGGAACGGGAGATTCTCATCCTGAAGTGGAGGAACAGGAGATTCTCATCCTGATGAGGTGGAACGGGAGATTCTCATGGTGAGGTGGTGGAACGGGAGATTCTCATCATGATGAGGTGGAACGGGAGATCCTCATCATGATGAGGTGGAACAGGAGATTCTCCTCATGATGAGGTGGAACAGGAGAATCTCATCATGATGAGGTGGAACGGGAGATTCTCATGGTGATGAGGTGGAACGGAAGATTCTCATCCTGATGTGGTGGAACGGGAGATTCTCATCATGATGAGGTGGAACGGGAGATTCTCATCATGATGAGGTGGAACGGGAGATTCTCATCCTGATGTGGTGGAACGGGAGATTCTCATCATGATGAGGTGGAACGGGAGATTCTCATCATGATGTGGTGGAACGGGAGATTCTCATCCTGATGTGGTGGAACAGGAGATTCTCATCCTGATGTGGTGGAACGGGAGATTCTCATCCTGATGTGAGGGAACGGGAGATTCTCATCATGATGAGGTGGAACGGGAGATTCTCATCATGATGAGGTGGAACGGGAGATTCTCATCATGATGTGGTGGAACGGGAGATTCTCATCCTGATGTGATGGAACGGGAGATTCTCATCATGATGAGGTGGAATGGGAGATTCTCATGGTGATGAGGTAGAACAGGAGATTCTCATGGTGATGAGGTGGAACGGGAGATTCTCATCATGATGTGGTCAAACGGGAGATTCTCATGGTGATGTGGTGGAACGGGAGATTCTCATCCTGATGTGGTGGAACGGGAGATTCTCATCATGATGAGGTGGAACGGGAGATCCTCATCATGATGAGGTGGAACAGGAGATTCTCCTCATGATGAGGTGGAACAGGAGATTCTCATCATGATGAGGTGGAACGGGAGATTCTCATGGTGATGAGGTGGAACGGAAGATTCTCATCCTGATGTGGTGGAACGGGAGATTCTCATGGTGATGAGGTGGAACGGAAGATTCTCATCCTGATGTGGTGGAACGGGAGATTCTCATCATGATGAGGTGGAACGGGAGATTCTCATCATGATGAGGTGGAACGGGAGATTCTCATCCTGATGTGGTGGAACGGGAGATTCTCATCCTGAAGTGGAGGAACAGGAGATTCTCATCCTGATGAGGTGGAACGGGAGATTCTCATGGTGAGGTGGTGGAACGGGAGATTCTCATCATGATGAGGTGGAACGGGAGATCCTCATCATGATGAGGTGGAACAGGAGATTCTCCTCATGATGAGGTGGAACAGGAGAATCTCATCATGATGAGGTGGAACGGGAGATTCTCATGGTGATGAGGTGGAACGGAAGATTCTCATCCTGATGTGGTGGAACGGGAGATTCTCATCATGATGAGGTGGAACGGGAGATTCTCATCATGATGAGGTGGAACGGGAGATTCTCATCCTGATGTGGTGGAACGGGAGATTCTCATCATGATGAGGTGGAACGGGAGATTCTCATCATGATGTGGTGGAACGGGAGATTCTCATCCTGATGTGGTGGAACAGGAGATTCTCATCCTGATGTGGTGGAACGGGAGATTCTCATCCTGATGTGAGGGAACGGGAGATTCTCATCATGATGAGGTGGAACGGGAGATTCTCATCATGATGAGGTGGAACGGGAGATTCTCATCATGATGTGGTGGAACGGGAGATTCTCATCCTGATGTGATGGAACGGGAGATTCTCATCATGATGAGGTGGAATGGGAGATTCTCATGGTGATGAGGTAGAACAGGAGATTCTCATGGTGATGAGGTGGAACGGGAGATTCTCATCATGATGAGGTGGAACGGGAGTGTCTCATCCTGATGTGGTGGAACGGGAGATTCTCATGGTGATGAGGTGGAACGGGAGATTTTCATCATGAAGTGGTGGAACGGGAGATTCTCATGGTGATGAGGTGGAACAGGAGATTCTCATCCTGAAGTGGTGGAACGGGAGATTCTCATGGTGATGTGGTGGAACGGGAGATTCTCATCATGATGAGGTGGAACGGGAGATTTTCATCCTGATGTGATGGAACGGGAGATTCTCATCATGATGAGGTGGAACAGGAGATTCTCATCCTGAAGTGGTGGAACAGGAGATTCTCATCATGATGTGTTGGAACGGCAGAATCTCATCATGATGAGGTGGAACGGGAGATTCTCATCCTGAAGTGGTGGAACGGGAGATTCTCATCATGATGTGGTGGAACGGGAGATTCTCATCATGATGAGGTGGAACGGAAGATTCTCATGGTGATGTGGTGGAACAGGAGATTCTCATCATGATGAGGTGGACCTGCAGATTCTCATCATGATGAGGTGGAACGGGAGATTCTCATCATGATGAGGTGGAACGGGAGATTCTCATGGTGATGAGGTGGAACGGAAGATTCTCATCCTGATGTGGTGGAACGGGAGATTCTCATCATGATGAGGTGGAACGGGAGATTCTCATCCTGATGTGGTGGAATGGGAGATTCTCATCATGATGAGCTGGAACAGGAGATTCTCATCATGATGAGGTGGAACGGGAGATTCTCATCATGATGAGGTGGAACGGGAGATTCTCATCATGATGAGGTGGAACGGGAGATTCTCATCATGATGAGGTGGAACAGGAGATTCTCATCCTGAAGTGGAGGAACAGGAGATTCTCATCCTGATGTGGTGGAACGGGAGATTCTCATGGTGATGTGGTGGAACGGGAGATTCTCATCATGATGTGGTGAAACGGGAGATTCTCATGGTGATGTGGTGGAACGGGAGATTCTCATCCTGATGTGGTGGAACAGGAGATTCTCATCCTGATGTGGTGGAACGGGAGATTCTCATGGTGATGAGGTGGAACGGAAGATTCTCATCCTGATGTGGTGGAACGGGAGATTCTCATCATGATGAGGTGGAACGGGAGATTCTCATCATGATGAGGTGGAACGGGAGATTCTCATCCTGATGTGGTGGAATGGGAGATTCTCATCCTGAAGTGGAGGAACAGGAGATTCTCATCCTGATGAGGTGGAACGGGAGATTCTCATGGTGAGGTGGTGGAACGGGAGATTCTCATCATGATGAGGTGGAGCTGGAGATTCTCATCATGATGAGGTGGAACGGGAGATCCTCATCATGATGAGGTGGAACAGGAGATTTTCCTCATGATGAGGTGGAACAGGAGATTCTCATCATGATGAGGTGGAACGGGAGATTCTCATGGTGATGAGGTGGAACGGAAGATTCTCATCCTGATGTGGTGGAACGGGAGATTCTCATCATGATGAGGTGGAACGGGAGATTCTCATCATGATGAGGTGGAACGGGAGATTCTCATCCTGATGTGGTGGAACGGGAGATTCTCATCATGATGAGGTGGAACGGGAGATTCTCATCATGATGTGGTGGAACGGGAGATTCTCATCCTGATGTGGTGGAACAGGAGATTCTCATCCTGATGTGGTGGAACGGGAGATTCTCATGGTGATGAGGTGGAACGGAAGATTCTCATCCTGATGTGGTGGAACGGGAGATTCTCATCATGATGAGGTGGAACGGGAGATTCTCATCATGATGAGGTGGAACGGGAGATTCTCATCCTGATGTGGTGGAACGGGAGATTCTCATCATGATGAGGTGGAACGGGAGATTCTCATCATGATGTGGTGGAACGGGAGATTCTCATCCTGATGTGGTGGAACAGGAGATTCTCATCATGATGAGGTGGAACGGGAGATTCTCATCATGATGAGGTGGAAAAGGAGATTCTCCTCATGATGAGGTGGAACAGGAGATTCTCATCATGATGAGGTGGAACAAGGGATTCTCATTGGGGATGAGGTGGAACAGAAGATTCTCATCCTGATGTGGTGGAACGGGAGATTCTCATCCTGATGTGATGGAACGGGAGATTCTCATCATGATGAGGTGGAAATGGAGATTCTCATCCTTAAGTGGTGGAACGGGAGATTGTCATGGTGATGTGGTGGAACGGGAGATTCTCATCATGATGAGGTGGAACGGGAGATTCTCATCCTGATGTGATGGAACGGGAGATTCTCATCATGATGAGGTGGAACGGGAGATTCTCATCCTGAAGTGGTGGAACAGGAGATTCTCATCATGATGTGTTGGAACGGGAGAATCTCATCATGATGAGGTGGAACGGGAGATTCTCATCCTGAAGTGGTGGAACGGGAGATTCTCATCATGATGTGGTGGAACGGGAGATTCTCATCATGATGAGGTGGAACGGAAGATTCTCATGGTGATGTGGTGGAACAGGAGATTCTCATCATGATGAGGTGGACCTGCAGATTCTCATCATGATGAGGTGGAACGGGAGATTCTCATCATGATGATGTGGAACGGGAGATTCTCATCATGATGAGGTGCAACAGGAGATTCTCATCATAATGAGGTGGAACAGGAGATTCTCATGGTGATGAGGTGGAACGGAAGATTCTCATCCTGATGTGGTGGAACGGGAGATTCTCATCATGATGAGGTGGAACGGGAGATTCTCATCCTGATGTGGTGGAACGGGAGATTCTCATCATGATGAGGTGGAACGGGAGATTCTCATCATGATTAGGTGGAACGGGAGATTCTCATCATGATGAGGTGGAACGGGAGATTCTCATCATGATGAGGTGGAACGGGAGATTCTCATCCTGATGTGGTGGAACGGGAGATTCTCATCATGATGAGGTGGAACGGGAGATTCTCATCATGATGAGGTGGAACGGGAGATTCTCATCCTGATGTAGTGGAACGGGAGATTCTCATGGTGATGAGGTGGAACAGGAGATTCTCTTCCTGATGTGATGGAACGGGAGATTCTCATCCTGAAGTGGTGGAACAGGAGATTCTCATCATGATGTGGTGGAACAGGAGATTCTCATCCTGATGTGGTGGAACGGTAGATTCTCATACTGATGTGATGGAACGGGAGATTCTCATCCTGATGTGGTGGAACGGTAGATTCTCATCCTGATGTGATGGAACGGGAGATTCTCATCATGATGAGGTGGAACGGGAGATACTCATCATGATGAGGTGGACCTGCAGATTCTCATCATGATGAGGTGGAACAGGAGATTCTCATCATGATGAGGTGGAACGGGAGATTCTCATCATGATGTGGTGGAACGGGAGATTCTCATCCTGATGTGATGGAACGGGAGATTCTCATCATGATGAGGTGGAACGGGAGATTCTCATGGTGATGAGGTAGAACAGGAGATTCTCGTGGTGATGAGGTGGAACGGGAGATTCTCATCATGATGAGGTGGAACGGGAGATTCTCATCATGATGAGGTGGAACAGGAGATTCTCATCCTGAAGTGGTGGAACGGGAGATTCTCATGGTGATGTGGTGGAACGGGATATTCTCATCATGATGAGGTGGAACGGGAGATTCTCATCCTGATGTGATGGAACGGGAGATTCTCATCATGATGAGGTGGAACAGGAGATTCTCATCCTGAAGTGGTGGAACAGGAGATTCTCATCATGATGTGTTGGAACGGGAGAATCTCATCATGATGAGGAGGAACGGGAGATTCTCATCCTGAAGTGGTGGAACGGGAGATTCTCATCATGATGTGGTGGAACGGGAGATTCTCATCATGATGAGGTGGAACGGAAGATTCTCATGGTGATGTGTTGGAACGGGAGATTCTCATCATGATGAGGTGGACCTGCAGATTCTCATCATGATGAGGTGGAACGGGAGATTCTCATCATGATGATGTGGAACGGGAGATTCTCATCATGATGAGGTGCAACAGGAGATTCTCATCATAGTGAGGTGGAACAGGAGATTCTCATGGTGATGAGGTGGAACGGAAGATTCTCATCCTGATGTGGTGGAACGGGAGATTCTCATCATGATGAGGTGGAACGGGAGATTCTCATCCTGATGTGGTGGAACGGGAGATTCTCATCATGATGAGGTGGAACGGGAGATTCTCATCATGATGAGGTGGAACGGGAGATTCTCATCATGATGAGGTGGAACGGGAGATTCTCATCCTGATGTGGTGGAACGGGAGATTCTCATCATGATGAGGTGGAACGGGAGATTCTCATGATGATGAGGTGGAACGGGAGATTCTCATCCTGATGTAGTGGAACGGGAGATTCTCATGGTGATGAGGTGGAACGGGAGATTCTCTTCCTGATGTGATGGAACGGGAGATTCTCATCCTGAAGTGGTGGAACAGGAGATTCTCATCATGATGTGGTGGAACAGGAGATTCTCATCCTGATGTGGTGGAACGGGAGATTCTCATCATGATGAGGTGGAACGGGAGATTCTCATCATGATGAGGTGGACCTGCAGATTCTCATTATGATGAGGTGGAACAGGAGATTCTCATCATGATGAGGTGGAACGGGAGATTCTCATCATGATGTGGTGGAACGGGAGATTCTCATCCTGATGTGATGGAACGGGAGATTCTCATCATGATGAGGTAGAACGGGAGATTCTCATGGTGATGAGGTAGAACAGGAGATTCTCGTGGTGATGAGGTGGAACGGGAGATTCTCATCATGATGAGGTGGAACGGGAGATTCTCATCATGATGAGGTGGAACGGGAGTGTCTCATCCTGATGTGGTGGAACGGGAGATTCTCATGGTGATGAGGTGGAACGGGAGATTCTCATCATGATGTGGTGGAACGGGAGATTCTCATCATGATGTGGTGGAACGGGAGATTCTCATGGTGATGAGGTGGAACGGGAGATTCTCATCATGATGAGGTGGAACGGGAGATTGTCATCATGATGAGGTGGAACGGGAGATTGTCATCATGATGTGGTGGAACATGAGATTCTCATCGTGATGTGGTGGAACGGGAGATTGTCATCATGATGTGGTGGAACGGGAGATTCTCATCATGATGCGGTGGAACGGGAGATTCTCATCATGATGAGGTGGAACGGGAGATTCTCATGGTGATGTGGTGGAACGGGAGATTCTCATTATGATGTGGTGAAACGGGAGATTCTCATGGTGATGTGGTGGAACGGGAGATTCTCATCATGATGAGGTGGAACAGGAGATTCTCATCATGATGTGGTGGAACGGGAGATTCTCATGGTGATGTGGTGGAACGGGAGATTCTCATCCTGAAGTGGTGGAACAGGAGATTCTCATCATGATGTCGTGGAACGGGAGATTCTCATCCTTATGTGGTGGAACAGGAGATTCTCATCCTGATGTGGTGGAACGGTAGATTCTCATCCTGATGTGATGGAACAGGAGATTCTCATCCTGATGTGGTGGAACGGGAGATTCTCATCCTGATGAGGTGGAACGGTAGATTCTCATCCTGATATGATGGAACGGGAGATTCTCATCATGATGAGGTGGAACGGGAGATTCTCATCATGATGAGGTGGAACGGGAGATTCTCATCATGATGAGGTGGAACAGGAGATTCTCATCCTGAAGTGGAGGAACAGGAGATTCTCATCCTGATGAGGTGGAACGGGAGATTCTCATGGTGATGTGGTGGAACGGGAGATTCTCATCATGATGTGGTGGAACGGGAGATTCTCATCCTGATGAGGTGGAACGGGAGATTCTCATGGTGAGGTGGTGGAACGGGAGATTCTCATCATGATGAGGTGGAGCTGGAGATTCTCATCATGATGAGGTGGAACAGGAGATTCTCATCCTGATGAGGTGGAACGGGAGATTCTCATGGTGAGGTGGTGGAACGGGAGATTCTCATCATAATGAGGTGGAACAGGAGATTCTCATCATGATGAGGTGGAACGGGAGATTCTCATGGTGATGAGGTGGAACGGAAGATTCCCACCATGATGTTGTGGAACGTGAGATTCTCATCATGATGAGGTGGAACAGGGGATTCTCATCATGATGAGGTGTAACGGGAGATTCTCATCATGATGTGGTGGAACGGGAGATTCTCATCATGATGAGGTGGAACGGGAGATTCTCATCATGATGAGGTGGAACGGGAGATTCTCATCATGATGTGGTGGAACGGGAGATTCTCATCCTGATGTGGTGGAACAGGAGATTCTCATCCTGATGTGGTGGAACGGGAGATTCTCATGGTGATGTGGTGGAACGGTAGATTCTCATCATGATGAGGTGGAGCTGGAGATTCTCATCATGATGAGGTGGAACGGGGGATTCTCATGGTGATGAGGTGCAACGGAAGATTCTCATCCTGATGTGGTGGAACGGGAGATTCTCATCCTGATGTGATGGAACGGGAGATTCTCATCCTGAAGAGGTGGAACGGGAGATTCTCATGGTGATGTGGTGGAACGGTAGATTCTCATCATGATGAGGTGGAACGGGAGATTCTCATCCTGATGTGATGGAACGGGAGATTCTCATCATGATGAGGTGGAACAGGAGATTCTCATCCTGAAGTGGTGGAACAGGAGATTCTCATCGTGATGTGTTGGAACGGGAGAATCTCATCATGATGAGGTGGAACGGGAGATTCTCATCCTGAAGTGTTGGAACGGGAGATTCTCATCATGATGTGGTGGAACGGGAGATTCTCATCATGATGAGGTGAAACGGAAGATTCTCATGGTGATGTGGTGGAACGGGAGATTCTCATCATGATGAGGTGGACCTGCAGATTCTCATCATGATGAGGTGGAACGGGAGATTCTCATCATGATGAGGTGGAACGGGAGATTCTCATCATGATGAGGTGGAACAGGAAATTCTCATCATAATGAGGTGGAACGGGAGATTCTCATCCTGATGTGGTGGAACGGGAGATTCTCATCATGATGAGGTGGAACGGGAGATTCACATCATGATGAGGTGGAACGGGAGATTCTCATTATGATGTGGTGAAACGGGAGATTCTCATGGTGATGTGGTGGAACGGGAGATTCTCATCATGATGAGGTGGAACAGGAGATTCTCATCATGATGTGGTGGAACGGGAGATTCTCATGGTGATGTGGTGGAACGGGAGATTCTCATCATGATGAGGTGGAACAGGAGATTCTCATCATGATGTGGTGGAACGGGAGATTCTCATGGTGATGTGGTGGAACGGGAGATTCTCATCCTGAAGTGGTGGAACAGGAGATTCTCATCATGATGTCGTGGAACGGGAGATTCTCATCCTTATGTGGTGGAACAGGAGATTCTCATCCTTATGTGGTGGAACTGTAGATTCTCATCCTGATGTGATGGAACAGGAGATTATCATCCTGATGTGGTGGAACGGGAGATTCTCATCCTGATGAGGTGGAACGGTAGATTCTCATCCTGATATGATGGAACGGGAGATTCTCATCATGATGAGGTGGAACGGGAGATTCTCATCATGATGAGGTGGAACGGGAGATTTTCGTCATGATGAGGTGGAACAGGAGATTCTCATCCTGAAGTGGAGGAACAGGAGATTCTCATCCTGATGAGGTGGAACGGGAGATTCTCATGGTGATGTGGTGGAACGGGAGATTCTCATCATGATGTGGTGGAACGGGAGATTCTCATCCTGATGAGGTGGAACGGGAGATTCTCATGGTGAGGTGGTGGAACGGGAGATTCTCATCATGATGAGGTGGAGCTGGAGATTCTCATCATGATGAGGTGGAACAGGAGATTCTCATCCTGATGAGGTGGAACGGGAGATTCTCATGGTGAGGTGGTGGAACGGGAGATTCTCATCATAATGAGGTGGAACAGGAGATTCTCATCATGATGAGGTGGAACGGGAGATTCTCATGGTGATGAGGTGGAACGGAAGATTCTCATCCTGATGTTGTGGAACGGGAGATTCTCATCATGATGAGGTGGAACAGGAGATTCTCATCATGATGAGGTGTAACGGGAGATTCTCATCATGATGTGGTGGAACGGGAGATTCTCATCATGATGAGGTGGAACGGGAGATTCTCATCATGATGTGGTGGAACGGGAGATTCTCATCATGATGTGGTGGAACGGGAGATTCTCATCCTGATGTGGTGGAACAGGAGATTCTCATCCTGATGTGGTGGAACGGGAGATTCTCATGGTGATGTGGTGGAACGGTAGATTCTCATCATGATGAGGTGGAGCTGGAGATTCTCATCATGATGAGGTGGAACGGGAGATTCTCATCATGATGAGGTGGAACGGGGGATTCTCATGGTGATGAGGTGCAACGGAAGATTCTCATCCTGATGTGGTGGAACGGGAGATTCTCATCCTGATGTGATGGAACGGGAGATTCTCATCCTGAAGAGGTGGAACGGGAGATTCTCATGGTGATGTGGTGGAACGGTAGATTCTCATCATGATGAGGTGGAACGGGAGATTCTCATCCTGATGTGATGGAACGGGAGATTCTCATCATGATGAGGTGGAACAGGAGATTCTCATCCTGAAGTGGTGGAACAGGAGATTCTCATCGTGATGTGTTGGAACGGGAGAATCTCATCATGATGAGGTGGAACGGGAGATTCTCATCCTGAAGTGGTGGAACGGGAGATTCTCATCATGATGTGGTGGAACGGGAGATTCTCATCATGATGAGGTGAAACGGAAGATTCTCATGGTGATGTGGTGGAACGGGAGATTCTCATCATGATGAGGTGGACCTGCAGATTCTCATCATGATGAGGTGGAACGGGAGATTCTCATCATGATGAGGTGGAACGGGAGATTCTCATCATGATGAGGTGGAACAGGAGATTCTCATCATAATGAGGTGGAACGGGAGATTCTCATCCTGATGTGGTGGAACGGGAGATTCTCATCATGATGAGGTGGAACGGGAGATTCACATCATGATGAGGTGGAACGGGAGATTCTCATCCTGATGTGGTGGAACGGGAGATTCTCATCATGATGAGGTGGAACGGGAGATTCTCATCATGATGAGGTGGAACGGGAGATTCTCATCCTGATGTGGTGGAACGGGAGATTCACATGGTGATGAGGTGGAACGGGAGATTCTCTTCCTGATGTGATGGAACGGGAGAATCTCATCCTGAAGTGGTGGAACAGGAGATTCTCATCATGATGTGGTGGAACAGGAGATTCTCATCCTGATGTGGTGGAACGGTAGATTCTCATACTGATGTGATGGAACGGGAGATTCTCATCCTGATGTGGTGGAACGGTAGATTCTCATCCTGATGTGATGGAACGGGAGATTCTCCCTAGATGAGGTGGAACGGGAGATTCTCATCATGATGAGGTGGAACGGGAGATTCTCATGGTGATGAGGTAGAACGGGAGATTGTCATGGTGATGAGGTGGAACGGGAGATTCTCATGGTGATGAGGTGGAACAGGAGATTCTCATCATGATGAGGTGGAACAGGAGATTCTCATGGTGATGAGGTGGAACGGGAGATTCTCATGGTGATGAGGTGGAACAGGAGATTCTCATCATGATGAGGTGGAACAGGAGATTCTCATCATGATGAGGTGGAACAGGAGATTCTCATGGTGATGAGGTGGAACAGGAGATTCTCATCATGATGAGGTGGAACCGGACATTCTCATGATGAGGTGGAATGGGAGATTCTCATCCGGATGTGATGGAACGGGAGATTCACATCCTGAAGTGGTGGAACAGGAGATTCTCATCATGATGTGGTGGAACGGGGGATTCTCATCCTGATGTGGTGGAACAGGAGATTCTCATCCTGATGTGGTTGAACGGGAGATTCTCATCCTGTTGTGATGGAACGGGAGATTCTCATACTGATGTGGTGGAACGGGAGATTCTCATCCTGATGTGGTGGAACGGTAGATTCTCATCCTGATGTGATGGAACGGGAGATTCTCATCAAGATGAGGTGGAACGGGAGATTCTCATCATGATGAGGTGGAACGGGAGATTCTCATGGTGATGAGGTAGAACGGGAGATTGTCATGGTGATGAGGTGGAACGGGAGATTCTCATGGTGATGAGGTGGAACAGGAGATTCTCATCATGATGAGGTGGAACAGGAGATTCTCATGGTGATGAGGTGGAACGGCAGATTCTCATGGTGATGAGGTGGAACAGGAGATTCTCATCATGATGAGGTGGAACAGGAGATTCTCATCATGATGAGGTTGAACAGGAGATTCTCATGGTGATGAGGTGGAACGGGAGATTCTCATGGTGATGAGGTGGAACAGGAGATTCTCATCATGATGAGGTGGAACCGGACATTCTCATGATGAGGTGGAATGGGAGATTCTCATCCGGATGTGATGGAACGGGAGATTCTCATCCTGAAGTGGTGGAACAGGAGATTCTCATCATGATGTGGTGGAACGGGAGATTCTCATCCTGATGTGGTGGAACAGGAGATTCTCATCCCGATGTGGTGGAACGGGAGATTCTCATCCTGTTGTGATGGAACGGGAGATTCTCATCCTGATGTGGTGGAACGGGAGATTCTCATCCTGATGTGGTGGAACGGTAGATTCTCATCCTGATGTGATGGAACGGGAGATTCTCATCATGATGAGGTGGAACGGGAGATTCTCATGGTGATGAGGTGGAACGGGAGATTCTCATGATGAGGTGGAACAGGAGATTCTCATGGTGATGAGGTAGAACGGGAGATTCTCATCATGATGTGGTGGAACGGGAGATTCTCATCCTGATGTGGTGGAACGGGAGATTCTCATCATGATGAGGTGGACCTGCAGATTCTCATCATGATGAGGTGGAACGGGAGATTCTCATCATGATGAGGTGGAACGGGAGATTCTCATCATGATGAGGTGGAACAGGAGATTCTCATCATAATGAGGTGGAACGGGAGATTCTCATCCTGATGTGGTGGAACGGGAGATTCTCATCATGATGAGGTGGAACGGGAGATTCTCATCATGATGAGGTGGAACGGGAGATTCTCATCCTGATGTGGTGGAACGGGAGATTCTCATCATGATGAGGTGGAACGGGAGATTCTCATCATGATGAGGTGGAACGGGAGATTCTCATCCTGATGTGGTGGAACGGGAGATTCTCATGGTGATGAGGTGGAACGGGAGATTCTCTTCCTGATGTGATGGAACGGGAGAATCTCATCCTGAAGTGGTGGAACAGGAGATTCTCATCATGATGTGGTGGAACAGGAGATTCTCATCCTGATGTGGTGGAACGGTAGATTCTCATACTGATGTGATGGAACTGGAGATTCTCATCCTGATGTGGTGGAACGGTAGATTCTCATCCTGATGTGATGGAACGGGAGATTCTCATCATGATGAGGTGGAACGGGAGATTCTCATCATGTTGAGGTGGAATGGGAGATTCTCATGGTGATGAGGTAGAACGGGAGATTGTCATCATGATGAGGTGGAACGGGAGATTCTCATGGTGATGAGGTGGAACAGGAGATTCTCATCATGATGAGGTGGAACAGGAGATTCTCATGATGAGGTGGAACTGGAGATTCTCATCCGGATGTGATGGAACGGGAGATTCTCATCCTGAAGTGGTGGAACAGGAGATTCTCATCATGATGTGGTGGAACGGGAGATTCTCATCCTGATGTGGTGGAACAGGAGATTCTCATCCTTATGTGGTGGAACGGGAGATTCTCATCCTGTTGTGATGGAACGGGAGATTCTCATCCTGATGTGGTGGAACGGGAGATTCTCATCCTGATGTGGTGGAACGGTAGATTCTCATCCTGATGTGATGGAACGGGAGATTCTCATCATGATGAGGTGGAACGGGAGATTCTCATGGTGATGAGGTGGAACGGGAGATTCTCATGATGAGGTGGAACGGGAGATTCTCATGGTGATGAGGTAGAACAGGAGATTCTCATCATGATGTGGTGGAACGGGAGATTCTCATCCTGATGTGGTGGAACAGCAGATTCTAATCCTGATGTGGTGGAACGGGAGATTCTCATGGTGATGTGGTGGAACGGTAGATTCTCATCATGATGAGGTGGAACGGGAGATTCTCATCCGGATGTGATGGAACGGGAGATTCTCATCATGATGTGGTGGAACGGGAGATTCTCATGGTGATGTGGTGGAACGGGAGATTCCCATCATGATGAGGTGGAACGGGAGATTCTCATCCTGATGGGATGGAACGGGAGATTCTCATCATGATGAGGTGGAACGGGAGATTCTCATCATGATGAGGTGGAACAGGAGATTCTCTTCCTGAAGTGGTGGAACAGGAGATTCTCATCATGATGTGTTGGAACAGGAGAATCTCATCATGATGAGGTGGAACAGGAGATTCTCATCCTGAAGTGGTGGAACGGGAGATTCTCATCATGATGTGGTGGAACGGGAGATTCTCATCATGATGAGGTGGACCTGCAGATTCTCATCATGATGAGGTGGAACGGGAGATTCTCATCATGATGAGGTGGAACAGGAGATTCTCATCATAATGAGGTGGAACGGGAGATTCTCATCCGGATGTGATGGAACGGGAGATTCTCATCTCTGAAGTGGTGGAACAGGAGATTGTCATCATGATGTGGTGGAACGGGAGATTCTCATCATGATGTGGTGGAACAGGAGATTCTCATCATGATGAGGTGGAACGGAAGATTCTCATGGTGATGTGGTGGAACGGGAGATTCTCATCATGATGAGGTGGACCTGCAGATTCTCATCATGATGAGGTGGAACGGGAGATTCTCATCATGATGAGGTGGAACGGGAGATTCTCATCATGATGAGGTGGAACAGGAGATTCTCATCATAATGAGGTGGAACGGGAGATTCTCATCCTGATGTGGTGGAACGGGAGATTCTCATCATGATGAGGTGGAACGGGAGATTCTCATCATGATGAGGTGGAACGGGAGATTCTCATCCTGATGTGGTGGAACGGGAGATTCTCATCATGATGAGGTGGAACGGGAGATTCTCATCATGATGAGGTGGAACGGGAGATTCTCATCCTGATGTGGTGGAACGGGAGATTCTCATGGTGATGAGGTGGAACGGGAGATTCTCTTCCTGATGTGATGGAACGGGAGAATCTCATCCTGAAGTGGTGGAACAGGAGATTCTCATCATGATGTGGTGGAACAGGAGATTCTCATCCTGATGTGGTGGAACGGTAGATTCTCATACTGATGTGATGGAACGGGAGATTCTCATCCTGATGTGGTGGAACGGTAGATTCTCATCCTGATGTGATGGAACGGGAGATTCTCATCATGATGAGGTGGAACGGGAGATTCTCATCCTGTTGTGATGGAACGGGAGATTCTCATCCTGATGTGGTGGAACGGGAGATTCTCATCCTGATGTGGTGGAACGGTAGATTCTCATCCTGATGTGATGGAACGGGAGATTCTCATCATGATGAGGTGGAACGGGAGATTCTCATGGTGATGAGGTGGAACGGGAGATTCTCATGATGAGGTGGAACGGGAGATTCTCATGGTGATGAGGTAGAACAGGAGATTCTCATCATGATGTGGTGGAACGGGAGATTCTCATCCTGATGTGGTGGAACAGGAGATTCTCATCATGATGAGGTGGACCTGCAGATTCTCATCATGATGAGGTGGAACGGGAGATTCTCATCATGATGAGGTGGAACGGGAGATTCTCATCATGATGAGGTGGAACAGGAGATTCTCATCATAATGAGGTGGAACGGGAGATTCTCATCCTGATGTGGTGGAACGGGAGATTCTCATCATGATGAGGTGGAACGGGAGATTCTCATCATGATGAGGTGGAACGGGAGATTCTCATCCTGATGTGGTGGAACGGGAGATTCTCATCATGATGAGTTGGAACGGGAGATTCTCATCATGATGAGGTGGAACGGGAGATTCTCATCCTGATGTGGTGGAACGGGAGATTCTCATGGTGATGAGGTGGAACGGGAGATTCTCTTCCTGATGTGATGGAACGGGAGAATCTCATCATGATGTGGTGGAACAGGAGATTCTCATCCTGATGTGGTTGAACGGGAGATTCTCATCCTGTTGTGATGGAACGGGAGATTCTCATACTGATGTGGTGGAATGGGAGATTCTCATCCTGATGTGGTGGAACGGTAGATTCTCATCCTGATGTGATGGAACGGGAGATTCTCATCATGATGAGGTGGAACGGGAGATTCTCATCATGATGAGGTGGAACGGGAGATTCTCATGGTGATGAGGTAGAACGGGAGATTGTCATGGTGATGAGGTGGAACGGGAGATTCTCATGGTGATGAGGTGGAACAGGAGATTCTCATCATGATGAAGTGGAACAGGAGATTCTCATCCTGATGAGGTGGAACGGCAGATTCTCATGGTGATGAGGTGGAACAGGAGATTCTCATCATGATGAGGTGGAACAAGAGATTCTCATCATGATGAGGTTGAACAGGAGATTCTCATGGTGATGAGGTGGAACGGGAGATTCTCATGGTGATGAGGTGGAACAGGAGATTCTCATCATGATGAGGTGGAACCGGACATTCTCATGATGAGGTGGAATGGGAGATTCTCATCCGGATGTGATGGAACGGGAGATTCTCATCCTGAAGTGGTGGAACAGGAGATTCTCATCATGATGTGGTGGAACGGGAGATTCTCATCCTGATGTGGTGGAACAGGAGATTCTCATCCTGATGTGGTGGAACGGGAGATTCTCATCCTGTTGTGATGGAACGGGAGATTCTCATCCTGATGTGGTGGAACGGTAGATTCTCACCCTGATGTGGTGGAACGGTAGATTCTCATCCTGATGTGATGGAACGGGAGATTCTCATCATGATGAGGTGGAACGGGAGATTCTCATGGTGATGAGGTGGAACGGGAGATTCTCATGATGAGGTGGAACAGGAGATTCTCATGGTGATGAGGTAGAACAGGAGATTCTCATCATGATGTGGTGGAACGGGAGATTCTCATCCTGATGTGGTGGAACGGGAGATTCTCATCATGATGAGGTGGACCTGCAGATTCTCATCATGATGAGGTGGAACGGGAGATTCTCATCATGATGAGGTGGAACGGGAGATTCTCATCATGATGAGGTGGAACAGGAGATTCTCATCATAATGAGGTGGAACGGGAGATTCTCATCCTGATGTGGTGGAACGGGAGATTCTCATCATGATGAGGTGGAACGGGAGATTCTCATCATGATGAGGTGGAACGGGAGATTCTCATCCTGATGTGGTGGAACGGGAGATTCTCATCATGATGAGGTGGAACGGGAGATTCTCATCATGATGAGGTGGAACGGGAGATTCTCATCCTGATGTGGTGGAACGGGAGATTCTCATGGTGATGAGGTGGAACGGGAGATTCTCTTCCTGATGTGATGGAACGGGAGAGTCTCATCCTGAAGTGGTGGAACAGGAGATTCTCATCATGATGTGGTGGAACAGGAGATTCTCATCCTGATGTGGTGGAACGGTAGATTCTCATACTGATGTGATGGAACTGGAGATTCTCATCCTGATGTGGTGGAACTTTAGATTCTCATCCTGATGTGATGGAACGGGAGATTCTCATCATGATGAGGTGGAACGGGAGATTCTCATCATGTTGAGGTGGAATGGGAGATTCTCATGGTGATGAGGTAGAACGGGAGATTGTCATCATGATGAGGTGGAACGGGAGATTCTCATGGTGATGAGGTGGAACAGGAGATTCTCATCATGATGAGGTGGAACAGGAGATTCTCATGATGAGGTGGAACTGGAGATTCTCATCCGGATGTGATGGAACGGGAGATTCTCATCCTGAAGTGGAGGAACAGGAGATTCTCATCATGATGTGGTGGAACGGGAGATTCTCATCCTGATGTGGTGGAACAGGAGATTCTCATCCTGATGTGGTGGAACGGGAGATTCTCATCCTGTTGTGATGGAACGGGAGATTCTCATCCTGATGTGGTGGAACGGGAGATTCTCATCCTGATGTGGTGGAACGGTAGATTCTCATCCTGATGTGATGGAACGGGAGATTCTCATCATGATGAGGTGGAACGGGAGATTCTCATGGTGATGAGATGGAACGGGAGATTCTCATGATGAGGTGGAACGGGAGATTCTCATGGTGATGAGGTAGAACAGGAGATTCTCATCATGATGTGGTGGAACGGGAGATTCTCATCCTGATGTGGTGGAACAGGAGATTCTAATCCTGATGTGGTGGAACGGGAGATTCTCATGGTGATGTGGTGGAACGGTAGATTCTCATCATGATGAGGTGGAACGGGAGATTCTCATCCGGATGTGATGGAACGGGAGATTCTCATCATGATGTGGTGGAACGGGAGATTCTCATGGTGATGTGGTGGAACGGGAGATTCCCATCATGATGAGGTGGAACGGGAGATTCTCATCCTGATGGGATGGAACGGGAGATTCTCATCATGATGAGGTGGAACGGGAGATTCTCATCATGATGAGGTGGAACAGGAGATTCTCTTCCTGAAGTGGTGGAACGGGAGATTCTCATCATGATGTGTTGGAACGGGAGAATCTCATCATGATGAGGTGGAACAGGAGATTCTCATCCTGAAGTGGTGGAACGGGAGATTCTCATCATGATGAGGTGGAACAGGAGATTCTCATCATAATGAGGTGGAACGGGAGATTCTCATCCGGATGTGATGGAACGGGAGATTCTCATCCTGAAGTGGTGGAACAGGAGATTGTCATCATGATGTGGTGGAACGGGAGATTCTCATCATGATGTGGTGGAACAGGAGATTCTCATCATGATGAGGTGGAACGGAAGATTCTCATGGTGATGTGGTGGAACGGGAGATTCTCATCATGATGAGGTGGAACGGGAGATTCTCATCATGATGAAGTGGAACGGGAGATTCTCATCATGATGAGGTGGAACAGGAGATTCTCATCATAATGAGGTGGAACGGGAGATTCTCATCCTGATGTGGTGGAACGGGAGATTCTCATCATGATGAGGTGGAACGGGAGATTCTCATCATGATGAGGTGGAACGTGAGATTCTCATCCTGATGTGGTGGAACGGGAGATTCTCATCATGATGAGGTGGAACGGGAGATTCTCATCATGAAGAGGTGGAACGGGAGATTCTCATCCTGATGTGGTGGAACGGGAGATTCTCATCCGGATGTGATGGAACGGGAGATTCTCATCCTGAAGTGGTGGAACAGGAGATTGTCATCATGATGTGGTGGAACGGGAGATTCTCATCATGATGTGGTGGAACAGGAGATTCTCATCATGATGAGGTGGAACGGAAGATTCTCATGGTGATGTGGTTGAACGGGAGATTCTCATCATGATGAGGTGGAACGGGAGATTCTCATGGTGATGAGGTAGAACGGGAGATTGTCATGGTGATGAGGTGGAACGGGAGATTCTCATGGTGATGAGGTGGAACAGGAGATTCTCATCATGATGAGGTGGAACAGGAGATTCTCATGGTGATGAGGTGGAACGGCAGATTCTCATGGTGATGAGGTGGAACAGGAGATTCTCATCATGATGAGGTGGAACAGGAGATTCTCATCATGATGAGGTTGAACAGGAGATTCTCATGGTGATGAGGTGGAACGGGAGATTCTCATGGTGATGAGGTGGAACAGGAGATTCTCATCATGATGAGGTGGAACCGGACATTCTCATGATGAGGTGGAATGGGAGATTCTCATCCGGATGTGATGGAACGGGAGATTCTCATCCTGAAGTGGTGGAACAGGAGATTCTCATCATGATGTGGTGGAACGGGAGATTCTCATCCTGATGTGGTGGAACAGGAGATTCTCATCCTGATGTGGTGGAACGGGAGATTCTCATCCTGTTGTGATGGAACGGGAGATTCTCATCCTGATGTGGTGGAACGGGAGATTCTCATCCTGATGTGGTGGAACGGTAGATTCTCATCCTGATGTGATGGAACGGGAGATTCTCATCATGATGAGGTGGAACAGGAGATTCTCATGGTGATGAGGTAGAACGGGAGATTCTCATCATGATGTGGTGGAACGGGAGATTCTCATCCTGATGTGGTGGAACGGGAGATTCTCATCATGATGAGGTGGACCTGCAGATTCTCATCATGATGAGGTGGAACGGGAGATTCTCATCATGATGTGGTGGAACGGGAGATTCTCATCATGATGAGGTGGAACAGGAGATTCTCATCATAATGAGGTGGAACGGGAGATTCTCATCCTGATGTGGTGGAACGGGAGATTCTCATCATGATGAGGTGGAACGGGAGATTCTCATCATGATGAGGTGGAACGGGAGATTCTCATCATGTTGAGGTGGAATGGGAGATTCTCATGGTGATGAGGTAGAACGGGAGATTGTCATCATGATGAGGTGGAACGGGAGATTCTCATGGTGATGAGGTGGAACAGGAGATTCTCATCATGATGAGGTGGAACAGGAGATTCTCATGATGAGGTGGAACTGGAGATTCTCATCCGGATGTGATGGAACGGGAGATTCTCATCCTGAAGTGGAGGAACAGGTGATTCTCATCATGATGTGGTGGAACGGGAGATTCTCATCCTGATGTGGTGGAACAGGAGATTCTCATCCTGATGTGGTGGAACGGGAGATTCTCATCATGATGAGGTGGAACGGGAGATTCTCATCATGATGAGGTGGAACGGGAGATTCTCATCATGATGAGGTGGAACAGGAGATTCTCATCATAATGAGGTGGAACGGGAGATTCTCATCCTGATGTGGTGGAACGGGAGATTCTCATCATGATGAGGTGGAACGGGAGATTCTCATCATGATGAGGTGGAACGGGAGATTCTCATCCTGATGTGGTGGAACGGGAGATTCTCATCATGATGAGGTGGAACGGGAGATTCTCATCATGATGAGGTGGAACGGGGGATTCTCATCCTGATGTGGTGGAACGGGAGATTCTCATGGTGATGAGGTGGAACGGGAGATTCTCTTCCTGATGTGATGGAACGGGAGAGTCTCATCCTGAAGTGGTGGAACAGGAGATTCTCATCATGATGTGGTGGAACAGGAGATTCTCATCCTGATGTGGTGGAACGGTAGATTCTCATACTGATGTGATGGAACTGGAGATTCTCATCCTGATGTGGTGGAACTTTAGATTCTCATCCTGATGTGATGGAACGGGAGATTCTCATCATGATGAGGTGGAACGGGAGATTCTCATCATGTTGAGGTGGAATGGGAGATTCTCATGGTGATGAGGTAGAACGGGAGATTGTCATCATGATGAGGTGGAACGGGAGATTCTCATGGTGATGAGGTGGAACAGGAGATTCTCATCATGATGAGGTGGAACAGGAGATTCTCATGATGAGGTGGAACTGGAGATTCTCATCCGGATGTGATGGAACGGGAGATTCTCATCCTGAAGTGGAGGAACAGGAGATTCTCATCATGATGTGGTGGAACGGGAGATTCTCATCCTGATGTGGTGGAACAGGAGATTCTCATCCTGATGTGGTGGAACGGGAGATTCTCATCCTGTTGTGATGGAACGGGAGATTCTCATCCTGATGTGGTGGAACGGGAGATTCTCATCCTGATGTGGTGGAACGGTAGATTCTCATCCTGATGTGATGGAACGGGAGATTCTCATCATGATGAGGTGGAACGGGAGATTCTCATGGTGATGAGATGGAACGGGAGATTCTCATGATGAGGTGGAACGGGAGATTCTCATGGTGATGAGGTAGAACAGGAGATTCTCATCATGATGTGGTGGAACGGGAGATTCTCATCCTGATGTGGTGGAACAGGAGATTCTAATCCTGATGTGGTGGAACGGGAGATTCTCATGGTGATGTGGTGGAACGGTAGATTCTCATCATGATGAGGTGGAACGGGAGATTCTCATCCGGATGTGATGGAACGGGAGATTCTCATCATGATGTGGTGGAACGGGAGATTCTCATGGTGATGTGGTGGAACGGGAGATTCCCATCATGATGAGGTGGAACGGGAGATTCTCATCCTGATGGGATGGAACGGGAGATTCTCATCATGATGAGGTGGAACGGGAGATTCTCATCATGATGAGGTGGAACAGGAGATTCTCTTCCTGAAGTGGTGGAACGGGAGATTCTCATCATGATGTGTTGGAACGGGAGAATCTCATCATGATGAGGTGGAACAGGAGATTCTCATCCTGAAGTGGTGGAACGGGAGATTCTCATCATGATGAGGTGGAACAGGAGATTCTCATCATAATGAGGTGGAACGGGAGATTCTCATCCGGATGTGATGGAACGGGAGATTCTCATCCTGAAGTGGTGGAACAGGAGATTGTCATCATGATGTGGTGGAACGGGAGATTCTCATCATGATGTGGTGGAACAGGAGATTCTCATCATGATGAGGTGGAACGGAAGATTCTCATGGTGATGTGGTGGAACGGGAGATTCTCATCATGATGAGGTGGACCTGCAGATTCTCATCATGATGAGGTGGAACGGGAGATTCTCATGATGATGAAGTGGAACGGGAGATTCTCATCATGATGAGGTGGAACAGGAGATTCTCATCATAATGAGGTGGAACGGGAGATTCTCATCCTGATGTGGTGGAACGGGAGATTCTCATCATGATGAGGTGGAACGGGAGATTCTCATCATGATGAGGTGGAACGTGAGATTCTCATCCTGATGTGGTGGAACGGGAGATTCTCATCATGATGAGGTGGAACGGGAGATTCTCATCATGAAGAGGTGGAACGGGAGATTCTCATCCTGATGTGGTGGAACGGGAGATTCTCATCCGGATGTGATGGAACGGGAGATTCTCATCCTGAAGTGGTGGAACAGGAGATTGTCATCATGATGTGGTGGAACGGGAGATTCTCATCATGATGTGGTGGAACAGGAGATTCTCATCATGATGAGGTGGAACGGAAGATTCTCATGGTGATGTGGTTGAACGGGAGATTCTCATCATGATGAGGTGGAACGGGAGATTCTCATGGTGATGAGGTAGAACGGGAGATTGTCATGGTGATGAGGTGGAACGGGAGATTCTCATGGTGATGAGGTGGAACAGGAGATTCTCATCATGATGAGGTGGAACAGGAGATTCTCATGGTGATGAGGTGGAACGGCAGATTCTCATGGTGATGAGGTGGAACAGGAGATTCTCATCATGATGAGGTGGAACAGGAGATTCTCATCATGATGAGGTTGAACAGGAGATTCTCATGGTGATGAGGTGGAACGGGAGATTCTCATGGTGATGAGGTGGAACAGGAGATTCTCATCATGATGAGGTGGAACCGGACATTCTCATGATGAGGTGGAATGGGAGATTCTCATCCGGATGTGATGGAACGGGAGATTCTCATCCTGAAGTGGTGGAACAGGAGATTCTCATCATGATGTGGTGGAACGGGAGATTCTCATCCTGATGTGGTGGAACAGGAGATTCTCATCCTGATGTGGTGGAACGGGAGATTCTCATCCTGTTGTGATGGAACGGGAGATTCTCATCCTGATGTGGTGGAACGGGAGATTCTCATCCTGATGTGGTGGAACGGTAGATTCTCATCCTGATGTGATGGAACGGGAGATTCTCATCATGATGAGGTGGAACAGGAGATTCTCATGGTGATGAGGTAGAACGGGAGATTCTCATCATGATGTGGTGGAACGGGAGATTCTCATCCTGATGTGGTGGAACGGGAGATTCTCATCATGATGAGGTGGACCTGCAGATTCTCATCATGATGAGGTGGAACGGGAGATTCTCATCATGATGTGGTGGAACGGGAGATTCTCATCATGATGAGGTGGAACAGGAGATTCTCATCATAATGAGGTGGAACGGGAGATTCTCATCCTGATGTGGTGGAACGGGAGATTCTCATCATGATGAGGTGGAACGGGAGATTCTCATCATGATGAGGTGGAACGGGAGATTCTCATCATGTTGAGGTGGAATGGGAGATTCTCATGGTGATGAGGTAGAACGGGAGATTGTCATCATGATGAGGTGGAACGGGAGATTCTCATGGTGATGAGGTGGAACAGGAGATTCTCATCATGATGAGGTGGAACAGGAGATTCTCATGATGAGGTGGAACTGGAGATTCTCATCCGGATGTGATGGAACGGGAGATTCTCATCCTGAAGTGGAGGAACAGGTGATTCTCATCATGATGTGGTGGAACGGGAGATTCTCATCCTGATGTGGTGGAACAGGAGATTCTCATCCTGATGTGGTGGAACGGGAGATTCTCATCATGATGAGGTGGAACGGGAGATTCTCATCATGATGAGGTGGAACGGGAGATTCTCATCATGATGAGGTGGAACAGGAGATTCTCATCATAATGAGGTGGAACGGGAGATTCTCATCCTGATGTGGTGGAACGGGAGATTCTCATCATGATGAGGTGGAACGGGAGATTCTCATCATGATGAGGTGGAACGGGAGATTCTCATCCTGATGTGGTGGAACGGGAGATTCTCATCATGATGAGGTGGAACGGGAGATTCTCATCATGATGAGGTGGAACGGGAGATTCTCATCCTGATGTGGTGGAACGGGAGATTCTCATGGTGATGAGGTGGAACGGGAGATTCTCTTCCTGATGTGATGGAACGGGAGAGTCTCATCCTGAAGTGGTGGAACAGGAGATTCTCATCATGATGTGGTGGAACAGGAGATTCTCATCCTGATGTGGTGGAACGGTAGATTCTCATACTGATGTGATGGAACTGGAGATTCTCATCCTGATGTGGTGGAACTTTAGATTCTCATCCTGATGTGATGGAACGGGAGATTCTCATCATGATGAGGTGGAACGGGAGATTCTCATCATGTTGAGGTGGAATGGGAGATTCTCATGGTGATGAGGTAGAACGGGAGATTGTCATCATGATGAGGTGGAACGGGAGATTCTCATGGTGATGAGGTGGAACAGGAGATTCTCATCATGATGAGGTGGAACAGGAGATTCTCATGATGAGGTGGAACTGGAGATTCTCATCCGGATGTGATGGAACGGGAGATTCTCATCCTGAAGTGGAGGAACAGGAGATTCTCATCATGATGTGGTGGAACGGGAGATTCTCATCCTGATGTGGTGGAACAGGAGATTCTCATCCTGATGTGGTGGAACGGGAGATTCTCATCCTGTTGTGATGGAACGGGAGATTCTCATCCTGATGTGGTGGAACGGGAGATTCTCATCCTGATGTGGTGGAACGGTAGATTCTCATCCTGATGTGATGGAACGGGAGATTCTCATCATGATGAGGTGGAACGGGAGATTCTCGTGGTGATGAGATGGAACGGGAGATTCTCATGATGAGGTGGAACGGGAGATTCTCATGGTGATGAGGTAGAACAGGAGATTCTCATCATGATGTGGTGGAACGGGAGATTCTCATCCTGATGTGGTGGAACAGGAGATTCTAATCCTGATGTGGTGGAACGGGAGATTCTCATGGTGATGTGGTGGAACGGTAGATTCTCATCATGATGAGGTGGAACGGGAGATTCTCATCCGGATGTGATGGAACGGGAGATTCTCATCATGATGTGGTGGAACGGGAGATTCTCATGGTGATGTGGTGGAACGGGAGATTCCCATCATGATGAGGTGGAACGGGAGATTCTCATCCTGATGGGATGGAACGGGAGATTCTCATCATGATGAGGTGGAACGGGAGATTCTCATCATGATGAGGTGGAACAGGAGATTCTCTTCCTGAAGTGGTGGAACGGGAGATTCTCATCATGATGTGTTGGAACGGGAGAATCTCATCATGATGAGGTGGAACAGGAGATTCTCATCCTGAAGTGGTGGAACGGGAGATTCTCATCATGATGAGGTGGAACGGGAGATTCTCATCATAATGAGGTGGAACGGGAGATTCTCATCCGGATGTGATGGAACGGGAGATTCTCATCCTGAAGTGGTGGAACAGGAGATTGTCATCATGATGTGGTGGAACGGGAGATTCTCATCATGATGTGGTGGAACAGGAGATTCTCATCATGATGAGGTGGAACGGAAGATTCTCATGGTGATGTGGTGGAACGGGAGATTCTCATCATGATGAGGTGGACCTGCAGATTCTCATCATGATGAGGTGGAACGGGAGATTCTCATGATGATGAAGTGGAACGGGAGATTCTCATCATGATGAGGTGGAACAGGAGATTCTCATCATAATGAGGTGGAACGGGAGATTCTCATCCTGATGTGGTGGAACGGGAGATTCTCATCATGATGAGGTGGAACGGGAGATTCTCATCATGATGAGGTGGAACGTGAGATTCTCATCCTGATGTGGTGGAACGGGAGATTCTCATCATGATGAGGTGGAACGGGAGATTCTCATCATGAAGAGGTGGAACGGGAGATTCTCATCCTGATGTGGTGGAACGGGAGATTCTCATCCGGATGTGATGGAACGGGAGATTCTCATCCTGAAGTGGTGGAACAGGAGATTGTCATCATGATGTGGTGGAACGGGAGATTCTCATCATGATGTGGTGGAACAGGAGATTCTCATCATGATGAGGTGGAACGGAAGATTCTCATGGTGATGTGGTTGAACGGGAGATTCTCATCATGATGAGGTGGAACGGGAGATTCTCATGGTGATGAGGTAGAACGGGAGATTGTCATGGTGATGAGGTGGAACGGGAGATTCTCATGGTGATGAGGTGGAACAGGAGATTCTCATCATGATGAGGTGGAACAGGAGATTCTCATGGTGATGAGGTGGAACGGCAGATTCTCATGGTGATGAGGTGGAACAGGAGATTCTCATCATGATGAGGTGGAACAGGAGATTCTCATCATGATGAGGTTGAACAGGAGATTCTCATGGTGATGAGGTGGAACGGGAGATTCTCATGGTGATGAGGTGGAACAGGAGATTCTCATCATGATGAGGTGGAACCGGACATTCTCATGATGAGGTGGAATGGGAGATTCTCATCCGGATGTGATGGAACGGGAGATTCTCATCCTGAAGTGGTGGAACAGGAGATTCTCATCATGATGTGGTGGAACGGGAGATTCTCATCCTGATGTGGTGGAACAGGAGATTCTCATCCTGATGTGGTGGAACGGGAGATTCTCATCCTGTTGTGATGGAACGGGAGATTCTCATCCTGATGTGGTGGAACGGGAGATTCTCATCCTGATGTGGTGGAACGGTAGATTCTCATCCTGATGTGATGGAACGGGAGATTCTCATCATGATGAGGTGGAACAGGAGATTCTCATGGTGATGAGGTAGAACGGGAGATTCTCATCATGATGTGGTGGAACGGGAGATTCTCATCCTGATGTGGTGGAACGGGAGATTCTCATCATGATGAGGTGGACCTGCAGATTCTCATCATGATGAGGTGGAACGGGAGATTCTCATCATGATGTGGTGGAACGGGAGATTCTCATCATGATGAGGTGGAACAGGAGATTCTCATCATAATGAGGTGGAACGGGAGATTCTCATCCTGATGTGGTGGAACGGGAGATTCTCATCATGATGAGGTGGAACGGGAGATTCTCATCATGATGAGGTGGAACGGGAGATTCTCATCATGTTGAGGTGGAATGGGAGATTCTCATGGTGATGAGGTAGAACGGGAGATTGTCATCATGATGAGGTGGAACGGGAGATTCTCATGGTGATGAGGTGGAACAGGAGATTCTCATCATGATGAGGTGGAACAGGAGATTCTCATGATGAGGTGGAACTGGAGATTCTCATCCGGATGTGATGGAACGGGAGATTCTCATCCTGAAGTGGAGGAACAGGTGATTCTCATCATGATGTGGTGGAACGGGAGATTCTCATCCTGATGTGGTGGAACAGGAGATTCTCATCCTGATGTGGTGGAACGGGAGATTCTCATCCTGTTGTGATGGAACGGGAGATTCTCATCCTGATGTGGTGGAACGGGAGATTCTCATCCTGATGTGGTGGAACGGTAGATTCTCATCCTGATGTGATGGAACGGGAGATTCTCATCATGATGAGGTGGAACGGGAGATTCTCATGGTGATGAGATGGAACGGGAGATTCTCATGATGAGGTGGAACGGGAGATTCTCATGGTGATGAGGTAGAACAGGAGATTCTCATCATGATGTGGTGGAACGGGAGATTCTCATCCTGATGTGGTGGAACAGGAGATTCTCATCCTGATGTGGTGGAACGGGAGATTCTCATCCTGTTGTGATGGAACGGGAGATTCTCATCCTGATGTGGTGGAACGGGAGATTCTCATCCTGATGTGGTGGAACGGTAGATTCTCATCCTGATGTGATGGAACGGGAGATTCTCATCATGATGAGGTGGAACAGGAGATTCTCATGGTGATGAGGTAGAACGGGAGATTCTCATCATGATCTGGTGGAACGGGAGATTCTCATCCTGATGTGGTGGAACGGGAGATTCTCATCATGATGAGGTGGACCTGCAGATTCTCATCATGATGAGGTGGAACGGGAGATTCTCATCATGATGAGGTGGAACGGGAGATTCTCATCATGATGAGGTGGAACAGGAGATTCTCATCATGATGAGGTGGAACGGGAGATTCTCATCATGATGAGGTGGAACGGGAGATTCTCATCATGTTGAGGTGGAATGGGAGATTCTCATGGTGATGAGGTAGAACGGGAGATTGTCATCATGATGAGGTGGAACGGGAGATTCTCATGGTGATGAGGTGGAACAGGAGATTCTCATCATGATGAGGTGGAACAGGAGATTCTCATGATGAGGTGGAACTGGAGATTCTCATCCGGATGTGATGGAATGGGAGATTCTCATCCTGAAGTGGAGGAACAGGTGATTCTCATCATGATGTGGTGGAACGGGAGATTCTCATCCTGATGTGGTGGAACAGGAGATTCTCATCCTGATGTGGTGGAACGGGAGATTCTCATCCTGTTGTGATGGAACGGGAGATTCTCATCCTGATGTGGTGGAACGGGAGATTCTCATCCTGATGTGGTGGAACGGTAGATTCTCATCCTGATGTGATGGAACGGGAGATTCTCATCATGATGAGGTGGAACGGGAGATTCTCATGGTGATGAGATGGAACGGGAGATTCTCATGATGAGGTGGAACGGGAGATTCTCATGGTGATGAGGTAGAACAGGAGATTCTCATCATGATGTGGTGGAACGGGAGATTCTCATCCTGATGTGGTGGAACAGGAGATTCTAATCCTGATGTGGTGGAACGGGAGATTCTCATGGTGATGTGGTGGAACGGTAGATTCTCATCATGATGAGGTGGAACGGGAGATTCTCATCCGGATGTGATGGAACGGGAGATTCTCATCATGATGTGGTGGAACGGGAGATTCTCATGGTGATGTGGTGGAACGGGAGATTCCCATCATGATGAGGTGGAACGGGAGATTCTCATCCTGATGGGATGGAACGGGAGATTCTCATCATGATGAGGTGGAACGGGAGATTCTCATCCTGATGTGGTGGAACGGGAGATTCTCATGGTGATGTGGTGGAACGGTAGATTCTCATCATGATGAGGTGGAACAGGAGATTCTCATCATAATGAGGTGGAACGGGAGATTCTCATCCTGATGTGGTGGAACGGGAGATTCTCATCATGATGAGGTGGAACGTGAGATTCTCATCATGATGAGGTGGAACGGGAGATTCTCATCCTGATGTGGTGGAACGGGAGATTCTCATCATGATGAGGTGGAACGGGAGATTCTCATCATGAAGAGGTGGAACGGGAGATTCTCATCCTGATGTGGTGGAACGGGAGATTCTCATCCGGATGTGATGGAACGGGAGATTCTCAGCCTGAAGTGGTGGAACAGGAGATTGTCATCATGATGTGGTGGAACGGGAGATTCTCATCATGATGTGGTGGAACAGGAGATTCTCATCATGATGAGGTGGAACGGAAGATTCTCATGGTGATGTGGTTGAACGGGAGATTCTCATCATGATGAGGTGGACCTGCAGATTCTCATCATGATGAGGTGGAACGGGATATTCTCATCATGATGAGGTGGAACGGGAGATTCTCATCCTGATGTGGTGGAACAGGAGATTCTCATCCTGATGTGGTGGAACGGGAGATTCTCATCCTGTTGTGATGGAACGGGAGATTCTCATCCTGATGTGGTGGAACGGGAGATTCTCATCCTGATGTGGTGGAACGGTAGATTCTCATCCTGATGTGATGGAACGGGAGATTCTCATCATGATGAGGTGGAACGGGAGATTCTCATGGTGATGAGATGGAACGGGAGATTCTCATGATGAGGTGGAACGGGAGATTCTCATGGTGATGAGGTAGAACAGGAGATTCTCATCATGATGTGGTGGAACGGGAGATTCTCATCCTGATGTGGTGGAACAGGAGATTCTCATCCTGATGTGGTGGAACGGGAGATTCTCATCCTGTTGTGATGGAACGGGAGATTCTCATCCTGATGTGGTGGAACGGGAGATTCTCATCCTGATGTGGTGGAACGGTAGATTCTCATCCTGATGTGATGGAACGGGAGATTCTCATCATGATGAGGTGGAACAGGAGATTCTCATGGTGATGAGGTAGAACGGGAGATTCTCATCATGATGTGGTGGAACGGGAGATTCTCATCCTGATGTGGTGGAACGGGAGATTCTCATCATGATGAGGTGGACCTGCAGATTCTCATCATGATGAGGTGGAACGGGAGATTCTCATCATGATGAGGTGGAACGGGAGATTCTCATCATGATGAGGTGGAACAGGAGATTCTCATCATAATGAGGTGGAACGGGAGATTCTCATCCTGATGTGGTGGAACGGGAGATTCTCATCATGATGAGGTGGAACGGGAGATTCTCATCATGATGAGGTGGAACGGGAGATTCTCATCATGTTGAGGTGGAATGGGAGATTCTCATGGTGATGAGGTAGAACGGGAGATTGTCATCATGATGAGGTGGAACGGGAGATTCTCATGGTGATGAGGTGGAACAGGAGATTCTCATCATGATGAGGTGGAACAGGAGATTCTCATGATGAGGTGGAACTGGAGATTCTCATCCGGATGTGATGGAATGGGAGATTCTCATCCTGAAGTGGAGGAACAGGTGATTCTCATCATGATGTGGTGGAACGGGAGATTCTCATCCTGATGTGGTGGAACAGGAGATTCTCATCCTGATGTGGTGGAACGGGAGATTCTCATCCTGTTGTGATGGAACGGGAGATTCTCATCCTGATGTGGTGGAACGGGAGATTCTCATCCTGATGTGGTGGAACGGTAGATTCTCATCCTGATGTGATGGAACGGGAGATTCTCATCATGATGAGGTGGAACGGGAGATTCTCATGGTGATGAGATGGAACGGGAGATTCTCATGATGAGGTGGAACGGGAGATTCTCATGGTGATGAGGTAGAACAGGAGATTCTCATCATGATGTGGTGGAACGGGAGATTCTCATCCTGATGTGGTGGAACAGGAGATTCTAATCCTGATGTGGTGGAACGGGAGATTCTCATGGTGATGTGGTGGAACGGTAGATTCTCATCATGATGAGGTGGAACGGGAGATTCTCATCCGGATGTGATGGAACGGGAGATTCTCATCATGATGTGGTGGAACGGGAGATTCTCATGGTGATGTGGTGGAACGGGAGATTCCCATCATGATGAGGTGGAACGGGAGATTCCCATCATGATGAGGTGGAACGGGAGATTCTCATCCTGATGGGATGGAACGGGAGATTCTCATCATGATGAGGTGGAACGGGAGATTCTCATCCTGATGTGGTGGAACGGGAGATTCTCATGGTGATGTGGTGGAACGGTAGATTCTCATCATGATGAGGTGGAACAGGAGATTCTCATCATAATGAGGTGGAACGGGAGATTCTCATCCTGATGTGGTGGAACGGGAGATTCTCATCATGATGAGGTGGAACGTGAGATTCTCATCATGATGAGGTGGAACGGGAGATTCTCATCCTGATGTGGTGGAACGGGAGATTCTCATCATGATGAGGTGGAACGGGAGATTCTCATCATGAAGAGGTGGAACGGGAGATTCTCATCCTGATGTGGTGGAACGGGAGATTCTCATCCGGATGTGATGGAACGGGAGATTCTCAGCCTGAAGTGGTGGAACAGGAGATTGTCATCATGATGTGGTGGAACGGGAGATTCTCATCATGATGTGGTGGAACAGGAGATTCTCATCATGATGAGGTGGAACGGAAGATTCTCATGGTGATGTGGTTGAACGGGAGATTCTCATCATGATGAGGTGGACCTGCAGATTCTCATCATGATGAGGTGGAACGGGATATTCTCATCATGATGAGGTGGAACGGGAGATTCTCATCCTGATGTGGTGGAACAGGAGATTCTCATCCTGATGTGGTGGAACGGGAGATTCTCATCCTGTTGTGATGGAACGGGAGATTCTCATCCTGATGTGGTGGAACGGGAGATTCTCATCCTGATGTGGTGGAACGGTAGATTCTCATCCTGATGTGATGGAACGGGAGATTCTCATCATGATGAGGTGGAACGGGAGATTCTCATGGTGATGAGGTGGAACGGGAGATTCTCATGATGAGGTGGAACGGGAGATTCTCATGGTGATGAGGTAGAACAGGAGATTCTCATCATGATGTGGTGGAACGGGAGATTCTCATCCTGATGTGGTGGAACAGCAGATTCTAATCCTGATGTGGTGGAACGGGAGATTCTCATGGTGATGTGGTGGAACGGTAGATTCTCATCATGATGAGGTGGAACGGGAGATTCTCATCCGGATGTGATGGAACGGGAGATTCTCATCATGATGTGGTGGAACGGGAGATTCTCATGGTGATGTGGTGGAACGGGAGATTCCCATCATGATGAGGTGGAACGGGAGATTCTCATCCTGATGGGATGGAACGGGAGATTCTCATCATGATGAGGTGGAACGGGAGATTCTCATCATGATGAGGTGGAACAGGAGATTCTCTTCCTGAAGTGTGGAACAGGAGATTCTCATCATGATGTGTTGGAACGGGATAATCTCATCATGATGAGGTGGAACAGGAGATTCTCATCCTGAAGTGGTGGAACGGGAGATTCTCATCATGATGTGGTGGAACGGGAGATTCTCATCATGATGAGGTGGACCTGCAGATTCTCATCATGATGAGGTGGAACGGGAGATTCTCATCATGATGAGGTGGAACAGGAGATTCTCATCATAATGAGGTGGAACGGGAGATTCTCATCCGGATGTGATGGAACGGGAGATTCTCATCTCTGAAGTGGTGGAACGGGAGATTGTCATCATGATGTGGTGGAACGGGAGATTCTCATCATGATGTGGTGGAACAGGAGATTCTCATCATGATGAGGTGGAACGGAAGATTCTCATGGTGATGTGGTGGAACGGGAGATTCTCATCATGATGAGGTTGACCTGCAGATTCTCATCATGATGAGGTGGAACGGGAGATTCTCATCATGATGAGGTGGAACGGGAGATTCTCATCATGATGAGGTGGAACAGGAGATTCTCATCATAATGAGGTGGAACGGGAGATTCTCATCCTGATGTGGTGGAACGGGAGATTCTCATCATGATGAGGTGGAACGGGAGATTCTCATCATGATGAGGTGGAACGGGAGATTCTCATCCTGATGTGGTGGAACGGGAGATTCTCATCATGATGAGGTGGAACGGGAGATTCTCATCATGATGAGGTGGAACGGGAGATTCTCATCCTGATGTGGTGGAACGGGAGATTCTCATGGTGATGAGGTGGAACGGGAGATTCTCTTCCTGATGTGATGGAACGGGAGAATCTCATCCTGAAGTGGTGGAACAGGAGATTCTCATCATGATGTGGTGGAACAGGAGATTCTCATCCTGATGTGGTGGAACGGTAGATTCTCATACTGATGTGATGGAACGGGAGATTCTCATCCTGATGTGGTGGAACGGTAGATTCTCATCCTGATGTGATGGAACGGGAGATTCTCATCATGATGAGGTGGAACGGGAGATTCTCATCCTGTTGTGATGGAACGGGAGATTCTCATCCTGATGTGGTGGAACGGGAGATTCTCATCCTGATGTGGTGGAACGGTAGATTCTCATCCTGATGTGATGGAACGGGAGATTCTCATCATGATGAGGTGGAACGGGAGATTCTCATGGTGATGAGGTGGAACGGGAGATTCTCATGATGAGGTGGAACGGGAGATTCTCATGGTGATGAGGTAGAACAGGAGATTCTCATCATGATGTGGTGGAACGGGAGATTCTCATCCTGATGTGGTGGAACGGGAGATTCTCATCATGATGAGGTGGACCTGCAGATTCTCATCATGATGAGGTGGAACGGGAGATTCTCATCATGATGAGGTGGAACGGGAGATTCTCATCATGATGAGGTGGAACAGGAGATTCTCATCATAATGAGGTGGAACGGGAGATTCTCATCCTGATGTGGTGGAACGGGAGATTCTCATCATGATGAGGTGGAACGGGAGATTCTCATCATGATGAGGTGGAACGGGAGATTCTCATCCTGATGTGGTGGAACGGGAGATTCTCATCATGATGAGTTGGAACGGGAGATTCTCATCATGATGAGGTGGAACGGGAGATTCTCATCCTGATGTGGTGGAACGGGAGATTCTCATGGTGATGAGGTGGAACGGGAGATTCTCTTCCTGATGTGATGGAACGGGAGAATCTCATCCTGATGTGGTGCAACAGGAGATTCTCATCCTGATGTGGTTGAACGGGAGATTCTCATCCTGTTGTGATGGAACGGGAGATTCTCATACTGATGTGGTGGAACGGGAGATTCTCATCCTGATGTGGTGGAACGGTAGATTCTCATCCTGATGTGATGGAACGGGAGATTCTCATCATGATGAGGTGGAACGGGAGATTCTCATCATGATGAGGTGGAACGGGAGATTCTCATGGTGATGAGGTAGAACGGGAGATTGTCATGGTGATGAGGTGGAACGGGAGATTCTCATGGTGATGAGGTGGAACAGGAGATTCTCATCATGATGAGGTGGAACAGGAGATTCTCATGGTGATGAGGTGGAACGGCAGATTCTCATGGTGATGAGGTGGAACAGGAGATTCTCATCATGATGAGGTGGAACAGGAGATTCTCATCATGATGAGGTTGAACAGGAGATTCTCATGGTGATGAGGTGGAACGGGAGATTCTCATGGTGATGAGGTGGAACAGGAGATTCTCATCATGATGAGGTGGAACCGGACATTCTCATGATGAGGTGGAATGGGAGATTCTCATCCGGATGTGATGGAACGGGAGATTCTCATCCTGAAGTGGTGGAACAGGAGATTCTCATCATGATGTGGTGGAACGGGAGATTCTCATCCTGATGTGGTGGAACAGGAGATTCTCATCCTGATGTGGTGGAACGGGAGATTCTCATCCTGTTGTGATGGAACGGGAGATTCTCATCCTGATGTGGTGGAACGGGAGATTCTCACCCTGATGTGGTGGAACGGTAGATTCTCATCCTGATGTGATGGAACGGGAGATTCTCATCATGATGAGGTGGAACGGGAGATTCTCATGGTGATGAGGTGGAACGGGAGATTCTCATGATGAGGTGGAACAGGAGATTCTCATGGTGATGAGGTAGAACAGGAGATTCTCATCATGATGTGGTGGAACGGGAGATTCTCATCCTGATGTGGTGGAACGGGAGATTCTCATCATGATGAGGTGGACCTGCAGATTCTCATCATGATGAGGTGGAACGGGAGATTCTCATCATGATGAGGTGGAACAGGAGATTCTCATCATAATGAGGTGGAACGGGAGATTCTCATCATAATGAGGTGGAACGGGAGATACTCATCCTGATGTGGTGGAACAGGAGATTCTCATCATGATGAGGTGGAACGGGAGACTCTCATCATGATGAGGTGGAACGGGAGATTCTCATCCTGATGTGGTGGAACGGGAGATTCTCATCATGATGAGGTGGAACGGGAGATTCTCATCATGATGAGGTGGAACGGGAGATTCTCATCCTGATGTGGTGGAACGGGAGATTCTCATGGTGATGAGGTGGAACGGGAGATTCTCTTCCTGATGTGATGGAACGGGAGAATCTCATCCTGAAGTGGTGGAACAGGAGATTCTCATCATGATGTGGTGGAACAGGAGATTCTCATCCTGATGTGGTGGAACGGTAGATTCTCATACTGATGTGATGGAACTGGAGATTCTCATCCTGATGTGGTGGAACGGTAGATTCTCATCCTGATGTGATGGAACGGGAGATTCTCATCATGATGAGGTGGAACGGGAGATTCTCATCATGTTGAGGTGGAATGGGAGATTCTCATGGTGATGAGGTAGAACGGGAGATTGTCATCATGATGAGGTGGAACGGGAGATTCTCATGGTGATGAGGTGGAACAGGAGATTCTCATCATGATGAGGTGGAACAGGAGATTCTCATGATGAGGTGGAACTGGAGATTCTCATCCGGATGTGATGGAACGGGAGATTCTCATCCTGAAGTGGAGGAACAGGAGATTCTCATCATGATGTGGTGGAACGGGAGATTCTCATCCTGATGTGGTGGAACAGGAGATTCTCATCCTGATGTGGTGGAACGGGAGATTCTCATCCTGTTGTGATGGAACGGGAGATTCTCATCCTGATGTGGTGGAACGGGAGATTCTCATCCTGATGTGGTGGAACGGTAGATTCTCATCATGATGAGGTGGAACGGGAGATTCTCATCCGGATGTGATGGAACGGGAGATTCTCATCATGATGTGGTGGAACGGGAGATTCTCATGGTGATGTGGTGGAACGGGAGATTCCCATCATGATGAGGTGGAACGGGAGATTCTCATCCTGATGGGATGGAACGGGAGATTCTCATCATGATGAGGTGGAACGGGAGATTCTCATCATGATGAGGTGGAACGGGAGATTCTCTTCCTGAAGTGGTGGAACAGGAGATTCTCATCATGATGTGTTGGAACGGGAGAATCTCATCATGATGAGGTGGAACAGGAGATTCTCATCCTGAAGTGGTGGAACGGGAGATTCTCATCATGATGAGGTGGAACAGGAGATTCTCATCATAATGAGGTGGAACGGGAGATTCTCATCCGGATGTGATGGAACGGGAGATTCTCATCCTGAAGTGGTGGAACAGGAGATTGTCATCATGATGTGGTGGAACGGGAGATTCTCATCATGATGAGGTGGAACAGGAGATTCTCATCATGATGAGGTGGAACGGAAGATTCTCATGGTGATGTGGTGGAACGGGAGATTCTCATCATGATGAGGTGGACCTGCAGATTCTCATCATGATGAGGTGGAACGGGAGATTCTCATCATGATGAGGTGGAACGGGAGATTCTCATCATGATGAGGTGGAACAGGAGATTCTCATGGTGATGAGGTGGAACGGGAGATTCTCATCCTGATGTGGTGGAACGGGAGATTCTCATCATGATGAGGTGGAACGGGAGATTCTCATCATGATGAGGTGGAACGGGAGATTCTCATCCTGATGTGGTGGAACGGGAGATTCTCATCATGATGAGGTGGAACGGGAGATTCTCATCATGAAGAGGTGGAACGGGAGATTCTCATCCTGATGTGGTGGAACGGGAGATTCTCATCCGGATGTGATGGAACGGGAGATTCTCATCGTGAAGTGGTGGAACAGGAGATTGTCATCATGATGTGGTGGAACGGGAGATTCTCATCATGATGTGGTGGAACAGGAGATTCTCATCCTGATGAGGTGGAACGGAAGATTCTCATGGTGATGTGGTTGAACGGGAGATTCTCATCATGATGAGGTGGACCTGCAGATTCTCATCATGATGAGGTGGAACGGGAGATTCTCATCATGATGAGGTGGAACGGGAGATTCTCATCATGATGAGGTGGAACAGGAGATTCTCATCATAATGAGGTGGAACGGGAGATTCTCATCCTGATGTGGTGGAACGGGAGATTCTCATCATGATGAGGTGGAACGGGAGATTCTCATCATGATGAGGTGGAACGGGAGATTCTCATCCTGATGTGGTGGAACGGGAGATTCTCATCATGATGAGGTGGAACGGGAGATTCTCATCATGAAGAGGTGGAACGGGAGATTCTCATCCTGATGTGGTGGAACGGGAGATTCTCATGGTTATGAGGTGGAACGGGAGATTCTCTTCCTGATGTGATGGAACGGGAGAATCTCATCCTGAAGTGGTGGAACAGGAGATTCTCATCATGATGTGGTGGAACAGGAGATTCTCATCCTGATGTGGTGGAACGGTAGATTCTCATACTGATGTGATGGAACGGGAGATTGTCATCCTGATGTGGTGGAACGGTAGATTCTCATCCTGATGTGATGGAACGGGAGATTCTCATCATGATGAGGTGGAACGGGAGATTCTCATCCTGTTGTGATGGAACGGGAGATTCTCATCCTGATGTGGTGGAACGGGAGATTCTCATCCTGATGTGGTGGAACGGTGGATTCTCATCCTGATGTGATGGAACGGGAGATTCTCATCATGATGAGGTGGAACGGGAGATTCTCATGGTGATGAGGTGGAACGGGAGATTCTCATGATGAGGTGGAACGGGAGATTCTCATGGTGATGAGGTAGAACAGGAGATTCTCATCCTGATGTGGTGGAACGGGAGATTCTCATCATGATGAGGTGGACCTGCAGATTCTCATCATGATGAGGTGGAACGGGAGATTCTCATCATGATGAGGTGGAACGGGAGATTCTCATCATGATGAGGTGGAACAGGAGATTCTCATCATAATGAGGTGGAACGGGAGATTCTCATCCTGATGTGGTGGAACGGGAGATTCTCATCATGATGAGGTGGAACAGGAGATTCTCATCATGATGAGGTGGAACGGGAGATTCTCATCCTGATGTGGTGGAACGGGAGATTCTCATCATGATGAGGTGGAACGGGAGATTCTCATCATGATGAGGTGGAACGGGAGATTCTCATCCTGATGTGGTGGAACGGGAGATTCTCATGGTGATGAGGTGGAACGGGAGATTCTCTTCCTGATGTGATGGAACGGGAGAATCTCATCCTGAAGTGGTGGAACAGGAGATTCTCATCATGATGTGGTGGAACAGGAGATTCTCATCCTGATGTGGTGGAACGGTAGATTCTCATACTGATGTGATGGAACGGGAGATTCTCATCCTGATGTGGTGGAACGGTAGATTCTCATCCTGATGTGATGGAACGGGAGATTCTCATCATGATGAGGTGGAACGGGAGATTCTCATCATGTTGAGGTGGAACGGGAGATTCTCATGGTGATGAGGTAGAACGGGAGATTGTCATCATGATGAGGTGGAACGGGAGATACTCATGGTGATGAGGTGGAACAGGAGATTCTCATCATGATGAGGTGGAATAGGAGATTCTCATGATGAGGTGGAACTGGAGATTCTCATCCGGATGTGATGGAACGGGAGATTCTCATCCTGAAGTGGTGGAACGGGAGATTCTCATCATGATGTGGTGGAACGGGTGATTCTCATCCTGATGTGGTGGAACGGGAGATTCTCATCCTGATGTGGTGGAACGGGAGATTCTCATCCTGTTGTGATGGAACGGGAGATTCTCATCCTGATGTGGTGGAACGGGAGATTCTCATCCTGATGTGGTGGAACGGTAGATTCTCATCCTGATGTGATGGAACGGGAGATTCTCATCATGATGAGGTGGAACGGGAGATTCTCATGGTGATGAGGTGGAACGGGAGATTCTCATGATGAGGTGGAACGGGAGATTCTCATGGTGATGAGGTAGAACAGGAGATTCTCATCATGATGTGGTGGAACGGGAGATTCTCATCCTGATGTGGTGGAACAGGAGATTCTAATCCTGATGTGGTGGAACGGGAGATTCTCATGGTGATGTGGTGGAACGGTAGATTCTCATCATGATGAGGTGGAACGGGAGATTCTCATCCGGATGTGATGGAACGGGAGATTCTCATCATGATGTGGTGGAACGGGAGATTCTCATGGTGATGTGGTGGAACGGGAGATTCCCATCATGATGAGGTGGAACGGGAGATTCTCATCCTGATGGGATGGAACGGGAGATTCTCATCATGATGAGGTGGAACGGGAGATTCTCATCATGATGAGGTGGAACAGGAGATTCTCTTCCTGAAGTGGTGGAACAGGAGATTCTCATCATGATGTGTTGGAACGGGAGAATCTCATCATGATGAGGTGGAACAGGAGATTCTCATCCTGAAGTGGTGGAACAGGAGATTCTCATCCTGAAGTGGTGGAACGGGAGATTCTCATCATGATGAGGTGGAACAGGAGATTCTCATCATAATGAGGTGGAACGGGAGATTCTCATCCGGATGTGATGGAACGGGAGATTCTCATCCTGAAGTGGTGGAACAGGAGATTGTCATCATGATGTGGTGGAACGGGAGATTCTCATCATGATGTGGTGGAACAGGAGATTCTCATCATGATGAGGTGGAACGGAAGATTCTCATGGTGATGTGGTGGAACGGGAGATTCTCATCATGATGAGGTGGACCTGCAGATTCTCATCATGATGAGGTGGAACGGGAGATTCTCATCATGATGAGGTGGAACGGGAGATTCTCATCATGATGAGGTGGAACAGGAGATTCTCATCATAATGAGGTGGAACGGGAGATTCACATCCTGATGTGGTGGAACGGGAGATTCTCATCATGATGAGGTGGAACGGGAGATTCTCATCATGATGAGGTGGAACGGGAGATTCTCATCCTGATGTGGTGGAACGGGAGATTCTCATCATGATGAGGTGGAATGGGAGATTCTCATCATGATGAGGTGGAACGGGAGATTCTCATCCTGATGTGGTGGAACGGGAGATTCTCATGGTGATGAGGTGGAACGGGAGATTCTCTTCCTGATGTGATGGAACGGGAGAATCTCATCCTGAAGTGGTGGAACAGGAGATTCTCATCATGATGTGGTGGAACAGGAGATTCTCATCCTGATGTGGTGGAACGGTTGATTCTCATACTGATGTGATGGTTCGGGAGATTCTCATCCTGATGTGGTGGAACGGTAGATTCTCATCCTGATGTGATGGAACAGGAGATTCTCATCATGATGAGGTGGAACGGGAGATTCTCATGGTGATGAGGTAGAACGGGAGATTGTCATGGTGATGAGGTGGAACGGGAGATTCTCATGGTGATGAGGTGGAACAGGAGATTCTCTTCATGATGAAGTGGAATAGGAGATTCTCATGGTGATGAGGTGGAACGGGAGATTCTCATGGTGATGAGGTGGAACGGGAGATTCTCATCATGATGAGGTGGAACCGGACATTCTCATGATGAGGTGGAACGGGAGATTCTCATCCGGATGTGATGGAACGGGAGATTCTCATCCTGAAGTGGTGGAACAGGAGATTCTCATCATGATGTGGTGGAACGGGAGATTCTCATCCTGATGTGGTGGAACGGGAGATTCTCATCCTGTTGTGATGGAACGGGAGATTCTCATCCTGATGTGGTGGAACGGGAGATTCTCATCCAGATGTGGTGGAACGGTAGATTCTCATCCTGATGTGATGTAACGGGAGATTCTCATCATGATGAGGTGGAACGGGAGATTCTCATGGTGATGAGGTGGAACAGGAGATTCTCATGATGAGGTGGAACGGGAGAATCTCATGGTGATGAGGTAGAACAGGAGATTCTCATCATGATGTCGTGGAACGGGAGATTCTCATCCTGATGTGGTGGAACAGGAGATTCTAATCCTGATGTGGTGGAACGGGAGATTCTCATGGTGATGTGGTGGAACGGGAGATTCTCATCATGATGAGGTGGAACGGGAGATTCTCATCCGGATGTGATGGAACGGGAGATTCTCATCATGATGTGGTGGAACGGGAGATTCTCATGGTGATGTGGTGGAACGGGAGATTCCCATCATGATGAGGTGGAACGGGAGATTCTCATCCTGATGGGATGCAACGGGAGTTTCTCATCATGATGAGGTGGAACGGGAGATTCTCATCATGATGAGGTGGAACAGGAGATTCTCATCATGATGTGTTGGAACGGGAGATTCTCATCATGATGAGGTGGAACGGGAGATTCTCATCCTGAAGTGGTGGAACGGGAGATTCTCATCATGATGTGGTTGAACGGGAGATTCTCATCATGATGAGGTGGAACGGAAGATTCTCATGGTGATGTGGTGGAACGGGAGATTCTCATCATGATGAGGTGGACCTGCAGATTCTCATCATGATGAGTTGGAACGGGAGATTCTCATCATGATGAGGTGGAACGGGAGATTCTCATCATGATGAGGTGGAAAAGGAGATTCTCATCATAATGAGGTGGAACGGGAGATTCTCATCCTGATGTGGTGGAACGGGAGATTCTCATCATGATGAGGTGGAACGGGAGATTCTCATCATGTTGAGGTGGAACGGGAGATTCTCATCATGATGAGGTGGAACGGGAGATTCTCATCATGATAAGGTGGAACGGGAGATTCTCATCCTGATATGGTGGAACGGGAGATTCTCATCCTGATGTGGTGGAACGGGAGATTCTCATCATGATGAGGTGGAACGGGAGATTCTCTTCCTGATGTGATGGAACGGGAGATTCTCATCCTGAAGTGGTGGAACAGGAGATTCTCATCATGATGTGGTGGAACAGGAGATTCTCATCCTGATGTGGTGGAACAGGAGATTCTCATCCTGATGTGGTGGAACGGTAGATTCTCATACTGATGTGATGGAACGGGAGATTCTCATCCTGATGTGGTGGAACGGTAGATTCTCATCCTGATGTGATGGAACGGGAGATTCTCATCATGATGAGGTGGAACGGGAGATTCTCATGGTGATGAGGTAGAACGGGAGATTGTCATGGTGATGAGGTGGAACGGGAGATTCTCATGGTGATGAGGTGGAACAGGAGATTCTCATCATGATGAGGTGGAACAGGAGATTCTCATGGTGATGAGGTGGAACGGGAGATTCTCATGGTGATGAGGTGGAACAGGAAATTCTCATCATGATGAGGTGGAACCGGACATTCTCATGATGAGGTGGAACGGGAGATTCTCATCCGGATGTGATGGAACGGGAGATTCTCATCCTGAAGTGGTGGAACAGGAGATTCTCATCATGTTGAGGTGGAACGGGAGATTCTCATCATGATGAGGTGGAACGGGAGATTCTCATCATGATAAGGTGGAACGGGAGATTCTCATCCTGATATGGTGGAACGGGAGATTCTCATCCTGATGTGGTGGAACGGGAGATTCTCATCATGATGAGGTGGAACGGGAGATTCTCTTCCTGATGTGATGGAACGGGAGATTCTCATCCTGAAGTGGTGGAACAGGAGATTCTCATCATGATGTGGTGGAACAGGAGATTCTCATCCTGATGTGGTGGAACAGGAGATTCTCATCCTGATGTGGTGGAACGGTAGATTCTCATACTGATGTGATGGAACGGGAGATTCTCATCCTGATGTGGTGGAACGGTAGATTCTCATCCTGATGTGATGGAACGGGAGATTCTCATCATGATGAGGTGGAACGGGAGATTCTCATGGTGATGAGGTAGAACGGGAGATTGTCATGGTGATGAGGTGGAACGGGAGATTCTCATGGTGATGAGGTGGAACAGGAGATTCTCATCATGATGAGGTGGAACAGGAGATTCTCATGGTGATGAGGTGGAACGGGAGATTCTCATGGTGATGAGGTGGAACAGGAAATTCTCATCATGATGAGGTGGAACCGGACATTCTCATGATGAGGTGGAACGGGAGATTCTCATCCGGATGTGATGGAACGGGAGATTCTCATCCTGAAGTGGTGGAACAGGAGATTCTCATCATGATGTGGTGGAACGGGAGATTCTCATCCTGATGTGGTGGAACAGGAGATTCTCATCCTGATGTGGTGGAACGGGAGATTCTCATCCTGTTGTGATGGAACGGGAGATTCTCATCCTGATGTGGTGGAACGGGAGATTCTCATCCTGATGTGGTGGAACGGTAGATTCTCATCCTGATGTGATGGAACGGGAGATTCTCATCATGATGAGGTGGAACGGGAGATTCTCATGGTGATGAGGTGGAACGGGAGATTCTCATGATGAGGTGGAACGGGAGATTTTCATGGTGATGAGGTAGAACAGGAGATTCTCATCATGATGTGGTGGAACGGGAGATTCTCATCCTGAAGTGGTGGAACAGGAGATTCTCATCATGATGTGGTGGAACGGGAGATTCTCATCCTGATGTGGTGGAACGGGAGATTCTCATCCTGTTGTGATGGAACGGGAGATTCTCATCCTGATGTGGTGGAACGGGAGATTCTCATCCAGATGTGGTGGAACGGTAGATTCTCATCCTGATGTGATGTAACGGGAGATTCTCATCATGATGAGGTGGAACGGGAGATTCTCATGGTGATGAGGTGGAACAGGAGATTCTCATGATGAGGTGGAACGGGAGAATCTCATGGTGATGAGGTAGAACAGGAGATTCTCATCATGATGTCGTGGAACGGGAGATTCTCATCCTGATGTGGTGGAACAGGAGATTCTAATCCTGATGTGGTGGAACGGGAGATTCTCATGGTGATGTGGTGGAACGGGAGATTCTCATCATGATGAGGTGGAACGGGAGATTCTCATCCGGATGTGATGGAACGGGAGATTCTCATCATGATGTGGTGGAACGGGAGATTCTCATGGTGATGTGGTGGAACGGGAGATTCCCATCATGATGAGGTGGAACGGGAGATTCTCATCCTGATGGGATGCAACGGGAGTTTCTCATCATGATGAGGTGGAACGGGAGATTCTCATCATGATGAGGTGGAACAGGAGATTCTCATCATGATGTGTTGGAACGGGAGATTCTCATCATGATGAGGTGGAACGGGAGATTCTCATCCTGAAGTGGTGGAACGGGAGATTCTCATCATGATGTGGTTGAACGGGAGATTCTCATCATGATGAGGTGGAACGGAAGATTCTCATGGTGATGTGGTGGAACGGGAGATTCTCATCATGATGAGGTGGACCTGCAGATTCTCATCATGATGAGTTGGAACGGGAGATTCTCATCATGATGAGGTGGAACGGGAGATTCTCATCATGATGAGGTGGAAAAGGAGATTCTCATCATAATGAGGTGGAACGGGAGATTCTCATCCTGATGTGGTGGAACGGGAGATTCTCATCATGATGAGGTGGAACGGGAGATTCTCATCATGTTGAGGTGGAACGGGAGATTCTCATCATGATGAGGTGGAACGGGAGATTCTCATCATGATAAGGTGGAACGGGAGATTCTCATCCTGATATGGTGGAACGGGAGATTCTCATCCTGATGTGGTGGAACGGGAGATTCTCATCATGATGAGGTGGAACGGGAGATTCTCTTCCTGATGTGATGGAACGGGAGATTCTCATCCTGAAGTGGTGGAACAGGAGATTCTCATCATGATGTGGTGGAACAGGAGATTCTCATCCTGATGTGGTGGAACAGGAGATTCTCATCCTGATGTGGTGGAACGGTAGATTCTCATACTGATGTGATGGAACGGGAGATTCTCATCCTGATGTGGTGGAACGGTAGATTCTCATCCTGATGTGATGGAACGGGAGATTCTCATCATGATGAGGTGGAACGGGAGATTCTCATGGTGATGAGGTAGAACGGGAGATTGTCATGGTGATGAGGTGGAACGGGAGATTCTCATGGTGATGAGGTGGAACAGGAGATTCTCATCATGATGAGGTGGAACAGGAGATTCTCATGGTGATGAGGTGGAACGGGAGATTCTCATGGTGATGAGGTGGAACAGGAAATTCTCATCATGATGAGGTGGAACCGGACATTCTCATGATGAGGTGGAACGGGAGATTCTCATCCGGATGTGATGGAACGGGAGATTCTCATCCTGAAGTGGTGGAACAGGAGATTCTCATCATGTTGAGGTGGAACGGGAGATTCTCATCATGATGAGGTGGAACGGGAGATTCTCATCATGATAAGGTGGAACGGGAGATTCTCATCCTGATATGGTGGAACGGGAGATTCTCATCCTGATGTGGTGGAACGGGAGATTCTCATCATGATGAGGTGGAACGGGAGATTCTCTTCCTGATGTGATGGAACGGGAGATTCTCATCCTGAAGTGGTGGAACAGGAGATTCTCATCATGATGTGGTGGAACAGGAGATTCTCATCCTGATGTGGTGGAACAGGAGATTCTCATCCTGATGTGGTGGAACGGTAGATTCTCATACTGATGTGATGGAACGGGAGATTCTCATCCTGATGTGGTGGAACGGTAGATTCTCATCCTGATGTGATGGAACGGGAGATTCTCATCATGATGAGGTGGAACGGGAGATTCTCATGGTGATGAGGTAGAACGGGAGATTGTCATGGTGATGAGGTGGAACGGGAGATTCTCATGGTGATGAGGTGGAACAGGAGATTCTCATCATGATGAGGTGGAACAGGAGATTCTCATGGTGATGAGGTGGAACGGGAGATTCTCATGGTGATGAGGTGGAACAGGAAATTCTCATCATGATGAGGTGGAACCGGACATTCTCATGATGAGGTGGAACGGGAGATTCTCATCCGGATGTGATGGAACGGGAGATTCTCATCCTGAAGTGGTGGAACAGGAGATTCTCATCATGATGTGGTGGAACGGGAGATTCTCATCCTGATGTGGTGGAACGGGAGATTCTAATCCTGATGTCGTGGAACGGGAGATTCTCATAGTGATGTGGTGGAACGTTAGATTCTCATCATGATGAGGTGGAACGGGAGATTCTCATCCGGATGTGATGGAACGGGAGATTCCCATCATGATGAGGTGGAACGGGAGATTCTCATCCTGATGGGATGGAATGGGAGATTCTCATCATGATGAGGTGGAACGGGAGATTCTCATGGTGATGAGGTGGAACGGGAGATTGTCATCATGCTGTGGTGGAACGGGAGATTCTCATGGTGATGAGGTGGAACGGGAGATTCTCATGGTGATGAGGTGGAACGGGAGATTCTCATGGTGATGAGGTGGAACGGGAGATTCTCATCATGATGAGGTGGAACGAGAGATTCTCATCATGATGAGGTGGAACGGGAGATTCTCATCCTGATGTGGTGGAACGGGAGATTCTCATCATGATGAGGTGGAACGGGAGATTCTCATCATGATGAGGTGGAACGGGAGATTCTCATCATGATGAGGTGGAACGGGAGATTCTCATCCTGATGTGGTGGAACGGGAGATTCTCATCATGATGAGGTGGAAAGGGAGATTCTAATCATGATGAGGTGGAATGGGAGATTCTCATGGTGATGTGGTGGAACGGGAGATTCTCATCCTGATGTGGTGGAACGGTAGATTCTCATCCTGATGTGGTGGAACGGTAGATTCTCATCCTGATGTGATGGAACGGTAGATTCTCATCCTGATGTGATGGAACGGGAGATTCTCATGGTGATGAGGTGGAACGGGAGATTCTCATGGTGATGAGGTGGAACGGGAGATTCTCATGGTGATGAGGTGGAACTGGAGATTCTCATCATGATGAGGTGGAACGGGAGATTCTCATCATGATGAGGTGGAACGTGAGATTCTCATCCTGATGTGGTGGAACGGGAGATTCTCATGGTGATGAGGTGGAACGGGAGATTGTCATCATGCTGTGGTGGAACGGGAGATTCTCATGGTGATGAGGTGGAACGGGAGATTCTCATGGTGATGAGGTGGAACGGGAGATTCTCATCATGATGAGGTGGAACGGGAGATTCTCATCCTGATGTGGTGGAACGGGAGATTCTCATCATGATGAGGTGGAACGGGAGATTCTCATCATGATGAGGTGGAATGGGAGATTCTCATCATGATGAGGTGGAACGGGAGATTCTCATCCTGATGTGGTGGAACGGGAGATTCTCATCCTGATGAGGTGGAAAGGGAGATTCTCATCATGATGAGGTGGAATGGGAGATTCTCATGGTGATGAGGTGGAACGGGAGATTCTCATGGTGATGAGGTGGAACGGGAGATTCTCATGATGAGGTGGAACGGGAGATTCTCATGGTGATGAGGTAGAACAGGAGATTCTCATCATGATGTGGTGGAACGGGAGATTCTCATCCTGATGTGGTGGAACGGGAGATTCTCATCATGATGTGGTGGAACGGGAGATTCTCATGGTGATGTGGTGGAACGGTAGATTCTCATCATGATGAGGTGGAACGGGATATTCTCATGGTGATGTGGTGGAACGGGAGATTGTCATCATGCTGTGGTAGAACGGGAGATTCTCATGGTGATGAGGTGGAACGGGAGATTCTCATGGTGATGAGGTGGAACGGGAGATTCTCATCATGATGAGGTGGAACGGGAGATTCTCATCATGATGAGGTGGAACGGGAGATTCTCATGCTGATGTGGTGGAACAGGAGATTCTCATCCTGATGTTGTGGAACGGTAGATTCTCATCCTGATGTGATGGAACGGGAGATTCTCATCCTGATGTGGTGGAACGGGAGATTCTCATGGTGATGAGGTGGAACGGGAGATTCTCATGGTGATGAGGTGGAACTGGAGATTCTCATCATGATGAGGTGGAACGGGAGATTCTCATCATGATGAGGTGGAACAGGAGATTCTCATCCTGATGTGGTGGAACGAGAGATTCTCATGGTGATGAGGTGGAACGGGAGATTCTCTTCCTGATGTGATGGAACGGGAGATTCTCATCCTGAAGTGGTGGAACAGGAGATTCTCATCATGATGTGTTGGAACGGGAGAATCTCATCATGATGAGGTGGAACGGGAGATTCTCATCATGATGAGGTGGAACGGGAGATTCTCATCCTGAAGTGGTGGAACGGGAGATTCTCATCATGATGTGGTTGAACGGGAGATTCTCATCATGATGAGGTGGAACGGAAGATTCTCATGGTGATGTGGTGGAACGGGAGATTCTCATCATGATGAGGTGGACCTGCAGATTCTCATCATGATGAGGTGGAACGGGAGATTCTCATCATGATGAGGTGGAACGGGAGATTCTCATCATGATGAGGTGGAACAGGAGATTCTCATCATAATGAGGTGGAACGGGAGATTCTCATCCTGATGTGGTGGAACGGGAGATTCTCATCATGATGAGGTGGAACGGGAGATTCTCATCATGTTGAGGTGGAACGGGAGATTCTCATCATGATGAGGTGGAACGGGAGATTCTCATCATGATGAGGTGGAACGGGAGATTCTCATCCTGATATGGTGGAACGGGAGATTCTCATCCTGATGTGGTGGAACGGGAGATTCTCATCATGATGAGGTGGAACGGGAGATTCTCATCCTGATGTGGTGGAACGGGAGATTCTCATGGTGATGAGGTGGAACGGGAGATTCTCTTCCTGATGTGATGGAACGGGAGATTCTCATCCTGAAGTGGTGGAACAGGAGATTCTCATCATGATGTGGTGGAACAGGAGATTCTCATCCTGATGTGGTGGAACGGTAGATTCTCATACTGATGTGATGGAACGGGAGATTCTCATCCTGATGTGGTGGAACGGTAGATTCTCATCCTGATGTGATGGAACGGGAGATTCTCATCATGATGAGGTGGAACAGGAGATTCTCATGGTGATGAGGTAGAACGGGAGATTGTCATGGTGATGAGGTGGAACGGGAGATTCTCATGGTGATGAGGTGGAACAGGAGATTCTCATCATGATGAGGTGGAACAGGAGATTCTCATGGTGATGAGGTGGAACGGGAGATTCTCATGGTGATGAGGTGGAACAGGAAATTCTCATCATGATGAGGTGGAACCGGACATTCTCATGATGAGGTGGAACGGGAGATTCTCATCCGGATGTGATGGAACGGGAGATTCTCATCCTGAAGTGGTGGAACAGGAGATTCTCATCATGATGTGGTGGAACGGGAGATTCTCATCCTGATGTGGTGGAACAGGAGATTCTCATCCTGATGTGGTGGAACGGGAGATTCTCATCCTGTTGTGATGGAACGGGAGATTCTCATGGTGATGTGGTGGAACGTTAGATTCTCATCATGATGAGGTGGAACGGGAGATTCTCATCCGGATGTGATGGAACGGGAGATTCCCATCATGATGAGGTGGAACGGGAGATTCTCATCCTGATGGGATGGAATGGGAGATTCTCATCATGATGAGGTGGAACGGGAGATTCTCATGGTGATGAGGTGGAACGGGAGATTGTCATCATGCTGTGGTGGAACGGGAGATTCTCATGGTGATGAGGTGGAACGGGAGATTCTCATGGTGATGAGGTGGAACGGGAGATTCTCATCATGATGAGGTGGAACGAGAGATTCTCATCATGATGAGGTGGAACGGGAGATTCTCATCCTGATGTGGTGGAACGGGAGATTCTCATCATGATGAGGTGGAACGGGAGATTCTCATCATGATGAGGTGGAACGGGAGATTCTCATCATGATGAGGTGGAACGGGAGATTCTCATCCTGATGTGGTGGAACGGGAGATTCTCATCATGATGAGGTGGAAAGGGAGATTCTCATCATGATGAGGTGGAATGGGAGATTCTCATGGTGATGTGGTGGAACGGGAGATTCTCATCCTGATGTGGTGGAACGGTAGATTCTCATCCTGATGTGGTGGAACGGTAGATTCTCATCCTGATGTGATGGAACGGTAGATTCTCATCCTGATGTGATGGAACGGGAGATTCTCATGGTGATGAGGTGGAACGGGAGATTCTCATGGTGATGAGGTGGAACGGGAGATTCTCATGGTGATGAGGTGGAACTGGAGATTCTCATCATGATGAGGTGGAACGGGAGATTCTCATCATGATGAGGTGGAACGTGAGATTCTCATCCTGATGTGGTGGAACGGGAGATTCTCATGGTGATGAGGTGGAACGGGAGATTTTAATCATGCTGTGGTGGAACGGGAGATTCTCATGGTGATGAGGTGGAACGGGAGATTCTCATGGTGATGAGGTGGAACGGGAGATTCTCATCATGATGAGGTGGAACGGGAGATTCTCATCCTGATGTGGTGGAACGGGAGATTCTCATCATGATGAGGTGGAACGGGAGATTCTCATCATGATGAGGTGGAACGGGAGATTCTCATCATGATGAGGTGGAACGGGAGATTCTCATCCTGATGTGGTGGAACGGGAGATTCTCATCCTGATGAGGTGGAAAGGGAGATTCTCATCATGATGAGGTGGAATGGGAGATTCTCATGGTGATGAGGTGGAACGGGAGATTCTCATGGTGATGAGGTGGAACGGGAGATTCTCATGATGAGGTGGAACGGGAGATTCTCATGGTGATGAGGTAGAACAGGAGATTCTCATCATGATGTGGTGGAACGGGAGATTCTCATCCTGATGTGGTGGAACGGGAGATTCTCATCATGATGTGGTGGAACGGGAGATTCTCATGGTGATGTGGTGGAACGGTAGATTCTCATCATGATGAGGTGGAACGGGAGATTCTCATGGTGATGTGGTGGAACGGGAGATTGTCATCATGCTGTGGTAGAACGGGAGATTCTCATGGTGATGAGGTGGAACGGGAGATTCTCATGGTGATGAGGTGGAACGGGAGATTCTCATCATGATGAGGTGGAACGGGAGATTCTCATCATGATGAGGTGGAACGGGAGATTCTCATGCTGATGTGGTGGAACAGGAGATTCTCATCCTGATGTGGTGGAACGGTAGATTCTCATCCTGATATGATGGAACGGGAGATTCTCATCCTGATGTGGTGGAATGGGAGATTCTCATGGTGATGAGGTGGAACGGGAGATTCTCATGGTGATGAGGTGGAACTGGAGATTCTCATCATGATGAGGTGGAACGGGAGATTCTCATCATGATGAGGTGGAACAGGAGATTCTCATCCTGATGTGGTGGAACGGGAGATTCTCATGGTGATGAGGTGGAACGGGAGATTCTCTTCCTGATGTGATTGAACGGGAGATTCTCATCCTGAAGTGGTGGAACAGGAGATTCTCATGGTGATGTGGTGGAACAGGAGATTCTCATCCTGATGTGGTGGAACGGTAGATTCTCATACTGATGTGATGGAACGGGAGATTCTCATCCTGATGTGGTGGAACGGTAGATTCTCATCCTGATGTGATGGAACGGGAGATTCTCATCATGATGAGGTGGAATGGGAGATTCTCATCATGATGAGGTGGAACGGGAGATTCTCATGGTGATGAGGTAGAACGGGAGATTGTCATGGTGATGAGGTGGAACGGGAGATTCTCATGGTGATGAGGTGGAACAGGAGATTCTCATCATGATGAGGTGGAACAGGAGATTCTCATGGTGATGAGGTGGAACGGGAGATTCTCATGGTGATGAGGTGGAACAGGAGATTCTCATCATGATGAGGTGGAACCGGACATTCTCATGATGAGGTGGAACGGGAGATTCTCTTCCTGATGTGATGGAACGGGAGATTCTCATCCTGAAGTGGTGGAACAGGAGATTCTCATCATGATGTGGTGGAACGGGAGATTCTCATCCTTATGTGGTGGAACAGGAGATTCTCTTCCTGATGTGATGGAACGGGAGATTCTCATCCTGAAGTGGTGGAACAGGAGATTCTCATCATGATGTGGTGGAACGGGAGATTCTCATCCTTATGTGGTGGAACAGGAGATTCTCATCCTGATGTGATGGAACGGGAGATTCTCATCCTGTTGTGATGGAACGGGAGATTCTCATCCTGATGTGGTGGAACGGTAGATTCTCATCCTGATGTGATGGAACGGGAGATTCTCATCATGATGAGGTGGAACGGGAGATTCTCATGGTGATGAGGTGGAACGGGAGATTCTCATCATGATGAGGTGGAACGGGAGATTCTCATGGTGATGAGGTATAACAGGAGATTCTCATGGTGATGAGATGGAACGGGAGATTCTCATGATGATGAGGTGGAACAGGAGATTCTCAACATGATGTGGTGGAACGGGAGATTCTCATCCTGATTTGGTGGAACAGGAGATTCTAATCCTTATGTGGTGGAACGGGAGATTCTCATGGTGATGTGGTGGAACGGTAGATTCTCATCATGATGAGGTGGAACGGGAGATTCTCATCCGGATGTGATGGAACGGGAGATTCTCATCATGATGTGGTGGAACGGGAGATTCTCATGGTGATGTGGTGGAACGGGAGATTCCCATCATGATGAGGTGGAACGGGAGATTCTCATCCTGATGGGATGGAACGGGAGATTCTCATCATGATGAGGTGGAACGGGAGATTCTCATGGTGATGAGGTGGAACGGGAGATTGTCATCATGCTGTGGTGGAACGGGAGATTCTCATGGTGATGAGGTGGAACGGGAGATTCTCATGGTGATGAGGTGGAACGGGAGATTCTCATCATGATGAGGTGGAACGGGAGATTCTCATCATGATGAGGTGGAACGGGAGATTCTCATCCTGATGTGGTGGAACGGGAGATTCTCATCATGATGAGGTGGAACAGGAGATTCTCATCATGATGAGGTGGAACAGGAGATTCTCATCATGATGAGGTGGAACAGGAGATTCTCATGGTGTTGAGGTGGAACGGGAGATTATCATGGTGATGAGGTGGAACGAGAGATTCTCTTCCTGATGAGGTGGAACAGGAGATTCTCATGGTGATGAGGTGGAACGGGAGTTTCTCCCCCTGATGTGGTGGAACAGGAGATTCTCATCCTGATGTGGTGGAACGGTAGATTCTCATCCTGATGTGATGGAACGGGAGATTCTCATCATGATGAGGTGGAACGGGAGATTCTCATCATGATGAGGTGGAACGGGAGATTCTCATGGTGATGAGGTAGAACGGGAGATTGTCATGGTGATGAGGTGGAACGGGAGATTCTCATGGTGATGAGGTGGAACAGGAGATTCTCATCATGATGAGGTGGAACAGGAGATTCTCATGGTGATGAGGTGGAACGGGAGATTCTCATGGTGATGAGGTGGAACAGGAGATTCTCATCATGATGAGGTGGAACCGGACATTCTCATGATGAGGTGGAACGGGAGATTCTCTTCCTGATGTGATGGAACGGGAGATTCTCATCCTGAAGTGGTGGAACAGGAGATTCTCATCATGATGTGGTGGAACGGGAGATTCTCATCCTGATGTGGTGGAACAGGAGATTCTCATCCTGATGTGATGGAACGGGAGATTCTCATCCTGTTGTGATGGAACGGGAGATTCTCATCCTGATGTGGTGGAACGGTAGATTCTCATCCTGATGTGATGGAACGGGACATTCTCATCATGATGAGGTGGAACGGGAGATTCTCATGGTGATGAGGTGGAACGGTAGATTCTCATCATGATGAGGTGGAACGGGAGATTCTCATGGTGATGAGGTATAACAGGAGATTCTCATGGTGATGAGATGGAACGGGAGATTCTCATGGTGATGAGGTGGAACAGGAGATTCTCATCATGATGTGGTGGAACGGGAGATTCTCATCCTGATTTGGTGGAACAGGAGATTCTAATCCTTATGTGGTGGAACGGGAGATTCTCATGGTGATGTGGTGGAACGGTAGATTCTCATCATGATGAGGTGGAACGGGAGATTCTCATCCGGATGTGATGAAACGGGAGATTCTCATCATGATGTGGTGGAACGGGAGATTCTCATGGTGATGTGGTGGAACGGGAGATTCCCATCATGATGAGGTGGAACGGGAGATTCTCATCCTGATGGGATGGAACGGGAGATTCTCATCATGATGAGGTGGAACGGGAGATTCTCATGGTGATGAGGTGGAACGGGAGATTGTCATCATGCTGTGGTGGAACGGGAGATTCTCATGGTGATGAGGTGGAACGGGAGATTCTCATGGTGATGAGGTGGAACGGGAGATTCTCATCATGATGAGGTGGAACGGGAGATTCTCATCATGATGAGGTGGAACGGGAGATTCTCATCCTGATGTGGTGGAACGGGAGATTCTCATCATGATGAGGTGGAACGGGAGATTCTCATCATGATGAGGTGGAACAAGAGATTCTCATCATGATGAGGTGGAACAGGAGATTCTCATGGTGATGAGGTGGAACGGGAGATTCTCATGGTGATGAGGTGGAACGAGAGATTCTCTTCCTGATGAGGTGGAACAGGAGATTCTCATGGTGATGAGGTGGAACGGGAGTTTCTCCCCCTGATGTGGTGGAACAGGAGATTCTCATCCTGATGTGGTGGAACGGTAGATTCTCATCCTGATGTGATGGAACGGGAGATTCTCATCATGATGAGGTGGAACGGGAGATTCTCATCATGATGAGGTGGAACGGGAGATTCTCATCCTGATGGGATGGAACGGGAGATTCTCATGGTGATGAGGTGGAACAGGAGATTCTCATCATGATGTGGTGGAACGGGAGATTCTCATCCTGATTTGGTGGAACAGGAGATTCTAATCCTTATGTGGTGGAACGGGAGATTCTCATGGTGATGTGGTGGAACGGTAGATTCTCATCATGATGAGGTGGAACGGGAGATTCTCATCCGGATGTGATGAAACGGGAGATTCTCATCATGATGTGGTGGAACGGGAGATTCTCATGGTGATGTGGTGGAACGGGAGATTCCCATCATGATGAGGTGGAACGGGAGATTCTCATCCTGATGGGATGGAACGGGAGATTCTCATCATGATGAGGTGGAACGGGAGATTCTCATGGTGATGAGGTGGAACGGGAGATTGTCATCATGCTGTGGTGGAACGGGAGATTCTCATGGTGATGAGGTGGAACGGGAGATTCTCATGGTGATGAGGTGGAACGGGAGATTCTCATCATGATGAGGTGGAACGGGAGATTCTCATCATGATGAGGTGGAACGGGAGATTCTCATCCTGATGTGGTGGAACGGGAGATTCTCATCATGATGAGGTGGAACGGGAGATTCTCATCATGATGAGGTGGAACAAGAGATTCTCATCATGATGAGGTGGAACAGGAGATTCTCATGGTGATGAGGTGGAACGGGAGATTCTCATGGTGATGAGGTGGAACGAGAGATTCTCTTCCTGATGAGGTGGAACAGGAGATTCTCATGGTGATGAGGTGGAACGGGAGTTTCTCCCCCTGATGTGGTGGAACAGGAGATTCTCATCCTGATGTGGTGGAACGGTAGATTCTCATCCTGATGTGATGGAACGGGAGATTCTCATCATGATGAGGTGGAACGGGAGATTCTCATCATGATGAGGTGGAACGGGAGATTCTCATCCTGATGTGATGGAACGGGAGATTCTCATCATGATGAGGTGGAACGGGAGATTCTCATCCTGATGTGGTGGAACGGGAGATTCTCATCCTGATGTGGTGGAACGGGAGATTCTCTTCCTGATGTGATGGAACGGGAGATTCTCATCCTGAAGTGGTGGAACAGGAGATTCTCATCATGATGTGGTGGAACGGGAGATTCTCATCCTGATGTGGTGGAACAGGAGATTCTCATCCCGATGTGGTGGAACGGTAGATTCTCATCCTGATGTGATGGAACGGGAGATTCTCATCCTGATGTGGTGGAACAGGAGATTATCATCCTGATGTGGTGGAACGGTAGATTCTCATCCTGATGTGATGGAACGGGAGATTCTCATCATGATGAGGTGGAATGGGAGATTCTCATCATGATGAGGTGGAACGGGAGATTCTCATCATGATGAGGTGGAACGGGAGATTCTCATGGTGAAGAGGTGGAAAAGGAGATTCTCATCATGATGAGGTGGAACAGGAGATTCTCATGGTGATGAGGTGGAACGGGAGATTCTCATGGTGATGAGGTGGAACAGGAGATTCTCATCATGATGAGGTGGAACAGGAGATTCTCATCATGATGTGGTGGAACGGGAGATTCTCATCCTGATGTGGTGGAACAGGAGATTCTAATCCTGATGTGGTGGAACGGGAGATTCTCATGGTGATGTGGTGGAACGGTAGATTCTCATCATGATGAGGTGGAACAGGAGATTCTCATCCGGATGTGATGGAACGGGAGACTCTCATCATGATGTGGTGGAACGGGAGATTCTCATGGTGATGTGGTGGAACGGGAGAATACCATCAAGATGAGGTGGAACGGGAGATTCTCATCCTGATGGGATGGAACGGGAGATTCTCATCATGATGAGGTGGATCGGGAGATTCTCATGGTGATGAGGTGGAACGGGAGATTGTCATCATGCTGTGGTGGAACGGGAGATTCTCATGGTGATGAGGTGGAATGGGAGATTCTCATGGTGATGAGGTGGAACGGGAGATTCTCATCATGATGAGGTGGAACGGGAGATTCTCATCATGATGAGGTGGAACGGGAGATTCTCATCCTGATGTGGTGGAACGGGAGATTCTCATCATGATGAGGTGGAACGGGAGATTCTCATCATGATGAGGTGGAACGGGAGATTCTCATCATGATGAGGTGGAACAGGAGATTCTCATCATGATGAGGTGGAAAAGGAGATTCTCATGGTGATGAGGTGGAACGGGAGATTATCATGGTTATGAGGTGGAACAGGAGATTCTCATCATGATGAGGTGGAACAGGAGATTCTCATGGTGATGAGGTGGAACGCGAGTTTCTCCTCCTGATGTGGTGGAACAGGAGATTCTCATCCTGATGTGGTGGAACGGTAGATTCTCATCCTGATGTGGTGGAACGGGAGATTCTCATCCTGATGTGGTGGAACAGGAGATTCTCATCCTGATGTGGTGGAACGGAAGATGCTCATCCTGTTGTGATGGAACGGGAGATTCTCATCCTGATGTGGTGGAACGGGAGATTCTCATGGTGATGTGGTGGAACGGGAGATTCCCATCATGATGAGGTGGAACGGGCGATTCTCATCCTGATGGGATGGAACGGGAGATTCTCATCATGATGAGGTGGAACGGGAGATTCTCATGGTGATGAGGTGGAACGGGAGATTGTCATCATGCTGTGGTGGAACGGGAGATTCTCATGGTGATGAGGTGAAACGGGAGATTCTCATGGTGATGAGGTGGAACGGGAGATTCTCATCATGATGAGGTGGAACGGGAGATTCTCATCATGATGAGGTGGAACGGGAGATTCTCATCCTGATGTGGTGGAACGGGAGATTCTCATCATGATGAGGTGGAACGGGAGATTCTCATCATGATGAGGTGGAACGGGAGATTCTCATCATGATGAGGTGGAACAGGAGATTCTCATCATGATGAGGTGGAACAGGAGATTCTCATGGTGATGAGGTGGAACGGGAGATTCTCATGGTGATGAGGTGGAACGGGAGATTCTCTTCCTGATGAGGTGGAACAGGAGATTCTCATGGTGATGAGGTGGAACGGGAGTTTCTCCTCCTGATGTGGTGGACCAGGAGATTCTCATCCTGATGTGGTGGAACATTAGATTCTCATCATGATGAGGTGGAACGGGAGATTCTCATCCTGATGTGGTGGAACGGGAGATTCTCATGGTGACGAGGTGGAACGGGAGATTCTCTTCCTGATGTGATGGAACGGGAGATTCTCATCCTGAAGTGGTGGAACAGGAGATTCTCATCATGATGTGGTGGAACGGGAGATTCTCGTCCTGATGTGGTGGAACAGGAGATTCTCATCCTGATGTGGTGGAACGGTAGATTCTAATCCTGATGTGATGGAACGGGAGATTCTCATCATGACGAGGTGGAACGGGAGATTCTCATCATGATGAGGTGGAACGGGAGATTCTCATCATGATGAGGTGGAACGGGAGATTCTCATCATGATGAGGTGGAACGGGAGATTCTCATGGTGAAGAGGTGGAACAGGAGATTCTCATCATGATGAGGTGGAACAGGAGATTCTCATGGTGATGAGGTGGAACGGGAGATTCTTATGGTGATGAGGTGGAACAGGAGATTCTCATCATGATGAGGTGGAACAGGAGATTCTCATCATGATGTGGTGGAACGGGAGATTCTCATCCTGATGGGATGGAACGGGAGATTCTCATCATGATGAGGTGGAACGGGAGATTCTCATGGTGATGAGGTGGAACGGGAGATTGTCATCATGCTGTGGTGGAACTGGAGATTCTCATGGTGATGAGGTGGAACGGGAGAGTCTCATGGTGATGAGGTGGAACGGGAGATTCTCATCATGATGAGGTGGAACTGGAGATTCTCATCCTGATGTGGTGGAACGGGAGATTCTCATCATGATGAGGTGGAACGGGAGATTCTCATCATGATGAGGTGGAACGGTAGATTCTCATCATGATGAGGTGGAACAGGAGATTCTCATCATGATTAGGTGGAACAGGAGATTCTCATCATGATGAGGTGGAACAGGAGATTCTCATGGTGATGAGGTGGAACGGGAGTTTCTCCTCCTGATGTGGTGGAACAGGAGATTCTCATCCTGATGTGGTGGAACGGTAGATTCTCATCCTGATGTGATGGAACGGGAGATTCTCATCATGATGAGGTGGAACGGGAGATTCTCATCATGATGAGGTGGAACGGGAGATTCTCATCCTGATGTGATGGAACGGGAGATTCTCATCATGATGAGGTGGAACGGGAGATTCTCATCCTGATGTGGTGGAACGGGAGATTCTCATGGTGATGAGGTGGAACGGGAGATTCTCTTCCTGATGTGATGGAACGGGAGATTCTCATCCTGAAGTGGTGGAACAGGAGATTCTCATCATGATATGGTGGAACGGGAGATTCTCATCCTGATGTGGTGGAACAGGAGATTCTCATCCTGATGTGGTGGAACGGTATATTCTCATCCTGATGTGATGGAACGGGAGATTCTCATCCTGATGTGGTGGAACAGGAGATTATCATCCTGATGTGGTGGAACGGTAGATTCTCATCCTGATGTGATGGAACGGGAGATTCTCATCATGATGAGGTGGAACGGGAGATTCTCATCATGATGAGGTGGAACGGGAGATTCTCATCATGATGAGGTGGAACGGGAGATTCTCATAATGATGAGGTGGAACGGGAGATTCTCATGGTGATGAGGTGGAACAGGAGATTCTCATCATGATGAGGTGGAACAGGAGATTCTCATGGTGATGAGGTGGAACGGGACTTTCTCCTCCTGATGTGGTGGAACAGGAGATTCTCATTCTGATGTGGTGGAACGGTAGATTCTCATCCTGATGTGATGGAACGGGAGATTCTCATCATGATGAGGTGGAACGGGAGATTCTCATCATGATGAGGTGGAACGGGAGATTCTCATCATGATGAGGTGGAACAGGAGATTCTCATCATGATGAGGTGGAACAGGAGATTCTCATGGTGATGAGGTGGAACGGGAGTTTCTCCTCCTGATGTGGTGGAACGGGAGATTCTCATCCTGATGTGGTGGAACGGGAGATTCTCATGGTGATGAGGTGGAACGGGAGATTCTCATGGTGATGAGGTGGAACGGGAGTTTCTCCTCCTGATGTGGTGGACCAGGAGATTCTCATCCTGATGTGGTGGAACATTAGATTCTCATCCCGATGTGATGGAACGGGAGATTCTCATCATGATGAGGTGGAACGGGAGATTCTCATCATGATGAGGTGGAACGGGAGATTCTCATCCTGATGTGATGGAACGGGAGATTCTCATCATGATGAGGTGGAACGGGAGATTCTCATCCTGATGTGGTCGAACGGGACATTCTCATGGTGACGAGGTGGAACGGGAGATTCTCTTCCTGATGTGATGGAACGGGAGATTCTCATCCTGAAGTGGTGGAACAGGAGATTCTCATCATGATGTGGTGGAACGGGAGATTCTCGTCCTGATGTGGTGGAACAGGAGATTCTCATCTTGATGTGGTGGAACGGTAGATTCTCATCCTGATGTGATGGAACGGGAGATTCTCATCCTGATGTGGTGGAACAGGAGATTATCATCCTGATGTGGTGGAACGGTAGATTCTAATCCTGATGTGATGGAACGGGAGATTCTCATCATGATGAGGTGGAACGGGAGATTCTCATCATGATGAGGTGGAACGGGAGATTCTCATCATGATGAGGTGGAACGGGAGATTCTCATCATGATGAGGTGGAACGGGAGATTCTCATGGTGAAGAGGTGGAACAGGAGATTCTCATCATGATGAGGTGGAACAGGAGATTCTCATGGTGATGAGGTGGAACGGGAGATTCTTATGGTGATGAGGTGGAACAGGAGATTCTCATCATGATGAGGTGGAACAGGAGATTCTCATCATGATGTGGTGGAACGGGAGATTCTCATCCTGATGGTATGGAACGGGAGATTCTCATCATGATGAGGTGGAACGGGAGATTCTCATGGTGATGAGGTGGAACGGGAGATTGTCATCATGCTGTGGTGGAACTGGAGATTCTCATGGTGATGAGGTGGAACGGGAGAGTCTCATGGTGATGAGGTGGAACGGGAGATTCTCATCATGATGAGGTGGAACGGGAGATTCTCATCCTGATGTGGTGGAACGGGAGATTCTCATCATGATGAGGTGGAACGGGAGATTCTCATCATGATGAGGTGGAACGGTAGATTCTCATCATGATGAGGTGGAACAGGAGATTCTCATCATGATTAGGTGGAACAGGAGATTCTCATCATGATGAGGTGGAACAGGAGATTCTCATGGTGATGAGGTGGAACGGGAGTTTCTCCTCCTGATGTGGTGGAACAGGAGATTCTCATCCTGATGTGGTGGAACGGTAGATTCTCATCCTGATGTGATGGAACGGGAGATTCTCATCATGATGAGGTGGAACGGGAGATTCTCATCATGATGAGGTGGAACGGGAGATTCTCATCCTGATGTGATGGAACGGGAGATTCTCATCATGATGAGGTGGAACGGGAGATTCTCATCCTGATGTGGTGGAACGGGAGATTCTCATGGTGATTAGGTGGAACGGGAGATTCTCTTCCTGATGTGATGGAACGGGAGATTCTCATCCTGAAGTGGTGGAACAGGAGATTCTCATCATGATGTGGTGGAACGGGAGATTCTCATCCTGATGTGGTGGAACAGGAGATTCTCATCCTGATGTGGTGGAACGGTATATTCTCATCCTGATGTGATGGAACGGGAGATTCTCATCCTGATGTGGTGGAACAGGAGATTATCATCCTGATGTGGTGGAACGGTAGATTCTCATCCTGATGTGATGGAACGGGAGATTCTCATCATGATGAGGTGGAACGGGAGATTCTCATCATGATGAGGTGGAACGGGAGATTCTCATCATGATGAGGTGGAACGGGAGATTCTCATAATGATGAGGTGGAACGGGAGATTCTCATGGTGATGAGGTGGAACAGGAGATTCTCATCATGATGAGGTGGAACAGGAGATTCTCATGGTGATGAAGTGGAACGGGACTTTCTCCTCCTGATGTGGTGGAACAGGAGATTCTCATTCTGATGTGGTGGAACGGTAGATTCTCATCCTGATGTGATGGAACGGGAGATTCTCATCATGATGAGGTGGAACGGGAGATTCTCATCATGATGAGGTGGAACAGGAGATTCTCATGGTGATGAGGTGGAACGGGAGATTCTTATGGTGATGAGGTGGAACAGGAGATTCTCATCATGATGAGGTGGAACAGGAGATTCTCATCATGATGTGGTGGAACGGGAGATTCTCATCCTGATGGGATGGAACGGGAGATTCTCATCATGATGAGGTGGAACGGGAGATTCTCATGGTGATGAGGTGGAACGGGAGATTGTCATCATGCTGTGGTGGAACTGGAGATTCTCATGGTGATGAGGTGGAACGGGAGAGTCTCATGGTGATGAGGTGGAACGGGAGATTCTCATCATGATGAGGTGGAACGGGAGATTCTCATCCTGATGTGGTGGAACGGGAGATTCTCATCATGATGAGGTGGAACGGGAGATTCTCATCATGATGAGGTGGAACGGGAGATTCTCATCCTGATGTGGTGGAACGGGAGATTCTCATCATGATGAGGTGGAACGGGAGATTCTCATCATGATGAGGTGGAACGGTAGATTCTCATCATGATGAGGTGGAACAGGAGATTCTCATCATGATTAGGTGGAACAGGAGATTCTCATCATGATGAGGTGGAACAGGAGATTCTCATGGTGATGAGGTGGAACGGGAGTTACTCCTCCTGATGTGGTGGAACAGGAGATTCTCATCCTGATGTGGTGGAACGGTAGATTCTCATCCTGATGTGATGGAACGGGAGATTCTCATCATGATGAGGTGGAACGGGAGATTCTCATCATGATGAGGTGGAACGGGAGATTCTCATCCTGATGTGATGGAACGGGAGATTCTCATCATGATGAGGTGGAACGGGAGATTCTCATCCTGATGTGGTGGAACGGGAGATTCTCATGGTGATGAGGTGGAACGGGAGATTCTCTTCCTGATGTGATGGAACGGGAGATTCTCATCCTGAAGTGGTGGAACAGGAGATTCTCATCATGATGTGGTGGAACGGGAGATTCTCATCCTGATGTGGTGGAACAGGAGATTCTCATCCTGATGTGGTGGAACGGTATATTCTCATCCTGATGTGATGGAACGGGAGATTCTCATCCTGATGTGGTGGAACAGGAGATTATCATCCTGATGTGGTGGAACGGTAGATTCTCATCCTGATGTGATGGAACGGGGGATTCTCATCATGATGAGGTGGAACGGGAGATTCTCATCATGATGAGGTGGAACGGGAGATTCTCATCATGATGAGGTGGAACGGGAGATTCTCATAATGATGAGGTGGAACGGGAGATTCTCATGGTGATGAGGTGGAACGGGAGATTCTCATCATGATGAGGTGGAACAGGAGATTCTCATGGTGATGAGGTGGAACGGGACTTTCTCCTCCTGATGTGGTGGAACAGGAGATTCTCATTCTGATGTGGTGGAACGGTAGATTCTCATCCTGATGTGATGGAACGGGAGATTCTCATCATGATGAGGTGGAACGGGAGATTCTCATCATGATGAGGTGGAACGGGAGATTCTCATCATGATGAGGTGGAACAGGAGATTCTCATCATGATGAGGTGGAACAGGAGATTCTCATGGTGATGAGGTGGAACGGGAGTTTCTCCTCCTGATGTGGTGGAACGGGAGATTCTCATCCTGATGTGGTGGAACGGGAGATTCTCATGGTGATGAGGTGGAACGGGAGATTCTCTTCCTGATGTGATGGAACGGGAGATTCTCATCCTGATGTGGTGGAACAGGAGATTCTCATCATGATGTTGTGGAACGGGAGATTCTCATCCTGATGTGGTGGAACAGGAGATTCTCATCCTGATGTGGTGGAACGGTAGATTCTCATCCTGATGTGATGGAACGGGAGATTCTCATCCTGATGTGGTGGAACAGGCGATTATCATCCTGATGTGGTGGAACGGTAGATTCTCATCCTGATGTGATGGAACGGGAGATTCTCATCATGATGAGGTGGAACGGGAGATTCTCATCATTATGAGGTGGAACGGGAGATTCTCATGGTGATGAGGTGGAACGGGAGATTCTCATCATGATGAGGTGGAACGGGAGATTCTCATCATGATGAGGTGGAACGGGAGATTCTCATCCTGATGTGATGGAACGGGAGATTCTCATCATGATGAGGTGGAACGGGAGATTCTCATCATGATGAGGTGGAACGGGAGATTCTCATCCTGATGTGGTGGAACGGGAGATTCTCATCATGATGAGGTGGAAAGGGAGATTCTAATCATGATGAGGTGGAACGGGAGATTCTCATCATGATGAGGTGGAACGGGAGATTCTCATCATGATGAGGTGGAACGGGAGATTCTCATCCTGATGTGGTGGAACCGGAAATTCTCATCATGATGAGGTGGAACGGGAGATTTTCATCATGATGAGGTGGAACGGGAGATTCTCATCATGATGAGGTGGAACGAGAGATTCTCATCATGATGAGGTGGAACGGGAGATTCTCATCATGATGAGGTGGAACGGGAGATTCTCATCCTGATGTGGTGGAACGGGAGATTCTCATCATGATGAGTTGGAACGGGAGATTCTCATCATGATGAGGTGGAACGGGAGATTGTCATCATGATGAGGTGGAACGGGAGATTCTCATCCTGATGTGATAGAACGGGAGATTCTCATCCTGAAGTGGTGGAACGGGAGATTCTCATCCTGATGTGATGGAACGGGAGATTCTCATCCTGATGTGGTGGAACGGGAAATTCTCATGGTGATGTGGTGGAACGGGAGATTTCCATTATGATGAGGTGGAACGGGAGATTCTCATCCTGATGTGATGGAATGGGAGATTCTCACCATGATGAGGTGGAACGGGACATTCTCATGGTGATGAGGTGGAACGGGAGATTGTCATCATGATGTGGTGGAACGGGAGATTCTCATGGTGATGAGGTGGAACGGGAGATTCTCATGGTGATAAGGTGGAACGGGACATTATCATCATGATTAGGTGGAACGGGAGATTCTCATCATGATGAGGTGGAACGGGAGATTCTCATCATGATGTGGTGGAACGTGAGATTCTCATGGTGATGTTGTGGAACGGGAGATTCTCATTATGATGAGGTGGAACGGGAGATTCTCATCTTGATGAGGTGGAACGGGAGATTCTCATCCTGAAGTGGTGGAACGGGAGATTCTCATCCTGATGTGATGGAACGGGAGATTCTCATCCTGATGTGGTGGAACGGGAAATTCTCATGGTGATGTGGTGGAACGGGAGATTTCCATTATGATGAGGTGGAACGGGAGATTCTCATCCTGATGTGATGGAACGGGAGATTCTCACCATGATGAGGTGGAACGGGACATTCTCATGGTGATGAGGTGGAACGGGAGATTGTCATCATGATGTGGTGGAACGGGAGATTCTCATGGTGATGAGGTGGAACGGGAGATTCTCATGGTGATAAGGTGGAACGGGACATTCTCATCATGATGAGGTGGAACGGGAGATTCTCATCATGATGAGGTGGAACGGGAGATTCTCATCATGATGTGGTGGAACGGGAGATTCTCATGGTGATGTTGTGGAACGGGAGATTCTCATTATGATGAGGTGGAACGGGAGATTCTCATCTTGATGAGGTGGAACGGGAGATTCTCATCATGATGAGGTGGGACGGGAGATTCTCATCCTGATGTGATGGAACGGGAGATTCTCATCCTGAAGTTGTGGAACAGGAGATTCTCATCATGATGTGGTGGAACGGGAGATTCTCATCCTGATGTGGTGGAACGGGAGATTCTCATCCTGATTTGGTGGAACGGGAGATTCTCATCACGATGAGGTGGATCGGGAGATTCTCATCATGATGAGGTGGAACGGGAGATTGTCATCATGATGTGGTGGAACGGGAGATTGTCATCATGATGTGGTGGAACGGGAGATTCTCATGGTGATGTGGTGGAACGGGAGATTCTCATCATGATGAGGTGGAACGGGAGATTCTCATCATGATGAGGTGGAACAGGAGATTCTCATCATGATGTGGTGGAACGGGAGATTCTCATCCTGATGTGGTGGAACGGGAGATTCTCATTATGATGAGGTGGAACGGGAGATTCTCATCATGATGAGGTGGAACGGGAGAATATCATCATGATGAGGTGGAACGGGAGATTCTCATCCTGATGTGATGGAACGGGAGATTCTCATCCTAATGTGGTGGAACGGGAGATTCTCATCCTGATGTGATGGAACGGGAGATTCTCATCATGATGAGGTGGAAAGGGAGATTCTAATCATGATGAGGTGGAACGGGAGATTCTCATCATGATGAGGTGGAACGGGAGATTCTCATCATGATGAGGTGGAACTGGAGATTCTCATCCTGATGTGGTGGAACCGGAGATTCTCATCATGATGAGGTGGAACGGGAGATTTTCATCATGATGTGGTGGAACGGGAGATTCTCATCCTGAAGTGGTGGAACAGGAGATTCTCATCATGATGTGGTGGAACGGGAGATTCTCATCCTGATGTGGTGGAAAAGGAGATTCTCATCCTGATGTGATGGAACGGGAGATTCTCATCCTGATGTGGTGGAACAGGAGATTCTCATCCTAATGTGGTGGAACGGGAGATTCTCATCCTGATGTGATGGAACGGGAGATTCTCATCATGATGAGGTGGAAAGGGAGATTCTAATCATGATGAGGTGGAACGGGAGATTCTCATCATGATGAGGTGGAACGGGAGATTCTCATCATGATGAGGTGGAACTGGAGATTCTCATCCTGATGTGGTGGAACCGGAGATTCTCATCATGATGAGGTGGAACGGGAGATTTTCATCATGATGAGGTGGAACGGGAGATTCTCATCATGATGAGGTGGAACGAGAGATTCTCATCATGATGAGGTGGAATGGGAGATTCTCATCATGATGAGGTGGAACGGGAGATTCTCATCCTGATGTGGTGGAACGGGAGATTCTCATCATGATGAGTTGGAACGGGAGATTCTCATCATGATGAGGTGGAACGGGAGATTGTCATCATGATGAGGTGGAACGGGAGATTATCATCCTGATGTGATAGAACGGGAGATTCTCATCCTGAAGTGGTGGAACGGGAGATTCTCATCATGATGTGGTGGAACGGGAGATTCTCATCCTGATGTGGTGGAACGGGAGATTCTCATCCTGATTTGGTGGAACGGGAGATTCTCATGGTGATGTGGTGGAACGGGAGATTCCCATCACGATGAGGTGGATCGGGAGATTCTCATCATGATGAGGTGGAACGGGAGATTGTCATCATGATGTGGTGGAACGGGAGATTCTCATCCTGATGTGATGGAACGGGAGATTCTCATCCTGAAGTGGTGGAACAGGAGATTCTCATCATGATGTTGTGGAACGGGAGATTCTCATCCTGATATGGTGGAACAGGAGATTCTCATCCTGATGTGGTGGAACGGTAGATTCTCATCCTGATGTGATGGAACGGGAGATTCTCATCCTGATGTGGTGGAACAGGCGATTATCATCCTGATGTGGTGGAACGGTAGATTCTCATCCTGATGTGATGGAACGGGAGATTCTCATCATGATGAGGTGGAACGGGAGATTCTCATCATGATGAGGTGGAACGGGAGATTCTCATCATTATGAGGTGGAACGGGAGATTCTCATGGTGATGAGGTGGAACGGGAGATTCTCATCATGATGAGGTGGAACGGGAGATTCTCATCATGATGAGGTGGAACGGGAGATTCTCATCCTGATGTGATGGAACGGGAGATTCTCATCATGATGAGGTGGAACGGGAGATTCTCATCATGATGAGGTGGAACGGGAGATTCTCATCCTGATGTGGTGGAACGGGAGATTCTCATCATGATGAGGTGGAAAGGGAGATTCTAATCATGATGAGGTGGAACGGGAGATTCTCATCATGATGAGGTGGAACGGGAGATTCTCATCATGATGAGGTGGAACGGGAGATTCTCATCCTGATGTGGTGGAACCGGATATTCTCATCATGATGAGGTGGAACGGGAGATTTTCATCATGATGAGGTGGAACGGGAGATTCTCATCATGATGAGGTGGAACGAGAGATTCTCACCATGATGAGGTGGAACGGGAGATTCTCATCATGATGAGGTGGAACGGGAGATTCTCATCCTGATGTGGTGGAACGGGAGATTCTCATCATGATGAGTTGGAACGGGAGATTCTCATCATGATGAGGTGGAACGGGAGATTGTCATCATGATGAGGTGGAACGGGAGATTCTCATCCTGATGTGATAGAACGGGAGATTCTCATCCTGAAGTGGTGGAACGGGAGATTCTCATCCTGATGTGATGGAACGGGAGATTCTCATCCTGATGTGGTGGAACGGGAAATTCTCATGGTGATGTGGTGGAACGGGAGATTTCCATTATGATGAGGTGGAACGGGAGATTCTCATCCTGATGTGATGGAATGGGAGATTCTCACCATGATGAGGTGGAACGGGACATTCTCATGGTGATGAGGTGGAACGGGAGATTGTCATCATGATGTGGTGGAACGGGAGATTCTCATGGTGATGAGGTGGAACGGGAGATTCTCATGGTGATAAGGTGGAACGGGACATTATCATCATGATGAGGTGGAACGGGAGATTCTCATCATGATGAGGTGGAACGGGAGATTCTCATCATGATGTGGTGGAACGTGAGATTCTCATGGTGATGTTGTGGAACGGGAGATTCTCATTATGATGAGGTGGAACGGGAGATTCTCATCTTGATGAGGTGGAACGGGAGATTCTCATCCTGAAGTGGTGGAACGGGAGATTCTCATCCTGATGTGATGGAACGGGAGATTCTCATCCTGATGTGGTGGAACGGGAAATTCTCATGGTGATGTGGTGGAACGGGAGATTTCCATTATGATGAGGTGGAACGGGAGATTCTCATCCTGATGTGATGGAACGGGAGATTCTCACCATGATGAGGTGGAACGGGACATTCTCATGGTGATGAGGTGGAACGGGAGATTGTCATCATGATGTGGTGGAACGGGAGATTCTCATGGTGATGAGGTGGAACGGGAGATTCTCATGGTGATAAGGTGGAACGGGACATTCTCATCATGATGAGGTGGAACGGGAGATTCTCATCATGATGAGGTGGAACGGGAGATTCTCATCATGATGTGGTGGAACGGGAGATTCTCATGGTGATGTTGTGGAACGGGAGATTCTCATTATGATGAGGTGGAACGGGAGATTCTCATCTTGATGAGGTGGAACGGGAGATTCTCATCATGATGAGGTGGGACGGGAGATTCTCATCCTGATGTGATGGAACGGGAGATTCTCATCCTGAAGTTGTGGAACAGGAGATTCTCATCATGATGTGGTGGAACGGGAGATTCTCATCCTGATGTGGTGGAACGGGAGATTCTCATCCTGATTTGGTGGAACGGGAGATTCTCATCACGATGAGGTGGATCGGGAGATTCTCATCATGATGAGGTGGAACGGGAGATTGTCATCATGATGTGGTGGAACGGGAGATTGTCATCATGATGTGGTGGAACGGGAGATTCTCATGGTGATGAGGTGGAACGGGAGATTCTCATCATGATGAGGTGGAACGGGAGATTCTCATCATGATGAGGTGGAACAGGAGATTCTCATCATGATGTGGTGGAACGGGAGATTCTCATCCTGATGTGGTGGAACGGGAGATTCTCATTATGATGAGGTGGAACGGGAGATTCTCATCATGATGAGGTGGAACGGGAGAATATCATCATGATGAGGTGGAACGGGAGATTCTCATCCTGATGTGATGGAACGGGAGATTCTCATCCTAATGTGGTGGAACGGGAGATTCTCATCCTGATGTGATGGAACGGGAGATTCTCATCATGATGAGGTGGAAAGGGAGATTCTAATCATGATGAGGTGGAACGGGAGATTCTCATCATGATGAGGTGGAACGGGAGATTCTCATCATGATGAGGTGGAACTGGAGATTCTCATCCTGATGTGGTGGAACCGGAGATTCTCATCATGATGAGGTGGAACGGGAGATTTTCATCATGATGTGATGGAACGGGAGATTCTCATCCTGAAGTGGTGGAACAGGAGATTCTCATCATGATGTGGTGGAACGGGAGATTCTCATCCTGATGTGGTGGAAAAGGAGATTCTCATCCTGATGTGATGGAACGGGAGATTCTCATCCTGATGTGGTGGAACAGGAGATTCTCATCCTAATGTGGTGGAACGGGAGATTCTCATCCTGATGTGATGGAACGGGAGATTCTCATCATGATGAGGTGGAAAGGGAGATTCTAATCATGATGAGGTGGAACGGGAGATTCTCATCATGATGAGGTGGAACGGGAGATTCTCATCATGATGAGGTGGAACTGGAGATTCTCATCCTGATGTGGTGGAACCGGAGATTCTCATCATGATGAGGTGGAACGGGAGATTTTCATCATGATGAGGTGGAACGGGAGATTCTCATCATGATGAGGTGGAACGAGAGATTCTCATCATGATGAGGTGGAATGGGAGATTCTCATCATGTTGAGGTGGAACGGGAGATTCTCATCCTGATGTGGTGGAACGGGAGATTCTCATCATGATGAGTTGGAACGGGAGATTCTCATCATGATGAGGTGGAACGGGAGATTGTCATCATGATGAGGTGGAACGGGAGATTCTCATCCTGATGTGATAGAACGGGAGATTCTCATCCTGAAGTGGTGGAACGGGAGATTCTCATCATGATGTGGTGGAACGGGAGATTCTCATCCTGATGTGGTGGAACGGGAGATTCTCATCCTGATTTGGTGGAACGGGAGATTCTCATGGTGATGTGGTGGAACGGGAGATTCCCATCACGATGAGGTGGATCGGGAGATTCTCATCATGATGAGGTGGAACGGGAGATTGTCATCATGATGTGGTGGAACGGGAGATTCTCATCCTGATGTGATGGAACGGGAGATTCTCATCCTGAAGTGGTGGAACAGGAGATTCTCATCATGATGTGGTGGAACGGGAGATTCTCATCCTGATGTGGTGGAAAAGGAGATTCTCATACTGATGTGGTGGAACAGGAGATTCTCATCCTAATGTGGTGGAACGGGAGATTCTCATCCTGATGTGATGGAACGGGAGATTCTCATCATGATGAGGTGGAAAGGGAGATTCTAATCATGATGAGGTGGAACGGGAGATTCTCATCATGATGAGGTGGAACGGGAGATTCTCATCATGATGTGGTGGAACGGGAGATTCTCATGGTGATGAGGTGGAACGGGAGATTCTCATGGTGATGAGGTGGAACGGGAGATTCTCATCATGATGAGGTGGAACGGGAGATTCTCATCATGATGAGGTGGAACAGGAGATTCTCATCATGATGTGGTGGAACGGGAGATTCTCATCCTGATGTGGTGGAACGGGAGATTCTCATTATGATGAGGTGGAACGGGAGATTCTCATCATGATGAGGTGGAACGGGAGAATCTCATCATGATGAGGTGGAACGGGAGATTCTCATCCTGATGTGATGGAACGGGAGATTCTCATCCTGAAGTGGTGGAACAGGAGATTCTCATCATGATGTGGTGGAACGGGAGATTCTCATCCTGATGTGGTGGAAAAGGAGATTCTCATCCTGATGTGATGGAACGGGAGATTCTCATCCTGATGTGGTGGAACAGGAGATTCTCATCCTAATGTGGTGGAACGGGAGATTCTCATCCTGATGTGATGGAACGGGAGATTCTCATCATGATGAGGTGGAACGGGAGATTCTCATCATGATGAGGTGGAACGGGAGATTCTCATCATTATGAGGTGGAACGGGAGATTCTCATGGTGATGAGGTAGAACGGGAGATTGTCATGGTGATGAGGTGGAACGGGAGATTCTCATGGTGATGAGGTGGAACAGGAGATTCTCATCATGATGAGGTGGAACAGGAGATTCTCATGGTGATGAGTTGGAACAGGAGATTCTCATGGTGATGAGGTGGAACAGGAGATTCTCATCATGATGAGGTAGAACAGGACATTCTCATGATGAGGTGGGACGGGAGATTCTCATCCTGATGTGATGGAACGGGAGATTCTCATCCTGAAGTGGTGGAACAGGAGATTCTCATCATGATGTGGTGGAACGGGAGATTCTCATCCTGATGTGGTGGAACAGGAGATTCTCATCCTGATGTGGTGGAACGGGAGATTCTCTTCTTGATGTGATGGAACGGGAGATTCTCATCCTGATGTGGTGGAACGGTAGATTCTCATCCTGATGTGATGGAACGGGAGATTCTCATCATGATGAGGTGGAACGGGAGAATCTCATCATGATGTGGTGGAACAGGAGATTCTCATGGTGATGTGGTGGAACGGGAGATTTCCATTGTGATGAGGTGGAACGGGAGATTCTCATCCTGATGTGATGGAACGGGAGATTCTCACCATGATGAGGTGGAACGGGAGATTCTCATGGTGATGAGGTGGAACGGGAGATTGTCATCATGATGTGGTGGAACAGGAGATTCTCATGGTGATTAGGTGGAACGGGAGATTCTCATGGTGATAAGGTGGAACGGGACATTCACATCATGATGAGGTGGAACGGGAGATTCTCATCATGATGTGGTGGAACGGGAGATTCTCATGGTGATGTTGTGGAACGGGAGATTCTCATTATGATGAGGTGGAACGGGAGATTCTCATCTTGATGAGGTGGAACGGGAGATTCTCATCATGATGAGGTGGGACGGGAGATTCTCATCCTGATGTGATGGAACGGGAGATTCTCATCCTGAAGTTGTGGAACAGGAGATTCTCATCATGATGTGGTGGAACGGGAGATTCTCATCCTGATGTGGTGGAACGGGAGATTCTCATCCTGATTTGGTGGAACGGGAGATTCTCATGGTGATGTGGTGGAACGGGAGATTCCCATCACGATGAGGTGGATCGGGAGATTCTCATCATGATGAGGTGGAACGGGAGATTGTCATCATGATGTGGTGGAACGGGAGATTGTCATCATGATGTGTTGGATCGGGAGATTCTCATGGTGATGAGGTGGAACGGGAGATTCTCATGGTGATGAGGTGGAACGGGAGATTCTCATCATGATGAGGTGGAACGGGAGATTCTCATCATGATGAGGTGGAACAGGAGATTCTCATCATGATGTGGTGGAACGGGAGATTCTCATCCTGATGTGGTGGAACGGGAGATTCTCATTATGATGAGGTGGAACGGGAGATTCTCATCATGATGAGGTGGAACGGGAGAATCTCATCATGATGAGGTGGAACGGGAGATTCTCATCCTGATGTGATGGAACGGGAGATTCTCATCCTGAAGTGGTGGAACAGGAGATTCTCATCATGATGTGGTGGAACGGGAGATTCTCATCCTGATGTGGTGGAAAAGGAGATTCTCATCCTGATGTGATGGAACGGGAGATTCTCATCCTGATGTGGTGGAACAGGAGATTCTCATCCTAATGTGGTGGAACGGGAGATTCTCATCCTGATGTGATGGAACGGGAGATTCTCATCATGATGAGGTGGAACGGGAGATTCTCATCATGATGAGGTGGAACGGGAGATTCTCATCATTATGAGGTGGAACGGGAGATTCTCATCATTATGAGGTGGAACGGGAGATTCTCATGGTGATGAGGTAGAACAGGAGATTCTCATCATGATGAGGTGGAACAGGAGATTCTCATGGTGATGAGTTGGAACAGGAGATTCTCATGGTGATGAGGTGGAACAGGAGATTCTCATCATGATGAGGTAGAACAGGACATTCTCATGATGAGGTGGGACGGGAGATTCTCATCCTGATGTGATGGAACGGGAGATTCTCATCCTGAAGTGGTGGAACAGGAGATTCTCATCATGATGTGGTGGAACGGGAGATTCTCATCCTGATGTGGTGGAACAGGAGATTCTCATCCTGATGTGGTGGAACGGGAGATTCTCTTCTTGATGTGATGGAACGGGAGATTCTCATCCTGATGTGGTGGAACGGTAGATTCTCATCCTGATGTGATGGAACGGGAGATTCTCATCATGATGAGGTGGAACGGGAGATTCTCATCATGATGAGTTGGAACGGGAGATTCTCATCATGATGAGGTGGAACGGGAGATTCTCATCATGATGAGGTGGAACGGGAGATTCTCATCATGATGAGTTGGAACGGGAGATTCTCATCATGATGAGGTGGAACGGGATATTCTCATCATGATGAGGTGGAACGGGAGATTCTCATCCTGATGTGATAGAACGGGAGATTCTCATCCTGAAGTGGTGGAACGGGAGATTCTCATCCTGATGTGATGGAACGGGAGATTCTTATCCTGAAGTGGTGGAACAGGAGATTCTCATCATAATGTGGTGGAACAGGAGAATCTCATCATGATGTGGTGGAACAGGAGATTCTCATGGTGATGTGGTGGAACGGGAGATTCTCATGGTGATGTGGTGGAACGGTAGATTCTCACCCTGATGTGGTGGAACGGGAGATTCTCATCATGATGAGGTGGAACGGGAGATTCTCATGGTGATGAGGTGGAACGGGAGATTCTCATGGTGATGAGGTGGAACGGGAGATTCTCATCATGATGAGGTGGAACGGGAGATTCTCATCATGATGAGGTGGAACAGGAGATTCTCATCATGATGTGGTGGAACGGGAGATTCTCATCCTGATGTGGTGGAACGGGAGATTCTCATTATGATGAGGTGGAACGGGAGATTCTCATCATGATGAGGTGGAACGGGAGAATCTCATCATGATGAGGTGGAACGGGAGATTCTCATCCTGATGTGATGGAACGGGAGATTCTCATCCTGATGTGGTGGAACAGGAGATTCTCATCATGATGTGGTGGAACGGGAGATTCTCATCCTGATGTGGTGGAAAAGGAGATTCTCATCCTGATGTGATGGAACGGGAGATTCTCATCCTGATGTGGTGGAACAGGAGATTCTCATCCTAATGTGGTGGAACGGGAGATTCTCATCCTGATGTGATGGAACGGGAGATTCTCATCATGATGAGGTGGAACGGGAGATTCTCATCATGATGAGGTGGAACGGGAGATTCTCATCATTATGAGGTGGAACGGGAGATTCTCATGGTGATGAGGTAGAACGGGAGATTGTCATGGTGATGAGGTGGAACGGGAGATTCTCATGGTGATGAGGTGGAACAGGAGATTCTCATCATGATGATGTGGAACAGGAGATTCTCATGGTGATGAGTTGGAAGAGGAGATTCTCATGGTGATGAGGTGGAACAGGAGATTCTCATCATGATGAGGTAGAACAGGACATTCTCATGATGAGGTGGGACGGGAGATTCTCATCCTGATGTGATGGAACGGGAGATTCTCATCCTGAAGTGGTGGAACAGGAGATTCTCATCATGATGTGGTGGAACGGGAGATTCTCATCCTGATGTGGTGGAACAGGAGATTCTCATCCTGATGTGGTGGAACGGGAGATTCTCTTCTTGATGTGATGGAACGGGAGATTCTCATCCTGATGTGGTGGAACGGTAGATTCTCATCCTGATGTGATGGAACGGGAGATTCTCATCATGATGAGGTGGAACGGGAGATTCTCATCATGATGAGTTGGAACGGGAGAATCTCATCATGATGAGGTGGAACGGGAGATTCTCATCATGATGAGGTGGAACGGGAGATTCTCATCATGATGAGTTGGAACGGGAGATTCTCATCATGATGAGGTGGAACGGGAGATTCTCATCATGATGAGGTGGAACGGGAGATTCTCATCCTGATGTGATAGAACGGGAGATTCTCATCCTGAAGTGGTGGAACGGGAGATTCTCATCCTGATGTGATGGAACGGGAGATTCTCATCCTGAAGTGGTGGAACAGGAGATTCTCATCATAATGTGGTGGAACAGGAGAATCTCATCATGATGTGGTGGAAAAGGAGATTCTCATGGTGATGTGGTGGAACGGGAGATTCTCATGGTGATGTGGTGGAACGGTAGATTCTCACCCTGATGTGGTGGAACGGGAGATTCTCATCATGATGAGGTGGAACGGGAGATTCTCATGGTGATGAGGTGGAACGGGAGATTCTCATCATGATGTGGTGGAACGGGAGATTCTCATGGTGATGAGGTGGAACGGGAGATTCTCATCATGATGAGGTGGAACGGGAGATTCTCATCATGATGAGGTGGAATGGGAGATTCTCATCCTGATGTGGTGGAACGGGAGATTCTCATCATGATGAGGTGGAAAGGGAGATTCTCATCATGATGAGGTGGAACGGGAGATTCTCATCATGATGAGGTGGAACGGGAGATTCTCATCATGATGAGGTGGAACGGGAGATTCTCCTCCTGATGTGGTGGAACGGGAGATTCTCATCATGATGAGGTGGAACGGGAGATTCTCATCATGATGAGGTGGAACGGGAGATTCTCATCATGATGAGGTGGAACGAGAGATTCTCATCATGATGAGGTGGAACGGGAGATTCTCATCATGATGAGGTGGAACGGGAGATTCTCATCCTGATGTGGTGGAACGGGAGATTCTCATCATGATGAGTTGGAACGGGAGATTCTCATCATGATGAGGTGGAACGGGAGATTCTCATCATGATGAGGTGGAACGGGAGATTCTCATCCTGATGTGATAGAACGGGAGATTCTCATCCTGATGTGATAGAACGGGAGATTCTCATCCTGAAGTGGTGGAACGGGAGATTCTCATCCTGATGTGATGGAACGGGAGATTCTCATCCTGAAGTGGTGGAACAGGAGATTCTCATCATAATGTGGTGGAACAGGAGAATCTCATCATGATGTGGTGGAACAGGAGATTCTCATGGTGATGTGGTGGAACAGGACATTCTCATCCTGATGTGGTGGAACGGTAGATTCTCATCCTGATGTGATGGAACGGGAGATTCTCATCATGATGAGGTGGAACGGGAGATTCTCATGGTGATGAGGTAGAACAGGAGATTCTCATGGTGATGAGGTGGAACGGGAGATTCTCATCATGATGAGGTGGAACGGGAGATTCTCATCATGATGAGGTGGAACGGGAGATTCTCATCCTGATGTGGTGGAACAGGAGATTCTCATGGTGATGTGGTGGAACGGGAGATTCCCATCAAGATGAGGTGGAACGGGAGATTCTCATCCTGATGTGATGGATCGGGAGATTCTCATCATGATGAGGTGGAACGGGAGATTCTCATGGTGATGAGGTGGAACGGGAGATTGTCATCATGATGTGGTGGAACGGGAGATTCTCATGGTGATGAGGTGGAACGGGAGATTCTCATGGTGATAAGGTGGAACGGGACATTCTCATCATGATGAGGTGGAACGGGAGATTCTCATGGTGATAAGGTGGAACGGGAGATTCTCATCATGATGAGGTGGAACGGGAGATTCTCATCATGATGTGGTGGAACGGGAGATTCTCATGGTGATGTGGTGGAACGGGAGATTCCCATCATGATGAGGTGGAACGGGAGATTCTCATCATGATGAGGTGAAACGGGAGATTGTCATCATGATGTGGTGGAACGGGAGACTCTCATGGTGATGTGGTGGAACGGGAGATTCTCATTATGATGAGGTGGAACGGGAGATTCTCATCTTGATGAGGTGGAACGGGAGATTCTCATCATGATGAGGTGGGACGGGAGATTCTCATCCTGATGTGATGGAACGGGAGATTCTCATCCTGAAGTGGTGGAACAGGAGATTCTCATCATGATGTGGTGGAACGGGAGATTCTCATCCTGATGTGGTGGAACGGGAGATTCTAATCCTGATTTGGTGGAACGGGAGATTCTCATGGTGATGTGGTGGAACGGGAGATTCCCATCATGATGAGGTGGAAGGGGAGATTCTCATCATGATGAGGTGAAACGGGAGATTGTCATCATGATGTGGTGGAACGGGAGATTGTCATCATGATGTGGTGGAACGGGAGATTCTCATGGTGATGTGGTGGAACGGGAGATTCTCATCATGATGAGGTGGAAAGGGAGATTCTCATCATGATGAGGTGGAACGGGAGATTCTCATCCTGATGTGATGCAACGGGAGATTCTCTTCCTGAAGTGGTGGAACAGGAGATTCTCATCCTGAAGTGGTGGAACGGGAGGTTCTCATCCTGATGTGGTGGAACGGTAGATTCTCATCCTGATGTGATGGAACGGGAGATTCTCATCATGATGAGGTGGAACGGGAGATTCTCATCATGATGAGGTGGAACGGGAGATTCTCATGGTGATGAGGTGGAACGGGAGATTCTCATCATGATGAGGTGGAACGGGAGATTCTCATGGTGATGAGGTAGAACGGGAGATTGTCATGGTGATGAGGTGGAACGGGAGATTCTCATGGTGATGAGGTGGAAGAGGAGATTCCCATCATGATGAGGTGGAACGGGAGATTCTCATCATGATGAGGTGAAACGGTAGATTGTCATCATGATGTGGTGGAACGGGAGATTCTCATTATGATGAGGTGGAACGGGAGATTCTCATCTTGATGAGGTGGAACGGGAGATTCTCATCATGATGAGGTGGGACGGGAGATTCTCATCCTGATGTGATGGAACGGGAGATTCTCATCCTGAAGTGGTGGAACAGGAGATTCTCATCATGATGTGGTGGAACGGGAGATTCTCATCCTGATGTGGTGGAACGGGAGATTCTAATCCTGATTTGGTGGAACGGGAGATTCTCATGGTGATGTGGTGGAACGGGAGATTCCCATCATGATGAGGTGGAACGGGAGATTCTCATCATGATGAGGTGGAACGGGAGATTGTCATCATGATGTGGTGGAACGGGAGATTGTCATCATGATGTGGTGGAACGTGAGATTCTCATGGTGATGTGGTGGAACGGGAGATTCTCATCATGATGAGGTGGAACGGGAGATTCTCATCATGATGAGGTGGAACGGGAGATTCTCATCCTGATGTGATGGAACGGGAGATTCTCTTCCTGATGTGGTGGAACAGGAGATTCTCATCCTGATGTGGTGGAACGGGAGATTCTCATCTTGATGTGATGGAACGGGAGATTCTCATGGTGATGTTGTGGAGCGGGAGATTCTCATTATGATGAGGTGGAACGGGAGATTCTCATCTTGATGAGGTGGAACGGGAGATTCTCATCATGATGAGGTGGGACGGGAGATTCTCATCCTGATGTGATGGAACGGGAGATTCTCATCCTGAAGTTGTGGAACGGGAGATTCTCATCATGATGTGGTGGAACGGGAGATTCTCATCCTGATGTGGTGGAACGGGAGATTCTCATCCTGATTTGGTGGAACGGGAGATTCTCATGGTGATGTGGTGGAACGGGAGATTCCCATCACGATGAGGTGGATCGGGAGATTCTCATCATGATGAGGTGGAACGGGAGATTGTCATCATGATGTGGTGGAACGGGAGATTGTCATCATGATGTGGTGGAACGGGAGATTCTCATGGTGATGAGGTGGAACGGGAGATTCTCATCATGATGTGGTGGAACAGGAGATTCTCATCATGATGTGGTGGAACGGGAGATTCTCATGGTGATGTAGTGGAACGGGAGATTCTCATTATGATGAGGTGGAACGGGAGATTCTCATCATGATGAGGTGGAACGGGAGAATCTCATCATGATGAGGTGGAACGGGAGATTCTCATCCTGATGTGATGGAACGGGAGATTCTCATCCTGAAGTTGTGGAACAGGAGATTCTCATCATGATGTGGTGGAACGGGAGATTCTCATCATGATGTGGTGGAAAAGGAGATTCTCATCCTGATGTGATGGAACGGGAGATTCTCATCCTGATGTGGTGGAACAGGAGATTCTCATCCTAATGTGGTGGAACGGGAGATTCTCATCCTGATGTGATGGAACGGGAGATTCTCATCATGATGAGGTGGAACGGGAGATTCTCATCATGATGAGGTGGAACGGGAGATTCTCATCCTGATGTGGTGGAACGGGAGATTCTCATGGTGATGTGGTGGAACGGGAGATTCCCATCAAGATGAGGTGGAACGGGAGATTCTCATCCTGATGTGATGGATCGGGAGATTCTCATCATGATGAGGTGGAACGGGAGATTCTCATGGTGATGAGGTGGAACGGGAGATTGTCATCATGATGTGTTGGAACGGGAGATTCTCATGGTGATGAGGTGGAACGGGAGATTCTCATGGTGATAAGGTGGAACGGGACATTCTCATCATGATGAGGTGGAACGGGAGATTCTCATGGTGATAAGGTGGAACGGGAGATTCTCATCATGATGAGGTGGAACGGGAGATTCTCATCATGATGTGGAGAAACGGGAGATTCTCATGGTGATGTGGTGGAACGGGAGATTCCCATCATGATGAGGTGGAACGGGAGATTCTCATCATGATGAGGTGAAACGGGAGATTGTCATCATGATGTGGTGGAACGGGAGATTCTCATGGTGATGTGGTGGAACGGGAGATTCTCATCATGATGAGGTGGAACGGGAGATTCTCATCATGATGAGGTGGAACGGGAGATTCTCATCCTGATGTGATGGAACGGGAGATTCTCTTCCTGAAGTGGTGGAACAGGAGATTCTCATCCTGATGTGGTGGAACAGGAGATTCTCATCCTGATGTGGTGGAATGGGAGATTCTCATCCTGATGTGATGGAACGGGAGATTCTCATCATGATGAGGTGGAACGGGAGATTCTCATCATGATGAGGTGGAACGGGACATTCTCATGGTGATGAGGTGGAACGGGAGATTCTCATCATGATGAGGTGGAACGGGAGATTCTCATGGTGATGAGGTAGAACGGGAGATTGTCATGGTGATGAGGTGGAACGGGAGATTCTCATGGTGATGAGGTGGAAGAGGAGATTCTCATCATGATGTGGTGGAACGGGAGATTCTCATGGTGATGTGGTGGAACGGGAGAATCCATCATGATGAGGTGGAACGGGAGATTGTCATCATGATGAGGTGAAACGGGAGATTGTCATCATGATGTGGTGGAACGGTAGATTCTCATGGTGATGTGGTGGAACGGTAGATTCTCATTATGATGAGGTGGAACGGGAGATTCTCATCTTGATGAGGTGGAACGGGAGATTCTCATCATGATGAGGTGGGACGGGAGATTCTCATCCTGATGTGATGGAACGGGAGATTCTCATCCTGAAGTGGTGGAACAGGAGATTCTCATCATGATGTGGTGGAACGGGAGATTCTCATCCTGATGTGGTGGAACGGGAGATTCTAATCCTGATTTGGTGGAACGGGAGATTCTCATGGTGATGTGGTGGAACGGGAGATTCCCATCATGATGAGGTGGAAGGGGAGATTCTCATCATGATGAGGTGAAACGGGAGATTGTCATCATGATGTGGTGGAACGGGAGATTGTCATCATGATGTGGTGGAACGGGAGATTCTCATGGTGATGTGGTGGAACGGGAGATTCTCATCATGATGAGGTGGAACGGGAGATTCTCATCATGATGAGGTGGAACGGGAGATTCTCATCCTGATGTGATGGAACGGGAGATTCTCTTCCTGATGTGGTGGAACAGGAGATTCTCATCCTGATGTGGTGGAACGGGAGATTCTCATCTTGATGTGATGGAACGGGAGATTCTCATGGTGATGTTGTGGAACGGGAGATTCTCATTATGATGAGGTGGAACGGGAGATTCTCATCTTGATGAGGTGGAACGGGAGATTCTCATCATGATGAGGTGGGACGAGAGATTCTCATCCTGATGTGATGGAACGGGAGATTCTCATCCTGAAGTTGTGCAACAGGAGATTCTCATCATGATGTGGTGGAACGGGAGATTCTCATCCTGATGTGGTGGAACGGGAGATTCTCATCCTGATTTGGTGGAACGGGAGATTCTCATGGTGATGTGGTGGAACGGGAGATTCCCATCACGATGAGGTGGATCGGGAGATTCTCATCATGATGAGGTGGAACGGGAGATTGTCATCATGATTTGGTGGAACAGGAGATTGTCATCATGATGTGGTGGAACGGGAGATTCTCATGGTGATGAGGTGGAACGGGAGATTCTCATGGTGATGAGGTGGAACGGGAGATTCTCATCATGATGAGGTGGAACCGGAGATTCTCATCATGATGAGGTGGAACAGGAGATTCTCATCATGATGTGGTGGAACGGGAGATTCTCATGGTGATGTGGTGGAACGGGAGATTCTCATTATGATGAGGTGGAACGGGAGATTCTCATCATGATGAGGTGGAACGGGAGAATCTCATCATGATGAGGTGGAACGGGAGATTCTCATCCTGATGTGATGGAACGGGAGATTCTCATCCTGAAGTGGTGGAACAGGAGATTCTCATCATGATGTGGTGGAACGGGAGATTCTCATCCTGATGTGGTGGAAAAGGAGATTCTCATCCTGATGTGATGGAACGGGAGATTCTCATCCTGATGTGGTGGAACAGGAGATTCTCATCCTAATGTGGTGGAACGGGAGATTCTCATCCTGATGTGATGGAACGGGAGATTCTCATCATGATGAGGTGGAACGGGAGATTGTCATGGTGATGAGGTGGAACGGGAGATTCTCATGGTGATGAGGTGGAACAGGAGATTCTCATCATGATGAGGTGGAACAGGAGATTCTCATGGTGATGAGTTGGAACAGGAGATTCTCATGGTGATGAGGTGGAACAGGAGATTCTCATCATGATGAGGTAGAACAGGACATTCTCATGATGAGGTGGGACGGGAGATTCTCATCCTGATGTGATGGAACGGGAGATTCTCATCCTGAAGTGGTGGAACAGGAGATTCTCATGATGTGGTGGAACGGGAGATTCTCATCCTGATGTGGTGGAACAGGAGATTCTCATCCTGATGTGGTGGAACGGGAGATTCTCATCTTGATGTGATGGAACGGGAGATTCTCATCATGATGAGGTGGAACGGGAGATTCTCATGGTGATGAGGTGGAACGGGAGATTCTCATCATGATGTGGTGGAACGGGAGATTCTCATGGTGATGAGGTGGAACGGGAGATTCTCATCATGATGAGGTGGAACGGGAGATTCTCATCATGATGAGGTGGAATGGGAGATTCTCATCCTGATGTGGTGGAAAGGGAGATTCTCATCATGATGAGGTGGAAAGGGAGATTCTCATCATGATGAGGTGGAACGGGAGATTCTCATCATGATGAGGTGGAACGGGAGATTCTCATCATGATGAGGTGGAACGGGAGATTCTCCTCCTGATGTGGTGGAATGGGAGATTCTCATCACAATGAGGTGGAACGGGAGATTCTCATCATGATGAGGTGGAACGGGAGATTCTCATCATGATGAGGTGGAACGAGAGATTCTCATCATGATGAGGTGGAACGGGAGATTCTCATCATGATGAGGTGGAACGGGAGATTCCCATCCTGATGTGGTGGAACGGGAGATTCTCATCCTGATGTGATAGAACGGGAGATTCTCATCCTGAAGTGGTGGAACGGGAGATTCTCATCATGATGTGGTGGAACGGGAGATTGTCATCATGATGAGGTAGAACAGGAGATTCTCATGGTGATGAGGTGGAACGGGAGATTCTCATTATGATGAGGTGGAACGGGAGATTCTCATCATGATGAGGTGGAACGGGAGATTCTCATCCTGATGTGGTGGAACGGGCGATTCTCATCCTGATGTGGTGGAACGGGAGATTCCCATCAAGATGAGGTGGAACGGGAGATTCTCATCCTGATGTGATGGATCGGGAGATTCTCATCATGATGTGGTGGAACGGGAGATTCTCATGGTGATGAAGTGGAACGGGAGATTGTCATCATGATGTGGTGGAACGGGAGATTCTCATCCTGATGTGATGGAACAGGAGATTCTCATCCTGAAGTGGTGGAACCGGAGATTCTCATCATAATGTGGTGGAACAGGAGAATCTCATCATGATGTGGTGGAACAGGAGATTCTCATGGTGATGTGGTGGAACAGGAGATTCTCATCCTGATGTGGTGGAACGGTAGATTCTCATCCTGATGTGATGGAACGGGAGATTCTCATCATGATGAGGTGGAACGGGAGATTCTCATGGTGATGAGGTAGAACAGGAGATTCTCATGGTGATGAGGTGGAACGGGAGATTCTCATCATGATGAGGTGGAACGGGAGATTCTCATCATGATGAGGTGGAACGGGAGATTCTCATCCTGATGTGGTGGAACGGGAGATTCTCATGGTGATGTGGTGGAACGGGAGATTCCCATCAAGATGAGGTGGAACGGGAGATTCTCATCCTGATGTGATGGATCGGGAGATTCTCATCATGATGAGGTGGAACGGGAGATTCTCATGGTGATGAAGTGGAACGGGAGATTGTCATCATGATGTGGTGGAACGGGAGATTCTCATGGTGATGAGGTGGAACGGGAGATTCTCATGGTGATAAGGTGGAACGGGACATTCTCATCATGATGAGGTGGAACGGGAGATTCTCATGGTGATAAGGTGGAACGGGAGATTCTCATCATGATGAGGTGGAACGGGAGATTCTCATCATGATGTGGTGGAACGGGAGATTCTCATGGTGATGTGGTGGAACGGGAGATTCCCATCATGATGAGGTGGAACGGGAGATTCTCATCATGATGAGGTGAAACGGGAGATTGTCATCATGATGTGGTGGAACGGGAGATTCTCATGGTGATGTGGTGGAACGGGAGATTCTCATTATGATGAGATGGAACGGGAGATTCTCATCTTGATGAGGTGGAACGGGAGAAGTCTCATCATGATGAGGTGGGACGGGCGATTCTCATCCTGATGTGATGGAACGGGAGATTGTCATCCTGAAGTGGTGGAACAGGAGATTCTCACCCTGATGTGGTGGAACGGGAGATTCCCATCATGATGAGGTGGAACGGGAGATTCTCATCATGATGAGGTGAAACGGGAGATTCTCATCATGATGTGGTGGAACGGGAGATTCTCATGGTGATGAGGTGGAACGGGAGATTCTCATCATGATGAGGTGGAAAGGGAGATTCTCATCATGATGAGGTGGAACGGGAGATTCTCATCCTGATTTGGTGGAACAGGAGATTCTTATCCTGATGTGGTGGAACGGTAGATTCTCATCCTGATGTGATGGAACGGGAGATTCTCATCCTGATGTGGTGGAACGGGAGATTCTCATGGTGATGAGGTGGAATGGGAGATTCTCATGGTGATGAGGTGGAACTGGAGATTCTCATCATGATGAGGTGGAACGGGAGATTCTCATCATGATGAGGTGGAACGGGAGATTCTCATCCTGATGTGGTGGAACGGGAGATTCTCATGGTGATGAGGTGGAACGGGAGATTCTCTTCCTGATGTGATGGAACGGGAGATTCTCATCCTGAAGTGGTGGAACAGGAGATTCTCATCATGATGTGGTGGAACGGGAGATTCTCATTTTGATGTGGTGGAACAGTAGATTCTCATCCTGATGTGGTGGAACGGTAGATTCTCATCCTGATGTGATGGAACGGGAGATTCTCATCCTGATGTGGTGGAACGGGAGATTCTCATCCTGATGTGGTGGAACGGTAGATTCTCATCCTGATGTGATGGAACGGGAGATTCTCATCATGATGAGGTGGAACGGGAGATTCTCATCATGATGAGGTGGAACGGGAGATTCTCATCATGATGAGGTGGAACGGGAGATTCTCATGGTGATGAGGTGGAACAGGAGATTCTCATCATGATGAGGTGGAACAGGAGATTCTCATGGTGATGAGGTGGAACGGGAGATTCTCATGGTGATGAGGTGGAACAGGAGATTCTCATCATGATGAGGTGGAACAGGAGATTCTCATGGTGATGAGGTGGAACGGGAGTTTCTCATCATGATGAGGTGGAACGGGAGATTCTCATCATGATGAGGTGGAACGGGAGATTCTCATCTTGATGTGGTGGAACGGGAGATTCTCATCATGATGAGGTGGAACGGGAGATTCCCATCATGATGAGGTGGAACGGGAGATTCTCATCCTGATGTGATGGAACGGGAGATTCTCATCATGATGAGGTGTAACGGGAGATTCTCATGGTGATGAGGTGGAACGGGAGATTGTCATCATGATGTGGTGGAACGGGAGATTCTCATGGTGATGAGGTGGAACGGGAGATTCTCATGGTGATAAGGTGGAACGGGAGATTCTCATCATGATGAGGTGGAACAGGAGATTCTCATCAAGATGAGGTGGAACGGGAGATTCTCATCATGATGTGGTGGAACGGGAGATTCTCATGGTGATGTGGTGGAACGGGAGATTCTCATTATGATGAGGTGGAACGGGAGATTCTCATCTTGATGAGGTGGAACGGGAGATTCTCATCATGAAGAGGTGGGACGGGAGATTCTCATCCTGATGTGATGGAACGGGAGATTCTCATCCTGAAGTGGTGGAACAGGAGATTCTCATCATGATGTGGTGGAACGGGAGATTCTCATCCTGATGTGGTGGAACAGGAGATTCTCATCCTGATGTGGTGGAACGGGAGATTCTCATGGTGATGTGGTGGAACGGGAGATTCCCATCATGATGAGGTGGAACGGGAGATTCTCATCATGATGTGGTGGAACGGGAGATTGTCATCATGATGTGGTGGAACTGGAGATTCTCATGGTGATGAGGTGGAACGGGAGATTCTCATGGTGATGAGGTGGAACGGGAGATTCTCATCATGATGAGGTGGAACGGGAGATTGTCATCACGATGAGGTGGAACAGGAGATTCTCATCGTGATGTGATGGAACGGGAGATTCTCATGGTGATGTGGTGGAACGGGAGATTCTCATCATGATGAGGTGGAACGGTAGATTCTCATCATGATGAGGTGGAACGGGAGATTCTCATCCTGATGTGATGGAATGGGAGATTCTCATCCTGAAGTGGTGGAACAGGAGATTCTCATCATGATGTGGTGGAACGGGAGATTCTCATCCTGATGTGGTGGAACAAGAGATTCTCATCTTGATGTGGTGGAACGGGAGATTCTCATCATGATGAGGTGGAACGGGAGATTCTCATCATGATGAGGTGGAACGGGAGATTCTCATCATGATGAGGTGGAACAGGAGATTCTCATCATGATGAGGTGGAACAGGAGATTCTCATGGTGATGAGGTGGAACGGGAGTTTCTCCTCCTGATGTGGTGGAACAGGAGATTCTCATCCTGATGTGGTGGAACGGTAGATTCTCATCCTGATGTGATGGAACGGGAGATTCTCATCATGATGAGGTGGAACGGGAGATTCTCATCATGATGAGGTGGAACGGGAGATTCTCATCCTGATGTGATGGAACGGGAGATTCTCATCATGACGAGGTGGAACGGGAGATTCTCATCTTGATGTGGTGGAACGGGAGATTCTCATCATGATGAGGTGGAACGGGATATTCTCATCATGATGAGGTGGAACGGGAGATTCTCATCCTGATGTGGTGGAACGGGAGATTCTCATCATTATGAGGTGGAACGGGAGATTCTCATCATGATGAGGTGGAACGGGAGATTCTCATCATGATGAGGTGGAACGAGAGATTCTCATCATGATGAGGTGGAACGGGAGATTCTCATCCTGATGTGGTGGAACGGGAGATTCTCATCATGATGAGGTGGAACGGGAGATTCTCATCTTGATGTGGTGGAACGGGAGATTCTCATCATGATGAGGTGGAACGGGATATTCTCATCATGATGAGGTGGAACGGGAGATTCTCATCCTGATGTGGTGGAACGGGAGATTCTCATCTTGATGTGGTGGAACGGGAGATTCTCATCATGATGAGGTGGAACGGGATATTCTCATCATGATGAGGTGGAACGGGAGATTCTCATCCTGATGTGGTGGAACGGGAGATTCTCATCATGATGAGGTGGAACGGGAGATTCTCATCATGATGAGGTGGAACGGGAGATTCTCATCATGATGAGGTGGAACGGGAGATTCTCATCATGATGAGGTGGAACGGGAGATTCTCATCCTGAGGTGGTGGAACGGGAGATTCTCATCATGATGTGGTGGAACGGGAGATTCTCATCATGATGAGGTGGAACGGGAGATTCTCATCATGATGAGGTGGAACGGGAGATTCTCATCCTGAGGTGGTGGAACGGGAGATTCTCATCATGAAGAGGTCGAAAGGGAGATTCTCATCATGATGAGGTGGAACGGGAGATTCTCATCTTGATGTGGTGGAACGGGAGATTCTCATCATGATGAGGTGGAACGGGATATTCTCATCATGATGTGGTGGAACGGGAGATTCTCATCCTGATGTGGTGGAACGGGAGATTCTCATCATGATGAGGTGGAACGGGAGATTCTCATCATGATGAGGTGGAACGGGAGATTCTCATCATGATGAGGTGGAACGAGAGATTCTCATCATGATGAGGTGGAACGGGAGATTCTCATCATGATGAGGTGGAACGGGAGATTCTCATCCTGATGTGGTGGAACGGGAGATTCTCATCATGATGAGGTGGAACGGGAGATTCTCATCATGATGAGGTGGAACGGGAGATTCTCATCATGATGAGGTGGAACGGGAGATTCTCATCCTGATGTGATAGAACGGGAGATTCTCATCCTGAAGTGGTGGAACGGGAGATTCTCATCCTGATGTGATGGAATGGGAGAATCTCATCCTGAAGTGGTGGAACAGGAGATTCTCATCATAATGTGGTGGAACAGGAGAATCTCATCATGATGTGGTGGAACGGGAGATTCTCATGGTGATGAGGTAGAACAGGAGATTCTCATCCTGATGTGTTGGAACGGGAGATTCTCATGGTGATGTGGTGGAATGGGAGATTCCCATCATGATGAGGTGGAATGGGAGATTCTCATCCTGATGTGATGGAACGGGAGATTCTCATGGTGATGTGGTGGAACGGGAGATTCTCATTATGATGAGGTGGAACGGGAGATTCTCATCATGATGAGGTGGAACGGGAGATTCTCATCATGATGAGGTGGAACGGGAGATTCTCATCCTGATGTGATGGAATGGGAGATTCTCATCCTGAAGTGGTGGAACAGGAGATTCTCATCATGATGTGGTGGAACGGGAGATTCTCATCCTGATGTGGTGGAACAGGAGATTCTCATCCTGATGTGGTGGAACGGTAGATTCTCATCCTGATGTGGTGGAACAGGAGATTCTCATCCTGATGTGGTGGAACGGGAGATTCTCATCATAATGTGGTGGAACAGGAGAATCTCATCATGATGTGGTGGAACGGGAGATTCTCATGGTGATGAGGTAGAACAGGAGATTCTCATGGTGATGAGGTGGAACGGGAGATTCTCATGGTGATGAGGTGGAACGGGAGATTCTCATCATGATGAGGTGGAACGGGAGATTCTCATCATGATGAGGTGGAACGGGAGATTCTCATCCTGATGTGATAGAACGGGAGATTCTCATCCTGAAGTGGTGGAACGGGAGATTCTCATCCTGATGTGATGGAATGGGAGAATCTCATCCTGAAGTGGTGGAACAGGAGATTCTCATCATAATGTGGTGGAACAGGAGAATCTCATCATGATGTGGTGGAACGGGAGATTCTCATGGTGATGAGGTAGAACAGGAGATTCTCATCCTGATGTGTTGGAACGGGAGATTCTCATGGTGATGTGGTGGAATGGGAGATTCCCATCATGATGTGGTGGAACGGTAGATTCTCATCCTGATGTGGTGGAACAGGAGATTCTCATCCTGATGTGGTGGAACGGGCGATTCTCATCCTGATGTGATGGAACGGGAGATTCTCATCATGATGAGGTGGAACGGGAGATTCTCATCACAATGAGGTGGAACGGGAGATTCTCATCCTGATGTGGTGGAACGGGAGATTCTCATCATGATGAGGTCGAAAGGGAGATTCTCATCATGATGAGGTGGAACGGGAGATTCTCATCTTGATGTGGTGGAACGGGAGATTCTCATCATGATGAGGTGGAACGGGAGATTCTCATCATGATGAGGTGGAACGGGAGATTCTCATCCTGATGTGGTGGAACGGGAGATTCTCATCATGATGAGGTGGAACGGGAGATTCTCATCATGATGAGGTGGAACGGGAGATTCTCATCATGATGAGGTGGAACGAGAGATTCTCATCATGATGAGGTGGAACGGGAGATTCTCATCATGATGAGGTGGAACGGGAGATTCTCATCCTGACGTGGTGTAACGGGAGATTCTCATCATGATGAGGTGGAACGGGAGATTCTCATCCTGATGTGATGGAATGGGAGATTCTCATCCTGAAGTGGTGGAACAGGAGATTCTCATCATGATGTGGTGGAAGGGGAGATTCTCATCCTGATGTGGTGGAACAGGAGATTCTCATCCTGATGTGGTGGAACGGTAGATTCTCTTCATGATGTGATGGAACGGGAGATTCTCATCATGATGAGGTGGAACGGGAGATTCTCATCATGATGAGGTGGAACGGGAGATTCTCATCCTGATGTGGTGGAACGGGAGATTATCATCATGATGAGGTCGAAAGGGAGATTCTCATCATGATGAGGTGGAACGGGAGATTCTCATCTTGATGTGGTGGAACGGGAGATTCTCATCATGATGAGGTGGAACGGGAGATTCTCATCATGATGAGGTGGAACGGGAGATTCTCATCCTGATGTGGTGGAACGGGAGATTCTCATCATGATGAGGTGGAACGGGAGATTCTCATCATGATGAGGTGGAACGGGAGATTCTCATCCTGATGTGATAGAAGGGGAGATTCTCATCCTGAAGTGGTGGAACGGGAGATTCTCATCCTGATGTGATGGAATGGGAGAATCTCATCGTGAAGTGGTGGAACAGGAGATTCTCATCATAATGTGGTGGAACAGGAGAATCTCATCATGATGTGGTGGAACGGGAGATTCTCATGGTGATGAGGTAGAACAGGAGATTCTCATGGTGATGAGGTGGAACGGGAGATTCTCATCATGATGAGGTGGAACGGGAGATTCTCATCATGATGAGGTGGAACGGGAGATTCTCATCATGATGAGTTGGAACGGGAGATTCTCATCCTGATGTGGTGGAACGGGAGATTCTCATCCTGATGTGATGGAATGGGAGAATCTCATCATGATGAGGTGGAACGGGAGATTCTCATCCTGAAGTGGTGGAACGGGAGATTCTCATCCTGATGTGATGGAATGGGAGAATCTCATCCTGAAGTGGTGGAACAGGAGATTCTCATCATAATGTGGTGGAACAGGAGAATCTCATCATGATGTGGTGGAACGGGAGATTCTCATGGTGATGAGGTAGAACAGGAGATTCTCATCATGATGTGTTGGAACGGGAGATTCTCATGGTGATGTGGTGGAATGGGAGATTCCCATCATGATGAGGTGGAATGGGAGATTCTCATCCTGATGTGATGGAACGGGAGATTCTCATCCTTATGTGATGGAACGGGAGATTCTCATGGTGATGTGGTGGAACGGGAGATTCTCATTATGATGAGGTGGAACGGGAGATTCTCATCATGATGAGGTGGAACGGGAGATTCTCATCATGATGAGGTGGAACGGGAGATTCTCATCCTGATGTGATGGAATGGGAGATTCTCATCCTGAAGTGGTGGAACAGGAGATTCTCATCATGATGTGGTGGAACGGGAGATTCTCATCCTGATGTGGTGGAACAAGAGATTCTCATCCTGATGTGGTGGAACGGTAGATTCTCATCCTGATGTGGTGGAACAGGAGATTCTCATCCTGATGTGGTGGAACGGGCGATTCTCATCCTGATGTGATGGAACGGGAGATTCTCATCATGATGAGGTGGAACGGGAGATTCTCATCACAATGAGGTGGAACGGGAGATTCTCATCCTGATGTGGTGGAACGGGAGATTCTCATCATGATGAGGTCGAAAGGGAGATTCTCATCATGATGAGGTGGAACGGGAGATTCTCATCTTGATGTGGTGGAACGGGAGATTCTCATCATGATGAGGTGGAACGGGAGATTCTCATCATGATGAGGTGGAACGGGAGATTCTCATCCTGATGTGGTGGAACGGGAGATTCTCATCATGATGAGGTGGAACGGGAGATTCTCATCATGATGAGGTGGAACGGGAGATTCTCATCATGATGAGGTGGAACGAGAGATTCTCATCATGATGAGGTGGAACGGGAGATTCTCATCATGATGAGGTGGAACGGGAGATTCTCATCCTGACGTGGTGTAACGGGAGATTCTCATCATGATGAGGTGGAACGGGAGATTCTCATCCTGATGTGATGGAATGGGAGATTCTCATCCTGAAGTGGTGGAACAGGAGATTCTCATCATGATGTGGTGGAACGGGAGATTCTCATCCTGATGTGGTTGAACAGGAGATTCTCATCCTGATGTGGTGGAACGGTAGATTCTCATCATGATGTGATGGAACGGGAGATTCTCATCATGATGAGGTGGAACGGGAGATTCTCATCATGATGAGGTGGAACGGGAGATTCTCATCCTGATGTGGTGGAACGGGAGATTATCATCATGATGAGGTCGAAAGGGAGATTCTCATCATGATGAGGTGGAACGGGAGATTCTCATCTTGATGTGGTGGAACGGGAGATTCTCATCAAGATGAGGTGGAACGGGAGATTCTCATCATGATGAGGTGGAACGGGAGATTCTCATCCTGATGTGGTGGAACGGGAGATTCTCATCATGATGAGGTGGAACGGGAGATTCTCATCATGATGAGGTGGAACGGGAGATTCTCATGGTGATGAGGTAGAACAGGAGATTCTCATGGTGATGAGGTGGAACGGGAGATTATCATCATGATGAGGTGGAACGGGAGATTCTCATCATGATGAGGTGGAACGGGAGATTCTCATCCTGATGTGGTGGAACGGGAGATTCTCATGGTGATGTGGTGGAATGGGAGATTCCCATCATGATGAGGTGGAACGGGAGATTCTCATCCTGATGTGATGGAACGGGAGATTCTCATCATGATGAGGTGGAACGGGAGATTCTCATCCTGATGTGATGGAATGGGAGATTCTCATCCTGAAGTGGTGGAACAGGAGATTCTCATCATGATGTGGTGGAACGGGAGATTCTCATCCTGATGTGGTGGAACAGGAGATTCTCATCCTGATGTGGTGGAACGGTAGATTCTCATCCTGATGTGGTGGAACAGGAGATTCTCATCCTGATGTGGTGGAACGGGCGATTCTCATCCTGATGTGATGGAACGGGAGATTCTCATCATGATGAGGTGGAACGGGAGATTCTCATCACAATGAGGTGGAACGGGAGATTCTCATCCTGATGTGGTGGAACGGGAGATTCTCATCATGATGAGGTCGAAAGGGAGATTCTCATCATGATGAGGTGGAACGGGAGATTCTCATCTTGATGTGGTGGAACGGGAGATTCTCATCATGATGAGGTGGAACGGGAGATTCTCATCATGATGAGGTGGAACGGGAGATTCTCATCCTGATGTGGTGGAACGGGAGATTCTCATCATGATGAGGTGGAACGGGAGATTCTCATCATGATGAGGTGGAACGGGAGATTCTCATCATGATGAGGTGGAACGAGAGATTCTCATCATGATGAGGTGGAACGGGAGATTCTCATCATGATGAGGTGGAACGGGAGATTCTCATCCTGACGTGGTGTAACGGGAGATTCTCATCATGATGAGGTGGAACGGGAGATTCTCATCCTGATGTGATGGAATGGGAGATTCTCATCCTGAAGTGGTGGAACAGGAGATTCTCATCATGATGTGGTGGAACGGGAGATTCTCATCCTGATGTGGTGGAACAGGAGATTCTCATCCTGATGTGGTGGAACGGTAGATTCTCATCATGATGTGATGGAACGGGAGATTCTCATCATGATGAGGTGGAACGGGAGATTCTCATCATGATGAGGTGGAACGGGAGATTCTCATCCTGATGTGGTGGAACGGGAGATTATCATCATGATGAGGTCGAAAGGGAGATTCTCATCATGATGAGGTGGAACGGGAGATTCTCATCTTGATGTGGTGGAACGGGAGATTCTCATCATGATGAGGTGGAACGGGAGATTCTCATCATGATGAGGTGGAACGGGAGATTCTCATCCTGATGTGGTGGAACGGGAGATTCTCATCATGATGAGGTGGAACGGGAGATTTTCATCATGATGAGGTGGAACGGGAGATTCTCATCATGATGTGATGGAATGGGAGAATCTCATCCTGAAGTGGTGGAACAGGAGATTCTCATCATAATGTGGTGGAACAGGAGAATCTCATCATGATGTGGTGGAACGGGAGATTCTCATGGTGATGAGGTAGAACAGGAGATTCTCATGGTGATGAGGTGGAACGGGAGATTCTCATCATGATGAGGTGGAACGGGAGATTCTCATCATGATGAGGTGGAACGGGAGATTCTCATCCTGATGTGGTGGAACGGTAGATTCTCATGGTGATGTGGTGGAATGGGAGATTCCCATCATGATGAGGTGGAACGGGAGATTCTCATCCTGATGTGATGGAACGGGAGATTCTCATCATGATGAGGTGGAACGGGAGATTCTCATGGTGAGGAGGTGGAACGGGAGATTGTCATCATGCTTTGGTGGAACGGGAGATTCTCATGGTGATGAGGTGGAACGGGAGATTCTTATGGTGATGAGGTGGAACGGGAGATTCTCATCATGATGAGGTGGAACGGGAGATTCTCATCATGATGAGGTGGAACGGGAGATTCTCATCATGATGAGGTGGAATGGGAGAATCTCATCCTGATGTGGTGGAATGGGAGATTCTCATCATGATGAGGTGGAAAGGGAGATTTTCATCATGATGAGGTGGAACGGGAGATTCTCATGGTGATGTGGTGGAACGGGAGATTCTCATCCTGATGTGGTGGAACAGGAGATTCTCATCCTGATGTGGTGGAACGCTAGATTCTCATCCTGATGTGATGGAACGGGAGATTCTCATCCTGATGTGGTGGAACGGGAGATTCTCATGGTGATGAGGTGGAACGGGAGATTCTCATGGTGATGAGATGGAACTGGAGATTCTCATCATGATGAGGTGGAACGGGAGATTCTCATCATGATGAGGTGGAACGGGAGATTCTCATCCTGATGTGGTGGAACGGGAGATTCTCATGGTGATGAGGTGGAACGGGAGATTCTCATCCTGAAGTGGTGGAACAGGAGATTCTCATCATGATGTGGTGGAACGGGAGATTCTCATTTTGATGTGGTGGAACAGTAGATTCTCATCCTGATGTGGTGGAACGGTAGATTCTCATCCTGATGTGATGGAACGGGAGATTCTCATCCTGATGTGGTGGAACAAGAGATTCTCATCCTGATGTGGTGGAACGGTAGATTCTCATCCTGATGTGATGGAACGGGAGATTCTCATCATGATGAGGTGGAACGGGAGATTCTCATCATGATGAGGTGGAACGGGAGATTCTCATGGTGATGAGGTGGAACAGGAGATTCTCATCATGATGAGGTGGAACAGGAGATTCTCATGGTGATGAGGTGGAATGGGAGATTCTCATGGTGATGAGGTGGAACAGGAGATTCTCATCATGATGAGGTGGAACAGGAGATTCTCATAGTGATGAGGTGGAACGGGAGTTTCTCCTCCTGATGTGGTGGAACAGGAGATTCTCATCCTGATGTGGTGGAACGGTAGATTCTCATCCTGATGTGATGGAACGGGAGATTCTCATCATGATGAGGTGGAACGGGAGATTCTCATCATGATGAGGTGGAACGGGAGATTCTCATCCTGATGTGATGGAACGGGAGATTCTCATCATGATGAGGTGGAACGGGAGATTCTCATCATGATGAGGTGGAACGGGAGATTCTCATCCTGATGTGGTGGAACGGGAGATTCTCATCATGATGAGGTGGAAAGGGAGATTCTCATCATGATGAGTTGGAACGGGAGATTCTCATCATGATGAGGTGGAACGGGAGATTCTCATCATGATGAGGTGGAAAGGAAGATTCTCATCCTGATGTGGTGGAACGGGAGATTCTCATCATGATGAGGTGGAACGGGAGATTCTCATCATGATGAGGTGGAACGGGAGATTCTCATCATGATGAGGTGGAACGAGAGATTCTCATCATGATGAGGTGGAACGGGAGATTCTCATCATGATGAGGTGGAACGGGAGATTCTCATCATGATGAGGTGGTACGAGAGATTCTCATCATGATGAGTTGGAACGGGAGATTCTCATCATGAGGAGGTGGAACGGGAGATTCTCATCCTGATGTGGTGTAACAGGAGATTCTCATCATGATGAGGTGGAACGGGAGATTCTCATCATGATGAGGTGGAACGGGAGATTCTCATCATGATGAGGTGGAACGGGAGATTCTCATCCTGATGTGATAGAACGGGAGATTCTCATCCTGAAGTGGTGGAACGGGAGATTCTCATCATGATGTGGTGGAACGGGAGATTCTCATGGTGATGAGGTGGAACAGGAGATTCTCATGGTGATGAGGTGGAACGGGAGATTCTCATCATGATGAGGTGGAACGGGAGATTCTCATCATGATGAGGTGGAACGGGAGATTCTCATCCTGATGTGGTGGAACGGGAGATTCTCATCATGATGAGGTGGAAAGGGAGATTCTCATCATGATGAGTTGGAACGGGAGATTCTCATCATGATGAGGTGGAACGGGAGATTCTCATCATGATGAGGTGGAACGGGAGATTCTCATCCTGATGTGGTGGAATGGGAGATTCTCATCATGATGACGTGGAACGGGAGTTTCTCATCATGATGAGGTGGAACGGGAGATTCTCATCATGATGAGGTGGAACGAGAGATTCTCATCATGATGAGGTGGAACGGGAGATTCTCATCATGATGAGGTGGAACGGGAGATTCTCATCATGATTAGGTGGAACGAGAGATTCTCATCATGATGAGGTGGAACGGGAGATTCTCATCATGATGAGGTGGAACGGGAGATTCTCATCCTGATGTGGTGTAACAGGAGATTCTCATCATGATGAGGTGGAACGGGAGATTCTCATCATGATGAGGTGCAACGGGAGATTCTCATCATGATGAGGTGGAACGGGAGATTCTCATCCTGATGTGATAGAACGGGAGATTCTCATCCTGAAGTGGTGGAACGGGAGATTCTCATCATGATTTGATGGAATGGGAGATTCTCATCCTGAAGTGGTGGAACAGGAGATTCTCATCATAATGTGGTGGAACAGGAGAATCTCATCATGATGTGGTGGAACGGGAGATTCTCATCATGATGAGGTGGAACGGGAGATTCTCATCATGATGAGGTGGAATGGGAGAATCTCATCCTGATGTGGTGGAACGGGAGATTCTCATCATGATGAGGTGGAAAGGGAGATTTTCATCATGATGAGGTGGAACGGGAGATTCTCATGGTGATGTGGTGGAACGGGAGATTCTCATCCTGATGTGGTGGAACAGGAGATTCTCATCCTGATGTGGTGGAACGGTAGATTCTCATCCTGATGTGATGGAACGGGAGATTCTCATCCTGATGTGGTGGAACGGGAGATTCTCATGGTGATGAGGTGGAACGGGAGATTCTCATGGTGATGAGGTGGTACTGGAGATTCTCATCATGATGAGGTGGAACGGGAGATTCTCATCATGATGAGGTGGAACGGGAGATTCTCATCCTGATGTGGTGGAACGGGAGATTCTCATGGTGATGAGGTGGAACGGGAGATTCTCATCCTGAAGTGGTGGAACAGGAGATTCTCATCATAATGTGGTGGAACGGGAGATTCTCATTTTGATGTGGTGGAACAGTAGATTCTCATCCTGATGTGGTGGAACGGTAGATTCTCATCCTGATGTGATGGAACGGGAGATTCTCATCCTGATGTGGTGGAACAAGAGATTCTCATCCTGATGTGGTGGAACGGTAGATTCTCATCCTGATGTGATGGAACGGGAGATTCTCATCATGATGAGGTGGAACGGGAGATTCTCATCATGATGAGGTGGAACGGGAGATTCTCATGGTGATGAGGTGGAACAGGAGATTCTCATCATGATGAGGTGGAACAGGAGATTCTCATGGTGATGAGGTGGAATGGGAGATTCTCATGGTGATGAGGTGGAACAGGAGATTCTCATCATGGTGAGGTGGAACAGGAGATTCTCATAGTGATGAGGTGGAACGGGAGTTTCTCCTCCTGATGTGGTGGAACAGGAGATTCTCATCCTGATGTGGTGGAACGGTAGATTCTCATCCTGATGTGATGGAACGGGAGATTCTCATCATGATGAGGTGGAACGGGAGATTCTCATCATGATGAGGTGGAACGGGAGATTCTCATCCTGATGTGATGGAACGGGAGATTCTCATCATGATGAGGTGGAACGGGAGATTCTCATCATGATGAGGTGGAACGGGAGATTCTCATCCTGATGTGGTGGAACGGGAGATTCTCATCATGATGAGGTGGAAAGGGAGATTCTCATCATGATGAGTTGGAACGGGAGATTCTCATCATGATGAGGTGGAACGGGAGATTCTCATCATGATGAGGTGGAAAGGAAGATTCTCATCCTGATGTGGTGGAACGGGAGATTCTCATCATGATGAGGTGGAACGGGAGATTCTCATCATGATGAGGTGGAACGGGAGATTCTCATCATGATGAGGTGGAACGAGAGATTCTCATCATGATGAGGTGGAACGGGAGATTCTCATCATGATGAGGTGGAACGGGAGATTCTCATCATGATGAGGTGGTACGAGAGATTCTCATCATGATGAGGTGGAACCGGAGATTCTCATCATGATGAGGTGGAACGGGAGATTCTCATCCTGATGTGGTGTAACAGGAGATTCTCATCATGATGAGGTGGAACGGGAGATTCTCATCATGATGAGGTGGAACGGGAGATTCTCATCATGATGAGGTGGAACGGGAGATTCTCATCCTGATGTGATAGAACGGGAGATTCTCATCCTGAAGTGGTGGAACGGGAGATTCTCATCATGATGTGGTGGAACGGGAGATTCTCATGGTGATGAGGTGGAACAGGAGATTCTCATGGTGATGAGGTGGAACGGGAGATTCTCATCATGATGAGGTGGAACGGGAGATTCTCATCATGATGAGGTGGAACGGGAGATTCTCATCCTGATGTGGTGGAACGGGAGATTCTCATCATGATGAGGTGGAAAGGGAGATTCTCATCATGATGAGTTGGAACGGGAGATTCTCATCATGATGAGGTGGAACGGGAGATTCTCATCATGATGAGGTGGAACGGGAGATTCTCATCCTGATGTGGTGGAACGGGAGATTCTCATCATGATGACGTGGAACGGGAGATTCTCATCATGATGAGGTGGAACGGGAGATTCTCATCATGATGAGGTGGAACGAGAGATTCTCATCATGATGAGGTGGAACGGGAGATTCTCATCATGATGAGGTGGAACGGTAGATTCTCATCATGATTAGGTGGAACGAGAGATTCTCATCATGATGAGGTGGAACGGGAGATTCTCATCATGATGAGGTGGAACGGGAGATTCTCATCCTGATGTGGTGTAACAGGAGATTCTCATCATGATGAGGTGGAACGGGAGATTCTCATCATGATGAGGTGGAACGGGAGATTCTCATCATGATGAGGTGGAACGGGAGATTCTCATCCTGATGTGATAGAACGGGAGATTCTCATCCTGAAGTGGTGGAACGGGAGATTCTCATCATGATTTGATGGAATGGGAGATTCTCATCCTGAAGTGGTGGAACAGGAGATTCTCATCATAATGTGGTGGAACAGGAGAATCTCATCATGATGTGGTGGAACGGGAGATTCTCATGGTGATGAGGTAGAACAGGAGATTCTCATGGTGATGAGGTGGAACGGGAGATTCTCATCATGATGAGGTGGAACGGGAGATTCTCATCATGATGAGGTGGAACGGGAGATTCTCATCCTGATGTGGTGAAACGGGAGATTCTCATGGTGATGTGGTGGAACGGGAGATTCTCATCATGATGAGGTGGAACGGGAGATTCTCATCGTGATGAGGTGGAACAGGAGATTGTCATCATGATGTGGTGGAACGGGAGATTCTCATGGTGATGAGGTGGAACGGGAGATTCTCATGGTGATAAGGTGGAACGGGAGATTCTCATCATGATGAGGTGGAACGGGAGATTCTCATCCTGATGTGATGGAACGGGAGATTCTCATCCTGAAGTGGTGGAACAGGAGATTCTCATCATGATGTGGTGGAACGGGAGATTCTCATCCTGATGTGGTGGAACAGGAGATTCTCATTCTGATGTGATGGAACGGGAGATTCTCATCCTGATGTGGTGGAACAGGAGATTCTCATCCTGATGTGGTGGAACGGTAGATTATCATCCTGATGTGATGGAACGGGAGATTCTCATCCTGATGTGGTGAAACGGGAGATTCTCATCATGATGAGGTGGAACGGGAGATTCTCATCATGATGAGGTGGAACGGGAGATTCTCATCATTATGAGGTGGAACGGGAGATTCTCATGGTGATGAGTTGGAACGGGAGATTCTCATCATTATGAGGTGGAACGGGAGATTCTCATGGTGATGACGTAGAACGGGAGATTGTCATGGTGATGAGGTGGAACGGGAGATTCTCATGGTGATGAGGTGGAACAGGAGATTCTCATCATGATGAGGTGGAACAGGAGATTCTCATGGTGATGAGGTGGAACGGGAGATTCTCATCCTGATGTGATGGAACGGGAGATTCTCATCCTGAAGTGGTGGAACAGGAGATTCTCATCATGATGTGGTGGAACGGGAGATTCTCATCTTGATGTGGTGGAACAGGAGATTCTCATCCTGATATGGTGGAACGGTAGATTCTCATCCTGATGTGATGGAATGGGAGATTCTCATCCTGATGTGGTGGAACAGGAGATTCTCATCCTGATGTGGTGGAACGGTAGATTCTCATCCTGATGTGATGGAACGGGAGATTCTCATCATGATGAGGTGGAACGGGAGATTCTCATCATGATGAGGTGGAACGGGAGATTCTCATCGTGATGAGGTGGAATGGGAGATTCTCATCATGATGAGGTGGAACGGGAGATTCTCATCGTGATGAGGTGGAACAGGAGATTCTCATGGTGATGAGGTGGAACGGGAGATTCTCATGGTGATGAGGTGGAACGGGAGATTCTCATGGTGATGAGGTGGAACAGGGGATTCTCATCATGATGAGGTGGAACAGGAGATTCTCATGGTGATGAGGTGGAACAGGAGATTCTCATCATGATGAGGTGGAACAGGAGATTCTCATGGTGATGAGGTGGAACGGGAGATTCTCATCCTGATGTGATGAAACGGGAGATTCTCATCCTGAAGTGGTGGAACAGGAGATTCTCATCATGATGAGGTGGAACTGGAGATTCTCATCCTGATGTGATGGAACGGGAGATTCTCATCATGATGAGGTGGAACGGGAGATTCTCATCATGATGAGGTGGAACGGGAGATTCTCATCCTGATGTGGTGGAACGGGAGATTCTCATCATGATGAGGTGGAAAGGGAGATTCTCATCATGATGAGGTGGAACGGGAGATTCTCATCTTGATGTGGTGGAACAGGAGATTCTCATCATGATGAGGTGGAACGGGAGATTCTCATCATGATGAGGTGGAACGAGAGATTCTCATCCTGATGTGGTGGAACGGGAGATTCTCATCATGATGAGGTGGAACGGGAGATTCTCATCATGATGAGGTGGAACAGGAGATTCTCATCATGATGAGGTGGAACGAGAGATTCTCATCATGATGAGGTGGAACGGGAGATTCTCATCCTGATGTGGTGGAACGGGAGATTCTCATCATGATGAGGTGGAACGGGAGATTCTCATCATGATGAGGTGGAACGGGAGATTCTCATCCTGATGTGATAGAACGGGAGATTCTCATCCTGAAGTGGTGGAACGGGAGATTCTCATCCTGATGTGATGGAATGGGAGATTCTCATCCTGAAGTGGTGGAACAGGAGATTCTCATCATAATGTGGTGGAACAGGAGAATCTCATCATGATGTGGTGGAACAGGAGATTCTCATCCTGATGTGGTGGAACGGGAGATTCTCATCATGATGTGGTGGAACGGGAGATTCTCATGGTGATGTGGTGGAACGGGAGATTCTCATTATGATGAGGTGGAACGGGAGATTCTCATCATGATGAGGTGGAACGGGAGATTCTCATCATGATGAGGTGGAACGGGAGATTCTCATCCTGATGTGATGGAACGGGAGATTCTCATCCTGAAGGGTTGGAACAGGAGATTCTCATCATGATGTGGTGGAACGGGAGAATCTCATCCTGATGTGATGGAACGGGAGATTCTCATCCTGATGTGGTGGAACAGGAGATTCTCATCCTGATGTGGTGGAACGGTAGATTTTCATCCTGATGTGATGGAACGGGAGATTCTCATCCTGATGTGGTGAAACGGGAGATTCTCATCATGATGAGGTGGAACGGGAGATTCTCATCATGATGAGGTGGAACGGGAGATTCTCATCATTATGAGGTGGAACAGGAGATTCTCATGGTTATGAGGTAAAACGGGAGATTGTCATGGTGATGAGGTGGAACGGGAGATTCTCATGGTGATGAGGTGGAACAGGAGATTCTCATCATGATGAGGTGGAACAGGAGATTCTCATGGTGATGAGGTGGAACGGGAGATTCTCATCCTGATGTGATGGAACGGGAGATTCTCATCCTGAAGTGGTGGAACAGGAGATTCTCATCATGATGTGGTGGAACGGGAGATTCTCATCCTGATGTGGTGGAACAGGAGATTCTCATCCTGATGTGGTGGAACGGGAGATTCTCATCCTGATGTGATGGAACGGGAGATTCTCATCCTGATGTGATGGAACGGGAGATTCTCATCCTGATGTGGTGGAACAGGAGATTCTCATCCTGATGTGGTGGAACGGTAGATTCTCATCCTGATGTGATGGAACGGGAGATTCTCATCCTGATGTGGTGGAACAGGAGATTCTCATCCTGATGTGGTGGAACGGTAGATTCTCATCCTGATGTGATGGAACGGGAGATTCTCATCATGATGAGGTGGAACTGGAGATTCTCATCATGATGAGGTGGAACGGGAGATTCTCATCATGATGAGGTGGAACGGGAGATTCTCATCCTGATGTGGTGGAACAGGAGATTCTCATCCTGATGTGGTGGAACGGTAGATTATCATCCTGATGTGATGGAACGGGAGATTCTCATCCTGATGTGGTGAAACGGGAGATTCTCATCATGATGAGGTGGAACGGGAGATTCTCATCATTATGAGGTGGAACGGGAGATTCTCATGGTGATGACGTAGAACGGGAGATTGTCATGGTGATGAGGTGGAACGGGAGATTCTCATGGTGATGAGGTGGAACAGGAGATTCTCATCATGATGAGGTGGAACAGGAGATTCTCATGGTGATGAGGTGGAACGGGAGATTCTCATCCTGATGTGGTGAAACGGGAGATTCTCATGGTGATGTGGTGGATCGGGAGATTCCCATCATGATGAGGTGGAACGGGAGATTCTCATCCTGATGTGATGGAACGGGAGATTCTCATCATGATGAGGTGGAACGGGAGATTCTCATGGTGATGAGGTGGAACAGGAGATTCTCATCATGATGTGGTGGAACGGGAGATTCTCATGGTGATGAGGTGGAACGGGAGATTCTCATGGTGATAAGGTGGAACGGGAGATTCTCATCATGATGAGGTGGAACGGGAGATTCTCATCATGATGAGGTGGAATGGGAGATTCTCATCATGATGTGATGGAACGGGAGATTCTCATCATGATGAGGTGGAACGGGAGATTCTCATGGTGATGAGGTGGAACGGGAGATTCTCATGGTGATGAGGTAGAACAGGAGATTCTCATCATGATGAGGTGGAACGGGAGATTCTCATCTTGATGAGGTGGAACGGGACATTCTCATCATGATGAGGTGGAACGGGAGATTCTCATCATGATGTGGTGGAACGGGAGATTCTCATGGTGATGAGGTGGAACGGGAGATTCTCATCATGATGTGGTGGAACGGGAGATTCTCATCATGATGAGGTGGAACGGGAGATTCTCATCCTGATGTGGTGGAACGGGAGATTCTCATGGTGATGATGTGGAACGGGAGATTCTCATTATGATGTGGTGGAACGGGAGATTCTCATCATGATGTGGTGGAACGGGAGATTCTCATCATGATGAGGTGGAGCGGGAGATTCTCATCCTGATGTGATGGAACGGGAGATTCTCATCATGATGAGGTGGAACAGGAGATTCTCATCTTGATGTGATGGAACGGGAGATTCCCATCATGATGAGGTGGAACGGGAGATTCTCATCATGATGAGGTGGAACAGGAGATTCTCATGGTGATGAGGTGGAACGGGAGATTCTCATGGTGATGAGGTGGAACGGGAGATTCTCATGGTGATGAGGTAGAACAGGCGATTCTCATGGTGATGAGGTGGAACGGGAGATTCTCATGGTGATGAGGTAGAACGGGAGATTCTCATGGTGATGAGGTGGAACGGGAGATTCTCATGGTGATGAGGTAGAACGGGAGATTCTCATGGTGATGAGGTAGAACGGGAGATTCTCATGGTGATGAGGTAGAACAGGAGATTCTCATGGTGATGAGGTAGAACAGGAGATTCTCTGAATCTATTCACAGAATTCAGCCTGTTATTGGGATAAAAGAGGTTCACCCTGATTCTCGAAGTTGGACCAGATTAAAATTATTTACATCCTCCACTAGAACAATAACTGAGCTCTTGTTCTCGAGGCTGCAAGAACAAGAAAAAACATTTCGTTCGTCAGATCCATAAATACTCCCCGAGAAGCACGTCTGCAGCGGGGAGGGATCACTGCGGGGGGGTGATGTCTGCTTTTATTTGCAATAAACCCGGTTGTTACCTCCATCAAGGAGGTAAACTTTCATCAACTATTACTTCAGATCTTACCAGAACTAGGATTCCCTTTAGGATTGCTACACATAGTGTTACTATAACTAAGGTTTTTGACAATCTTTATAAAGATAACTTCCATAAACTATTATTTCAGGTCCAGCACAACCTTAAAAAATGGTCAACCCTTCCTCTCTCCTTGATTGGTAGAGTGAACATAATCAAAATGTCTGTGCTGCCTAAATGTGCATACCTTTTTCAGTGTCTTCCCGTTTTTATACCAAGTGCTCAACTTAAGGAACTTGATTCTATTCTTTCAGCCTATATTTAGAATGGAAAAAACAACCATGTTTCAGGAAAAACAAGTGTGAAACAAGACGGTGGTCTGACTCTTCCAAACGTCCAATACTATTACCGGGTATGTAATATGTACTGTTTGTCCTTTTGGGTGTACTGCAGCTCTAACGATGATCGCCTCGCCTGGGTAGAGATGGAGAACCATTGTTGTAGTCCTTCATCCTTACCGGCTTTGATTGGTGCATCATTACCTCTTAATCTTGCCACCATCAGCCCTATAGTTCGCAGTTCCTTAAAAATTTATTGACAATTTAGGAAAAATTTCGACCTTCAGCAAATCTATCTGTCGAGTCCAATTGCATCTAGTAACCTTTTTCATCCTTCACTGCAAGATCCTACATTCAATGTGTGGCAAAGAACGGGCTTAAAATGCTTTAAAGATACTTTTATTGAGAGTAAGTTTGCCTCCTTCACACAGTTATCTACCAAATATGATTTGCCAGCTTCTTATTTGTTTAGATACCTGCAGGCTAGGTGCTTTGTTCCTTCGTCCATCTCAGGGTTCCCTGAAAAGACTCCCAATAATATAATTGATGAACTGATGTCTTTTAACCCAACTAGATGTCAAGCAGTCTCTATTATGTTAAATTTAATTTCTCGCCTAGATTCCCATCCTTCTTTAACAAATAAACTTTCTTGGGAACGCAACCTTCAAATCACAATCAGCAAATCAGTATGGGCTGATGTTCTGAGGAGAATCCATTCATCTTCAATGTATGCAAGATACTCTCTTAACCAGTTCATGGTGGGACACCGGGTACACCTTCACAAATCTAAATTGACCAGAATCTATTCTCAAATTGATCTGACATGTGATAGATGTAAATCTGACGAAGCCACATTGATACACATTTTGACTTTGTCTCAAAATATAAATATATTGGAATGGCATTTGTGAAGCTGTCTCAGCTGTTCTCGCAATTAAAATAACACCAAAACCACTGATGTTGCCTTTTAGGGTCATTCCCGAGGGACTGGGTTTACCTCCTGGAGGTTACAAAGTTGTTGCATTTTCAACTCTATTAGCGCGCCATTTAATTCTTTTAAAATGAAAGGAAGCTGTCCCACCCACAGTATCACATTGGAATGAAGATGTTTTATGTAATCTGAAATTTGAAAAAAGTCAGATGTGTGATGAGAGGTTCTGAGAAGAAGTTCTATGAAACTTGGAAAGCTTTTCTGACTTTCTTTAATCATCCATCTCCAGCTTCCTCGCGACCCTTCAATAGACTGAGCCGTTAGGATAATGAGAGTTAACCCAGAGCTAACAGGAGCTAACCTGGAGCTAAAAGAAGTAGGCAGGTTTAAGCCAAGTCACATTACTAACCGGCTAAAAATCACGGTTGTTCTATATTCTTCTCTCATGAAGCTGGAGATCGGGTACCTGTCAATCAAAAGGACACGTCCCTAAATATCCCAAATTTTAAAATAAAATTACTTCCAAACGAGGGGAGTTAGAAAAAAATTAATTCCCCCAACAGTTGTCATGAAGGTAAACCTGACCTATTAAATCTAAAATGTTTTTTTTGCACGAGGCTGTAAACATGTTTACTTCTACTGTAAACATGTTTATTTCTGCTGTGAACATGTTTACTTCTACTGTAAACGTGTTTATTTCTGCTGTAAACATGTTTATTTCTGCTGTGAAGTTGGTCTTTTTAACATGGGAGTCTATGGGGACTCACTCTGCTTTGGAGCCCCTAGTGGATGAAGGGGGAACTGCAGTTTGTGGCACCTCTCTCCATCATAGGCTTCGCTTTTATTCGCCAGAGGTTGCTGTTTGGATCTCAAACAGGAGGATAAAGCAGCTACTGGTCTACCTGCCCTGTTTCTAACATAACGCCAAAATAAACTTTAGGGTTAGACTGAATGAACTTACCTGTCCAGCCGAAAGCTGCAGCCTCCACCTCAGTCCTGAAGTCGCCCATGAACTGTCTCCATCTGGTAAACCCATGTAGATGGTCCTTTTCCCCCTCTTATTATTTCTTCTTCTTCTCTTGGCTCTTTCTCCTCGTGGGGCAAAGAGAACGAATGGTCCTCCATTTCAGTGGAAAAAGACAAGTTGAATGATCCACAGTGGTCTTTGCTTGTTTCTCCTCTCCTGATGAAACACGGGGATTCATAGCTAAGGCTAAGAAGTTTGTCCCCTTCAGGTTGATGTTTATTAAAGATTGCAATGCAACATGGCGCCTTCTGTTGGGTGCACCGCCACCTCTGTATTTATAAATAACTCATTCTTAGCTATGAGAATGTTTTTATCTGGATGTGATTGTGATTAGACTTAAAACTTAAACAGTAAAATACATATTTATGAAAGCAGTGCTTGGTTTTTCTAATAAAAAAACCAAATGCACATATACATTGTACACATTGTAGCTTTAACTTGTGCAGAAAAGCCAGAATGACATGAATAAAGTCAAACAGAACTGGCTGCTTTGCTTTGTTTCTGCATGTTGTGTGAAGCAACAAGGAGGTTCAACTCGTTGCCAAAGATGAGAAACAAAAGAAGAAACACATTTTAGGAGCGCGTCCAGCATTGGATGAAGGGAATGAACTAAATCAATAATCATGATTAACTTCATTCGGTCAGGACACCTGAATGTTATTCATCAATGCACAAACATTTAGAGTTGCAGCTTTGGAAAAATTGCCATTACAGCATATTCTTGGTTACCATGGTAGCAGCACAAAACATGGCATCATGTGACCTGATGTTTCCTCCCAGTGTCTGGGCTGGTTTCTCCCAGAGCAGCGCTGCAGACCGCAGGCTTGGCCCACCACTCTGCTTTTGTGATTCTTCCCATCTGAGTTTGAGATGAAAGAAATAAAAAAAAGATTGTGCAATTTTAACAATAAAACAATGAAACTGCAACATTTATCGTGTTGAGAATGGATTAAAAAGGAAAAGCAGGGTTTCCCAAATCGCTCTTTTCTATTCATTTAAATAATGCTCTCTTCTTCCTTTCTTTCCGCTCAGTCCAGCTCTCCCTTGTCTTTTTCCACTGCATAATTCGAGCCGCTCTGCGTTGGTCCGTCTCTTCTGGCCAAAAGCTTAAAAGGCTCAGAAAGTCCCACCAATATCATGACTTCAACTTTCCATTCCCTGTGTGTCCTAGCAAGGGGAACAACAGTTAGCATTCTTATGTGATGTAACTTCTTCACTGTGCTGAGGAGAAATCCGTCCGCAGGACTCCGACAACAGTCTTAAAACTGAGGCTTGAGGATTTCAGTGATTCAATCAAACTGTAGAACATAGAAAACTACTCATCATCTTTTTCTTGCAGGCTCTGAGACACAGCCCAATCACCAAAGATCTGTTGAGGTTTGAGGAAGAAAATATGACAATAAAACGGTATTTGTTTGATATCAGCTGTGTTATTATTAGTCAGTGACGTATCCAAGACGAGTACCGTGGTGGACATTGCAGGAGGACAGATAGACTTTGGTTTCAACATGATAATGAGACAGGCTACACCTGGATGAAACGGATGTTGTTGAGTTCTGCATAAATCTGCGAATGACATTAAATTCAGGAAGGAATGTTTCCAGCACGCTACATTTCAAAAATACGCAAATTATACGTTCAACCCTCCTTTCAAAGTCCTGCCTTCAAAGCACAGAAGCATACAGCGCTTGTTCCCGAGGGTTCCTGATGGTTCTCACGAGCACTCGGCAGCATTAGTTCATGAACCTTGAACTTAAGTGTGCGCTGTAGAAGATGCTTGTGAGGGACCAAGCTGGCAAAGGAAGAGGAACAGGTGAATCCAAAAGAAAAGGGTTTTATTTGCCCTAACAACATAGAGGAATTAGGCCTTTAAAAGAGGTCAGCTAAGCAAAAACCTAAATCAAAGTCCTAAAATAACTAGACTAACAGAATCAATATAACAGAACCAACTGACCTAACAAACAGGAAACAAAGGTTAACTTAAATACTGGCTGATCAGACCAGTCACAAAACAAATGGGGTGACACATATTAAACATACCAACAGACTAGAGACAGAATCTAACAGTTTAATTATTCATAACAAAACTACGAACAAAAGAAAACCCAAACTACTCTAAAGTGGAAAAAAATGAATATAAGAAACATTTAAAGAAACTAAATTAAAGTCATGATCTCCCCCTCTGAAGATGAGGTCTTCCTAAAGGCCCGTGACCCTTCCTGTTCCCCGGCTTCCCTCCTGTGCACGCTCCTGCCCCCCCAGTGCCCAAGCTAACCCCTTCAGCGCCGGTAAAAAAAAGAAACATAAAGTTAAACAAAACAAACAGCTGAAAATGCAGTGGCTCCTTAATGTGTGCACTAACAAAAAGGAACTCAAGCATCTCAACTGAGTTTAAATATGAAGAAGCTAAATAACTGAAAAGGTGTTGATGCTTCCTGCAGTTCCCGCCTTTCCATGCGTGGTCGTTGGTCTGGCCATCACAACGCTCTATGAAGCAAGTAGGGCATGAAGCTTCAATGCAAGCTTATGGAGGTAGCATCAAAGCTCTATTAGCGTTTAAACGGACCATAAAGTAGAGCTTTATAATCCTCTTAAACGCATAAATTTCCAAATTTCTAAAATTTAAATAAACTTATTAACTAAATATGCTTGATATGTCCCTTCTTTACCCGTAACATTTAACTTAAAATCAGCTGCTACCTTGTTTTAAACTCACCAGGCTGTAGTCTCTGTGCATAAACAGCTCGGTTCCATAGAATATCAACTATCTCAAAAACAGATTCAGAGACTTTCACAGGGAACCAACCTCATGAAGCAATGCTATCAGCGTTAGCTAAACAAGCTTTCATCTGCACCACCGCTAACCATTTTTACTGTTTAGCATTAGGAAAAAACGGTTTTATTGTTAAATCTTTTTTTATCTAGTTTGGCTAGTTTTTTAAAAAAAAATTTAATACAAGCTCATATTTAGGTTTTAAAGTAATCCGAACAAAACAAACAAAAAACAATAGTATGATGTATTTTTTGCAAACTACTGTGATGGGTCAACAAGCCATCTGAAACAGAAAAGGCCAACTTGAAAACTGTGAGGCTGGAACAAGAGGTTGGAATCTCTGAAAATGTGAGGCTGAAACTCCGGAATATGCATGTTGCACTTCTGAAAATAAACATTTAAGTACAAACCTCTGCTCGCAGAGATTCAAACTGTTTCCAGACTTTCAAAGCACGATTTAAGGTTTTGAAACCTAATTCCAGGTTTAACTTTCAAACGCTGATTTTTAATATTTCCAAACATTTTTTGTTTGTTTTGTTTTATGGTATAATTCTTATTCCATAATCATTGTCTGTTGTTCTCATGGCAACATTTCTACAGTGTGTTTCTGCTTTTATTCTTTTATACGACAACTACAGATCCTGGTAAATTGGCTGTTTTGGAGGAATCCATTTTTTCCGAGCTGGTACAACTGGAACTCCGACCACGTGGTCATGGCATCAACCACTCGGAATTCCAACTGGAACGCAACATCAGAACCGGTTTAACCCACAAAAAGCACAACAACAACCAAGGCGGACCTCCGTCTCATGTTTGTGATGCTGCACAAAAATATGAAGGAGAGAAAAGAAGAAGAAAAAAGGAAGAGAGAGGCCAGCATGAAGAAGAGGACAAACATGTCAGTGTGTTATGATCCCTGTTTTTTGTTCAGTGTTTTAATGGGTCACGTCTTGTGCTTACTACGGTTTTTCTGTCTCTGTTTCAGGTCTGCTTGTCCTGCCCAGTCTTGTCTGTGTCTGCCCCTGCCTTCCTGATTGTTCACACCTGACCTTGTTAGTACCTGCATAAACGTCCCCCTTTCTTCCTCCTCTCCTTTACAGATATAAAAACAAACAAATAAGTAAAAAATATTCAATGAAAAATAAAATATGTTTAATGTTTCATTTCTATTGCAAATTCCAGGTTATAAAAATACACACACACACACACACACACACACACACACACACACACACACACACAGCAAGCCACCAGGTATGTCAGATGGGTGAAGATTTACTTAGACAATGTGTAGTTATGATGAAATGAAATATAAACTCAGTGAAAGTGAACCAGGTCATCTGAGCGACATCATCAGTGCTGAGAAGCAGCAGAAACTTTTAGGATCCGTTTTGCAGCAGAGACGATAACTACTGTCTTCATCTTCCCTAACAGAGATTTCTGAAGTTCGTCCCGTGCTTTCATTTAGGTTTCTTCAGAAACAGTCCCTTTCCCCGACCTGTGCACACGTCCCTGTGCCTGCTTGTACCGGAGCCGGTCAGAAGAGTTTCTCTGCTTCAGCTTTTCTTACTGAACGCAGATTATTTGTTCTGAAATGTCTGACATAGAAGCAGATTTCAAGAAGCTGAAGAGGATTCTTAGAGACTGCTAAAGTTTACTGTAACATGCCCTGGAAGCCTCTAAAGGATCTTTAATCTGCGTTCAGTCAGCTGAAGCAGTCCAGCTTACCTTCAGGCTTCAGACTGAGCTGTCAATCAGGCCTCGGGGGACATCAGAGACCTACGGCTGTCTGCTTTTTCTGATACCAACACACTCTAAATGTTTCTGTTCCTTCGATGTCGACTGAAGACTTATTTGTGGAGTTCTGCTCATGGAAAGTCTGGTACAAAATGTCAGAAGACGGCTTGTACACACAGAGACAGACTGGACATCTGGCATAGCGGCCATTTTCCCACTGGTCTGGTGGCGTTCTGGGACCAGCAGTGTTTTATGGTTGATAAGATCAACAGATCGCTGACTTTTCTCCTCTCTGGCTGGAACAGATACAAGACATTTCTGCACTGTTCTGATTTTCAGTTCAGTGTCTATCTTATCATTGTAGGACCACAACGAAATTTAAATGTGCAGACCGTCCCAAGCTGCTGGTTGTACAAAAAAAAATCAAATATAGGAAGTAGGTAGGTAAATAGAGGTAAATAGATATAAACATATGAAAATATAAACTTATTCAATTCAATTCAACTTTATTTGTACAGCGCCACTTCAAAACAATGTTGTCACAGGACACTTTAGATACACGTCATTTAAGCCAATTCATACATATCCTATAATAGAAACCAACTGATTGCATCGAGTCATGACTTGGATCCAATCCTCCATCCTGAGCTGCAGGAGGCGACAGTGGGAAGGAAAAAACTCCCCTTTAACAGGAAGTTTTAACTCTCTTTTAACTCCCAGCTTGGCCAGTTTAGCAAACCCCCCACGCTGCTCCAGGTGGGACAGGGCAGCATGCAGGGCTGTGGTGATGGCGTCCTCGGTGGACCTGTTGGCCCTGTAGACAAACTGCAGCGGGTCTAGACCGGGATGTAGGATGGAGGTGATGTGGGACTGGACCAGTTCTTCAACACATTTGGTGATGATTGGGGTTGGAGCCACTGGAGGATAATCGTTCAGACTGCTGGAGTTCTTCTTTGGGAGCAGGATGATGATAGAGGATTTCAGGCAGGGTGGGACGAAGGCCTGGCTCAGGGACTGGTTAAAGATCTTGGTGCAGACCCCCGCAAGCTGGGCTGCACAGTCCTGGAACACCTGACCAGGGACGCCGTTCCTTGGTTTTTACAGAACCCAGTGTGCGTCTCACCTGGAACTCTTCCACCACTAGAGCACTGCTGTATCAGATCTACTGGTGGAACATCAAAACGAGCGAAGAAGCTGTTTATCTCCTCCGCTAAGGGGGTGCCACCATCCTCAGCTGGGAGTCTGTAACTGGTCCTGTCCTGGATCCCCCGCTGCACCCGCCTGGAGTTGATGTTCTTCCATCTTCCTGCTGTATGGAGCCGTTGCCTCCCTGATACCCCTCCTCAGGTCTACTTTGAGGTGGAGCTCCTTATCCCCTGACCTGAAGGCGATGCCCCCCCCCCACAGCCCACAGCCGGTCCGTACTCGTCTTGTCTTCCAGGGCTTCTTGTTTGGAAAGACCCGGATGTGTTTATTCACAGCGGAGATATCTGCACAGAATCCATGACCGTTGTTGTGTTGTGTGTGTGTTCCTGCTAAAGACGACGCTCTGTGGACATTTACATGAACATCCAACACTTCTGGACTTCTTTAAAAAACATACGACAACTGATGCAAAATTGTTTATTATTTTGAGACTTTTTTTTATTTTAGCCCTAAAATTGTCTTTGTTGTTTTAGAAGAGACAATGATGGTTTTAACTGTTTTGTTGGTCTTCTTTATTAAAACTAAATTTACATTTAGTTGATTTTCTCACAGCACAATGAGCAGATGTAACACCACCCTGTCTGGATGCTGCTCCTGTACAACCCCATGTGGTGTTTTCCAGATCCACCTCAGCCTGGCATCTTCAACTCGGAAAGAAAAAGTACTTTGTTTGGCTGACAACAGGAAAGTAGAAATGAATAAAGTTGCTATAGCTTTTAAAATAATTAACTGTTTTAAAAAAAAATATCCACAGATCATTTTATTCCTGTCGTTAATGTACAACATCTGGAAACAGGTGTTTGCTGGCAAATAGTTGTTCTATGATGTTAAAAACAGATTAAGAAGTGACACTGAGATGAGACAAATATTAAATCATGCCGACTTAATACACATTTCACAGTGTGTTCACACGTTTTACTGTTAATTCTTCATAAAGTGCATAAAATGTTTCCGTATTTTCGGTCTGTGTGATGATGCTGTCATCTGATTGGTCAGAGCATCCATGAACTGCATTTTAATTGGCTAGTGTTCAGTGACCTCATACCGGAAGTTCCGGTCTGATCCGCTGGCGCGGAAATTAAACAGTAAGAAGCGACATGGCGGAAAATTACTCAAAATCTAAACTTAAACGTAAGAAATGCTGTGTTGAAGAGCTCCAGACAGACGCGTGTAGCCGGGAAACAGCGAAGAGGAGCGAACTCGCGCCGTTGTCCGCTTCCGGGTCCGGAAAGTCCGGCGGGTGAGCTGATGACATGTTGAGGTGTTTTCAGGTGAAACAGGTAAAATGTGGAGTTAAAGTCTCTGTTCTGCTCAAGAGGAGAGGCTGCTGGTTCAGATGAAAGATGAGAGGAGAAAGCTGCAGGGCTGGTTGGTACCTGATCCAGGATCAATAACCTGGATCAGGATCAATAACCTGGAGACTCCACCACTATGTTTCCAGTAGAGATGTTTTCAGAGCTAAAGTCAGCAGGAGGAATCTGCGTCAGTCTGCAGGAGATCACAGCTGGACGTTTCTGTCTGATTTACAGAGATTTTACTAAAATAACCTCATTTAAATCATACAGCTGTGTGTGTGTGTGTGTGTGTGTGTGTGTGTGTGTGTGTGTTTTCCAGGTCTTCTTCTTCAGCATGGTGGGTGGGACTCGAACCCCCGGCTGTGGAGACTCTGTGGTCCCTCACACTGCAGTCCGCTCTGCCGCACCTGGAGGATCAGGTCTGGGACCTGGTTCCGGATCTGGACCATCCATCAGCAGCGGTACGGTACCTTCCTCTGGACTCGCGCCAGATAAACGTTTTCAACGCAGAGACATGGTTTTGTGTTTCTCTGCTTCAGAGCTGCAACTAACCATGATTTTAATAGTCGACTAATCTGTAAATAAATCTGTCGGTCAGTCCCGATTATTTCTGTCCCAACCTCCATGTGAGCTTCCAGGTGACGCAGCTCTTTTTACTGGTTCCAGTATGTTTTAGCCCACTCTCTCCATCTGCATCGTGTGAACGTCCTCCTGATTCCCAGTCCGTCCCAACATCATATCCTTTAATACGTTAACAGAACGACTCCTGAACCAGCTGGATATTAAACTAAACAAGTTACCACTAATTTATTCTGAAACGTTCAGACTTATCTATAGTGTCATATCCAAGCTGGACAGACTTTCCCTCAAAAGGAAAACAAAATAAATATATACAATATGAATATTTTAACATCTTAATATTCGTAGAATTGCATTGAAATGATTATTTACATCTTGAAAAATCCTGTTTTGTAGGTAAACAAGAGAATCCTTTAAAACATTCCTGAATCCAAATCCGGTTCCACGGTGCTGCATTTCATCACTGGAAATGGATGAGATGAGCTGTTACTGGAAAAAAACCAGTTTATTTTAATGTTGTTATTCCCATCCGTGGAGTTCATATGACCAGTGTGTTCATATGACCAGCGTGTTGATATGACCAGCGTGTTGATATGACCAGCGTGTTGATATGACCAGTGTGTTCATATGACCAGCGTGTTGATATGACCAGCGTGTGGATATGACCAGCGTGTGGATATGACCAGCGTGTTGATATGACCAGCGTGTTGATATGACCAGCGTGTTGATATGACCAGTGTGTTCATATGACCAGTGTGTTGATATGACCAGCGTGTTGATATGACCAGCGTGTTTATATGACCAGCGTGTGGATATGACCAGTGTGTTCATATGACCAGCGTGTTGATATGACCAGCGTGTTGATAAGACCAGCGTGTTTATATGACCAGCGTGTTGATATGACCAGCGTGTGGATATGACCAGCGTGTTGATATGACCAGCGTGTTGATATGACCAGCGTGTTGATATGACCAGCGTGTTCATATGACCAGCGTGTTGATATGACCAGCGTGTTGATATGACCAGCGTGTTGATATGACCAGCGTATTGATATGACCAGCGTGTTGATATGACCAGCGTGTTGATATGACCAGCGTGTGGATATGACCAGCGTGTTGATATGACCAGCGTGTTGATATGACCAGCGTGTTGATATGACCAGCGTGTTGATATGACCAGCGTGTGGATATGACCAGTGTGTTCATATGACCAGCGTGTTGATATGACCAGCGTGTTGATAAGACCAGCGTGTTTATATGACCAGCGTGTTGATATGACCAGCGTGTGGATATGACCAGCGTGTTGATATGACCAGCGTGTTGATATGACCAGTGTGTTCATATGACCAGCGTGTTGATATGACCAGCGTGTTGATAAGACCAGCGTGTTGATATGACCAGCGTGTTGATATGACCAGCGTGTGGATATGACCGGCGTGTTGATATGACCAGGGTGTTGATATGACCAGCGTGTGGATATGACCAGCGTGTGGATATGACCAGCGTGTGGATATGACCAGCGTGTGGATATGACCAGCGTGTTGATATGACCAGCGTGTTGATATGACCAGCGTGTTGATAAGACCAGCGTGTTGATAAGACCAGCGTGTTTATATGACCAGCGTGTTTATATGACCAGCGTGTTGATATGACCAGCGTGTGGATATGACCAGCGTGTTCATATGACCAGCGTGTTGATATGACCAGCGTGTTGATAAGACCAGCGTGTTGATATGACCAGGGTGTTGATATGACCAGCGTGTTGATATGACCAGGGTGTTGATATGACCAGGGTGTTGATATGACCAGCGTGTTGATATGACCAGGGTGTTGATATGACCAGCGTGTTCATATGACCAGGGTGTTGATATGACCAGCGTGTGGATATGACCAGCGTGTTCATATGACCAGCGTGTTGATATGACCAGCGTGTTGATATGACCAGCGTGTGGATATGACCAGCGTGTTGATATGACCAGCGTGTTGATAAGACCAGCGTGTTGATAAGACCAGCGTGTTGATATGACCAGCGTGTTGATATGACCAGCGTGTTGATATGACCAGCGTGTGGATATGACCAGCGTGTGGATATGACCAGCGTGTTGATATGACCAGCGTGTTCATATGACCAGCGTGTTGATAAGACCAGCGTGTTGATATGACCAGGGTGTTGATATGACCAGCGTGTTGATATGACCAGCGTGTGGATATGACCAGCGTGTTGATATGACCAGCGTGTGGATATGACCAGCGTGTGGATATGACCAGCGTGTGGATATGACCAGCGTGTTGATAAGACCGGCGTGTTTATATGACCGGCGTGTTGATATGACCGGCGTGTTGATATGACCGGCGTGTTGATTTGACCAGGGTGTTGATATGACCAGCGTGTTGATATGACCAGCGTGTTGATATGACCAGCGTGTTTATATGACCAGCGTGTTTATATGACCAGCGTGTTGATATGACCAGCGTGTGGATATGACCAGCGTGTGGATATGACCAGCGTGTGGATATGACCAGCGTGTTGATATGACCAGCGTGTTGATAAGACCAGCGTGTTGATATGACCAGGGTGTTGATATGACCAGCGTGTTGATATGACCAGCGTGTTGATATGACCAGCGTGTTTATATGACCAGCGTGTTTATATGACCAGCGTGTTGATATGACCAGCGTGTGGATATGACCAGCGTGTTCATATGACCAGCGTGTTGATAAGACCAGCGTGTTGATATGACCAGCGTGTGGATATGACCAGCGTGTGGATATGACCAGCGTGTTGATAAGACCAGCGTGTGGATATGACCAGCGTGTTGATATGACCAGCGTGTGGATATGACCAGGGTGTTGATATGACCAGCGTGTTGATAAGACCAGCGTGTTGATATGACCAGGGTGTTGATATGACCAGCGTGTTGATATGACCAGCGTGTTGATATGACCAGCGTGTTGATATGACCAGCGTGTTGATATGACCAGCGTGTTGATATGACCAGCGTGTTGATATGACCAGCGTGTTGATATGACCAGCGTGTTGATATGACCAGCGTGTTGATATGACCAGCGTGTTGATATGACCAGCGTGTGGATATGACCAGCGTGTGGATATGACCAGCGTGTTGATATGACCAGCGTGTTGATATGACCAGCGTGTTGATATGACCAGCGTGTTGATATGACCAGCGTGTTGATATGACCAGCGTGTTGATAAGACCAGCGTGTTGATATGACCAGCGTGTTGATATGACCAGCGTGTTGATATGACCAGCGTGTTCATATGACCAGCGTGTTGATATGACCAGCGTGTTGATAAGACCAGCGTGTTGATATGACCAGCGTGTGGATATGACCAGCGTGTTGATATGACCAGCGTGTTGATAAGACCAGCGTGTTGATAAGACCAGCGTGTTGATATGACCAGCGTGTTGATATGACCAGCGTGTTGATAAGACCAGCGTGTTGATATGACCAGCGTGTGGATATGACCAGCGTGTTGATAAGACCAGCGTGTTGATAAGACCAGCGTGTTGATATGACCAGCGTGTTGATATGACCAGCGTGTTGATATGACCAGCGTGTTGATAAGACCAGCGTGTTGATAAGACCAGCGTGTTGATATGACCAGCGTGTGGATATGACCAGCGTGTTGATATGACCAGCGTGTTGATATGACCAGCGTGTTGATAAGACCAGCGTGTTGATAAGACCAGCGTGTTGATATGACCAGCGTGTTGATATGACCAGCGTGTTGATATGACCAGCGTGTTGATAAGACCAGCGTGTTGATATGACCAGCGTGTTGATATGACCAGCGTGTTGATATGACCAGCGTGTTGATAAGACCAGCGTGTTGATATGACCAGCGTGTGGATATGACCAGCGTGTGGATATGACCAGCGTGTTGATATGACCAGCGTGTGGATATGACCAGCGTGTGGATATGACCAGCGTGTGGATATGACCAGCGTGTGGATATGACCAGCGTGTGGATATGACCAGCGTGTGGATATGACCAGCGTGTGGATATGACCAGCGTGTGGATATGACCAGCGTGTGGATATGACCAGCGTGTGGATATGACCAGCGTGTGGATATGACCAGCGTGTGGATATGACCAGCGTGTGGATATGACCAGCGTGTTTATATGACCAGCGTGTGGATATGACCAGCGTGTTGATATGACCAGCGTGTGGATATGACCAGCGTGTGGATATGACCAGCGTGTGGATATGACCAGCGTGTGGATATGACCAGCGTGTGGATATGACCAGCGTGTGGATATGACCAGCGTGTGGATATGACCAGCGTGTGGATATGACCAGCGTGTGGATATGACCAGCGTGTGGATATGACCAGCGTGTGGATATGACCAGCGTGTGGATATGACCAGCGTGTGGATATGACCAGCGTGTTGATATGACCAGCGTGTTGATATGACCAGCGTGTTGATATGACCAGCGTGTTGATATGACCAGCGTGTTTAACTGAAGAAAGGAGAAGGTTAGAAATTACTTTTAGTTTGAAACTTTGTTAGTCATTTAGGAAATGTCGGAGCTTGGTCTGTGATGGGAGACGTTAGGATGTTTTTGTTAAACCCGTACACGCTCCGAGGGGGCCAGGGTTGTTTCACATCACCGGTACTGATTGGCGTTACCGTGGTAACAGAGATAAGGTCGGATGAAGTGATGTAAGCTAAACCTCCCAGCTCATGCATGTGGGGCGCGGTGGACACACGGAGATCCTCGTCTGGACACACACGAGGATTCGGTTCGATTCTGGTTGAAAACCGGTGTTTGTGTTTTAACCTGGTTAGTTTAGTTTCCTCGGCTGGTTAACTGAGTTAACCTGGTTTACCTCAGAGAGGACAGGTAGGCAAACGCAGTCGGTTCTCATCCGGACTTCTGTATCGACTGATCTGATCAGAACCCATCCCGACCTTTGTCTTAATGTTGAAGCTAAACACCTTAAAATGAGTCTTCATCGTTTCTTCAGCATCGTTTGCTTTTCTCTTCCTTTAGAAATGTGCTTCTTCAAAGATGCAGGATCATCGGTGGTGTGATCCCTGCAGTGATGTCGATCCATTTCCAGACGCGTCTCCATCGTACCCGAAGACCTCGGACCCCCCCGGCCTCCGGATGCAGACAGAAGCTGCTCCAGAAGCAGCGGAGCGACGTTGGACCGCCTCCAGCCGGCCGAGTCCTGATCGCCGCTCAGCTGCTCCTCACGTCGTCTGCAGCAGGGCACAGCAGGAGGCAGCATCTTCATCACCTGCAGCAGCATCTTCATCACCTGCAGCAGCATCTTCATCACCTGCAGCAGCATCTTCATCATCAGCTGCATCATCATCATCGTCAGCAGGACAAACTCCTTTCAGAGGAAAACAAAAGGAAGAAACTTTGGTCGCGAGTGGGACGCTAAAGATGTCCGACTGCTCAGGCCCTCCTGGAGAGGAAAAGGTGCCGAGGAGAGATGAAGGAGGAGGAAGAGGAGGAGGAGGAGGAGGAGGACTGGAGAAATGTCCCATGTGTTTACAGGCTTTCCCTGCAGGGTAAGAGCTGCATAATTTTATTTTATTTATATGATAAATCTGAATTTAATTAAGTTTATTTTGACTTATTTTTCTTTTGTTTATATTTTACATTTGATCTTTTAAGTTTAATTTTGCTTTGTTCTTAATGTAAGTGGAGTTTATTACCATACATTTTTTAAAAATTAATTTAAATTAATTTGTGTTCATTTTTACATTTTATTTGCTTTATTTTATTTAATTGATTTTCATACAATTTCAGTACATTTTAATTGATATTTCATTGAGGCCCTAGCCAGGATGAATGCAGAAGGTTACGACAGGAATGGCCTCAACATTACAGTAAATCCAGAAAGGATTCACAGCGCTGCACTTATTCCACATTTTATTGTTTTACAGCCTTATTCCAAGTTGTATTAAAATATTGTTCCTCAAACTTCTACACACAGTACCCCTCTATGACAAAGTTATTTTAGAGATTTGCAGAAATTTATTAGAAATAAAAATCTTTGCCATAACGCTTCCTGCTTCCACTCGACATGTTTCTACAACCTAACTGGGTCCGCCTGTGGTGAGTTCAGTTGATGGGACATTATGGGAACGGCACACACCTGTCGACAGCAGACAGAAGGGAAACACCATGAAGTGGAAGGAATCGTCTGTAGACTGGATCGTCCTGAGGCATAAATCTGGGGAAGAATACTGAAACGTTTCTGCTGCTCTGAAGGTCCCAATGAGCCCAGTGGCCTCCACCATCAGTAAATGGAAGAAGTTTGGAACCACTGGGACTCCTCCTGGAGCCGGCCGTCTAAAGTGATCGGGGGGGGGGGGGGGGGCGCCGTAGTCAGGGAGGGGACCATGAACCCACTCTGTCAGAGTCCAGCGTTCCTCTGTGGATACAGGAGAAACTTCTAGAAGGACAACTAGAGCTGGGCGATATGATGACATATCATCATCTGGACGATAGAAAATGTCTCATTTCATACGAGGCTCTATCGTTTACGCCACCATAAGCTGCTTTACTGCAGTATTTTACGTCTAGACGCTGCAATACATAAACAAACATGGAGGAAGACGGCAGCAGACGTGTTTCAGAGGATAATTCACCAAAAGATGAGCAGCCAACCCAAACTGATGAGCTTGTTCCTAAAAGAGGGAAATTTCTGTCTGGATGCAGTTTGGATGTAAAAAGAGCGACGTGGAACCGACAACAGACTAGCTCACAGTCCAAACAACGGACTCCGACACAACTAACTAATTTTATCACCTGCAGGAATCAGGATAAAGAATCCAGAATAAAGAATAGAGTCAATAAAAGCAGCGTCAAGTTGAGGAGAAAGCTCAGAATAAACTCCAGACGCTGCAGTAGGTTTTTACCTGTGGAACGTCATACGGCCATAGTTCCCCCAGATGGAAGGAGATCCCTGCTGCTGTTGCCTAGCAACACCTGATACAGGACAGATGACTGACACAACATTACATTTTATATCGTTATGGATCGTTATGGGATGTAAGATGGTAGGGCTGTGACAATATGCTTTTTCGATTTCGATACTTTGGGTGCCGATTTATTCAAACTGTGATTCTCACAATCCTTCAATATTGCTGATTTTTGTAGATTTTAAAAAAAAAATGTTTAAAACATTTTTTTTTTTTTTGCGCGTCATTTTTCTTTATTTCAGTGAGGAAAAAACAACCCAGTAGCCAGACTATCATTCTGCTGCTATAATAAAGTAAAAAGATCAATAAAAACATAATATTTAAATTTTATAATGGATTATTTTTATTTATTTGAAAAACAATCAATTTTAAAATTGTGAACCAAAAAAAATCCCGATTTTCGATTTTTCCATTCGATTTTCCCACCCTTATAAAATGAGTCGTATCGGGATGTGAGACTTTGGTTGTATCGCCCAACCCTAAGGACAACCATCTCTGCAGCAATCCACCAGTCCGGCCAGTAAGGTGGAGTGGCCAGACGAAGGCCAGTCCTCAAGGCAGCCCGTCTGGAGTTTGCCAAAAGGCACCGGAAGGACTCTCAGGCCATGAGAACTAAATTCTCTGGTCTGATGAGACGAAGATGGAGCTCTTCGGTGTGAATGCCAGGCATCACCAGGCCAACACCATCCCTACAGTGAAGCATGGTGGTGGCAGTGTCATGCTGTGGGGATGTTTTTCAGAAGCAGGAACTGGCAGACCATAAAAGGCATAAAAGGAAGATGAATGCAACCCTGCACAGAGACATCCTGGATGAAAACCGGATCCAGAGTACTCTGGACCTCAGACTGGAGGCAACGGCTCATTTTCCAGCAGGACAACGACCCAAAGCACACAACCAGAGCCCAGGCTGGAATCCAGTTCTGAAATGGCCCAGACGTCTCCCACCCAACCCGATGGAGCTTGAGAGGAAGAATGGTGCAAAGTGCCTAAAGATAGATGAGCCAAGCTTCAGGACTGGAGGCTGTAATGGCTGCGAAAGGTGGATCAGTACCAAGCACAGGCTGTGAATACCTGTGCACATGTGATTTCTTTGTTTTTTATTCTTAATACATTTGTGCAAATCTCATGAATAACTTTTTAACTTTGTCATATTGTGGTTTTATATGTAGAATTTTAAGGAACAAGATTAATTTAATAGTTTGGAAGAAGGCCGTAACACAACAAGGTAAAAGTGTCGCGCTGTGAATCTTTTCTGTATGCACTGTGAAACGTGCAAATTCACCTGATTTTCTGTGGTTTAGAGGATTTTTATATGTAGTTTTATATTATTATATATAATTACATTTTATTTTAATTAATTTTATTTAATTACCGCTGAATATTTCACTCAAACTTTAATGTCTTGTGGAAGTTTTTGCTCCAGGAGGACTAAAAACATTAATGAGAATATTTGTAGTAAAGGGAAGTAAAACAGGAAGTAGTTTTACATCTGTATTGGGGAACCCAGATGTTTGGGAGTCAACTCTGATTGGTCAGCTCCACTGGCCCTCGCAGGCTCCGCCCACCTTCCTGTATCTGTTTTACTGGATACTATTGATCAGTTCTTCTGTTCTTTTATTTCTTATCTAAATTCCTGTTTGAGCTGTGGTCCAGCGGCTGTTCGTTGTGGCGTCGGCCGCCATGTTTCTGTCATCATAAAGCAACGCCACATTTCTTTGTATCAGAAGCAGACGGTTCTCAAAGTGTTTTTAACGTGGAATTTCTACTTTAAATATATTAAGAAGAAAATTGAACCACTTCTTCAACCCCCCCATCACACATTTGTGACACATATTGATTATATAATATGCAGACAGAGAGTTGTGTCGGAGCAGGATTGGATCAGGAGCTGCTAAGTCAGCGTCCTGCATGTGCAGCCGCTCTGACGGAGCTGCTGCTCTCACCTCGCTGTGTCTCGGCTCTTTAAATGAGGACGTAATGGTTTGTACTGTGTCAGGTTTGTGGGCTACAGACGGAGCGGCCCGGGAGGACGAGGGCTCCATCTGTTTCATACCTCTCTCAGGCATGAAAACATGTGATATCTGATTTTTTATGTTTCCATGCAGCTCTTTCTGAGCAGCCGGGTCTTCACACGTCATCCCGTTAGATCCAAAGAGACGTTGTCTCTGCAGTCCATCTAGTCAATAATCAATTCTTATTGGTCAGGACCTTCAATAAGCTGGTAAACTTTCACATTTATTACAAATCTTTCGGTATGTAAATGTCAGATTACGCTTGTATCTGAAAAGATTTTGGATCATTTGGCAACAACATCCCGAGTGGCAGCAGTTGTCTCCGTGCTGCTGGTTCTGGATGGTTCTGGATGGTTCTGGTGTCTCATGAGGACGAATCGTTGGACCTGGGGTTTAAAACTAGCCTGCGGTGCGTGGCAAAGAAACTTCCTCTGGCAGCAAAACGGAAACTATAGACACCAAACTTGTAGAGCTCCAGGTTCGTTCAGGTTCATCCATTGTTAGTGGAAAAACATGAAACTAATTCTTTTACCTGATTAATTTAAATACTTAATTTATTTGATTTAATGTAATTTTATCAAACTATATATGTGTGTATGTATATACAGTGTGTGTGTGTGTATGTATATATATATATATATATATATATATATATATATATATATATATATATATATATATATATATATATATATGTATATATATATGTATATATATATATGTATATATATATGTATATATATATATGTATATATATATATGTATATATATATATATGTATATATATATATATATATATGTATATATATATATATGTATATATATATATATGTATATATATATATATGTATATGTATATATATATATATGTATATGTATATATATATATATGTATATATATATATATGTATATGTATATATATATATATGTATATGTATATATATATATATGTATATGTATATATATATATATGTATATGTATATATATATATGTATATGTATATATATATATATGTATATGTATATATATATATATGTATGTATATATATATATATGTATGTATATATATATATATGTATGTATATATATGTGTATATATATATATGTGTATATATATATATGTGTATATATATATATGTGTATATATATATGTGTATATATATATGTGTATATATATATATATGTATATATATATATGTGTATATATGTATGTATGTATGTATATGTATGTATGTATATATATGTATGTGTATATATATATGTATATATATATATATGTATGTGTATATGTATATACACATGATATAAAAGCTTTAGCTTTTATATCATCAGCGTCTCAGGAACGGTGGTCTGGTCGTAGATAGTTTACCCTCCTGCTGGTTTACGGTGGTTTTCCAGCATTTTTATTGGTCCAGGAGGTTTACAGTCCTGACACTACATGTCGTCGTGGATTTATGGATTTATAAAACAATCCAAACCACAACGAATCGCTACACAGGTGAATTTGCACATTGTGAATTCATTCTACATGGTAGAGCCACCATGCGGCTTCGGCTGTCGCCAAGGCAAGAACTCAATACTGTGTACAGTGGAGATGGGGTGCTGCTGACCTCAACTCGGGATGTTGTGGCAGACTGGAGTGGTGGTCCAACTTTTTAAGAAGGGGGACCGGAGGGTGTGTTCCAATTACAGGGGAATCACACTCCTCAGCCTCCCTGGTAAGGTCTATTCAGGGGTCCTGGAAAGGAGGGTCCGCCGGATTGTCGAATCCCGGATTGAGGAGGAGCAGTGTGGTTTTAGTCCTGGTCGCGGAACAGTGGACCAGCTCTATACCCTCTTTGGGGTCCTGGAGGGGGCATGGGAGTTTGCCCAACCAGTCTACGTGTGTTTTGTGGACCTGGAGAAGGCATTCGACCGTGTCCCCCGGGGGCTTCTGTGGAGGGTACTCCGGGAGTATGGGGTACCGGACCCCCTTGTGCGAGCTGTCCGGTCCCTGTACGACAGGTGTCAGAGCTTGGTCCGCATTGCCGGTAGTAAGTCGGATTAGTTTCCGGTGAGGGTTGGACTCCACCAAGGCTGCCCTTTATCACCGATTCTGTTCATTACTTATATGGACAGAATTTCTAGGTGCAGCCGAGGTGTTGAGAGGATCCGGCTTGGTGGCCTCAGGATTGGGTCCCTGCTTTTTGCAGATGGCGTGGTCCTGTTGGCTTCATCTGGTCGTGATCTCCAGCTCTCGCAGCTGAGTGTGAAGTAGGGCTTAATCAGATTTTAATGTCAGTACGATCTGGGTTTCCAACGATGATAAAATAAAAGTGTGCGATTATTTTTCTCTCTGCAGTTTCCTCTCCTGCTGTCTTCAGCTGCTAATCGAGCGTCTCTGGCGTTGCAGCGCTGTGCTGTAAACTCCTCCCACAGCCGCTTTGCTTTCATTCAGACACTGTTGTCAACTTGGCGACTTTCTCGCTAAATCTGGAGACTTTTTTTTTGTTAAAAGCGACAAATCTAGCAGCTTTTACTGGAGTTATTAGAGACTTTTCTGGTGTTTTGGCGACTGACAAAAATTCTCCTCCTATAACCTGGGCTGGGAACGCATGTTTGTAGTGATACTGTTGGATTTTATTTAAGCTTTAAACAACTTGGATAGGCAGTAAGTCTCGTCCAGATCTTGACTGTCCTCAAAAACCAAAATGTTTCCAAACGCTGCCTTCAAACCCAAAGAGTAAATCAGCTCAGTAACAGTAGCTGCTAGGCTAGCTGCTAGCTTCCTGCTATCTCTGTGTACCGTTTGGTGTGCAAGATTTTTATGTTCCTGCCACACTTTGCCGCTGTTGCCGCTGTTCTGTCGTTTTATTATTTAGAAAAATAATTTATTTCACTATTTATGGATTGATATTAAAGACAACATGTGCTACATTAAGTAATGTATCAACCCACCGCTAAGTGGTAGCATTAGCATAAATCACTGGACATGAGAGATAATTGTAAATATGTAAATGGTTTGTGTTGTTTTAAGTTAGAGTCCCACAGTGATCTGTACTCAGTCCACTTTATCTGTCTAATATGAACAAATTCCTGGTTTTGTGTTGCAGCACTGTTAGCATAAACCTGTCTGCAAGCTCAAGACTCACATTCAGCAAAACCGTCAGAATATTCTGATCTGATCCAAGTGTTAAAATGTAAGTTTCTAGTGTGTGTCTGTTTCAACCCAGATACTTTTTTCCTGAAAACCAAGACGTGAGATAATGATACCTATTGATATTTATATCAGTTTAGCCTCGGAGGTTGAAAACATCCTGTTTGCCTGCAGATTGGGATTACACAGGTGCAGCTTCTACGTGCAGTTTTACATAAAACCCCCAGAGAACAGGCAGAGAGAAAACAGCCAAATTGTTTAGATACTAAAGTATGAAGGAGGAAGGGGTCATCGAACCATCTTTGAAAGAGGAGGGAGGGTGGATGAAGTGCGAGTTTACAGACGGCATGCATCAGCAAGAGCTGGTCACACTGAGTGTGTTCCTTGTCTGCACCTTGTTCCAGGTTCACGCAGATGGACTGTGACGGCCACCTGGCCCAGTGTCTGTCAGAGATGAATGTGGACATGACCTGGTGAGCCGACAGGAAGCTGGCTGCCGTCCAGATGCCCTCCCCCCTCGCATGCCATCAGACGGAGGAGGTGGCAGAAGCTGTCGCAGGGAGACTTTTCATGTGAAAGCTCTGAGTTAAACCTGAGGCGGAGCTGAGCAGGATGCTCGGCATCATGTGACGTCCTCTAGCGGCTCCGCAGGATGGATGAACAGCCTCGTCTCCCGACACTGTGCAGGTTTAATCTCCACTTTTCTGACTTTGTGAAGGAAAACAAAAGACTCGTCTTCATCTTCCTGAAGAACCAGTCCAGCATTTCTGCAGTGTTTAAGAGTGTGTACGCTCTGCAACATCCTCCATCCTCCCTTCCAGCAGGGATGTGGGGAGATGTACAGCGTATGACCACTGAGAAGATTCATGTCTGGGTTCCAGGCATGACGTCGGCGAGGAGGCACAAACCTGAATGACACAAGCTTCATGTTTGTTGACAAGATAAAATATGAAAATCAATAAATATACAAATCCTTCAAGCATTAAAAGAAGACAGAACAGGAGATTTTAGCTCTTTGTTTCTAGTTTCAGTGTTTTTATTCGCCAGCCTTCGTTGTGATGGTTTAACCTTGTCTAGAGTCGTCGTTTTTCCGTGTCCTTCCCGTCCATTTAGTCCAGTCTGTGTAGTTTCAGTCCTTTTATCTCTGAGCTACGAATCGTTCAGGTTGGAAAGAAAATCTCTGAACCAGTGTTCTGTCGACACGGAAGAGAAAAGGTGCAGCCTCTCACAGCGACGCATCGTTTGCTCTGATTCCTTTAGTCGCATCTTCAAAACGGGGTTTCCGTAGCAACAAGGTGATTCCCAAACAGCCGTCGCCTCAGCAAGGAGGCAGGATCTGAAACCCAGCAAAGACCAGGACCTGGGAGATGCATCTGGACCTTCAGCTGATCCATCCACTGTAGACGCCTCATCAGTAATCGTCTCCATGGAAACGTGGCTTCAAGAAGCCAGAAAAGGCCGAGGTCACATGACGCAGTAACTGGACTGCAGATCAGTGGAAACAGGTTTGGTGGAGGAAAACCTGGACCAAAACATGGACCTCAGCAGGTCCAGGTTTTAGAGAGTCCTGAGAACAAAGGATCATTATTTATGGTCAGTAATACTTCTGATGCAACTAGTTGTATTCGTATATACGCTCATGTGGTTCAGCGAATTTAATCACCAATCTCTCTCTGTTGCAGGCGTTACCATAGCAACGGGTTAGTCAGCTGATTCCGATCAGCTGCTTTTAACATGTGAATGAGAGAAACGATGTAGCTTCACAGCGGTTGTTTAGCATAAAACTACATCGAGGCCAACATGGAATAGTTCCGATACTTTAGCATATTTAGCAAGTTTTGTAAAAAAAAACAAACAAAAACATTTGTAATAAAATGTTTACCGTGTGTGACGGTGGACTCAGCAGATTAAACACAGTGGTGTTCTAGACTTTGCGTCGTGCATTATAATCGTGTAATACACAGATCCGAATCGTTTAACCCTTTCTTCTGCGTTAACAGCTGGAGCGTTTCTGTGTCCTGTAGATGTCCAGTCTGGTCTCTGCAGAGCAGCGTTGGGCAGTAAAGCTCCAGTAAAAGGAACGGAGAAGAGGAACGGTCATACAGACCTCCACCGTGGTCGTCGTATGAAACTGCTGTCAGAACTCTTTACGTTTCTTCATCCTGCTCAGCAGCGAAGGAATTTGTCCTGAAAAGGAGCCAAAATGCTTAAAAAAAGAGTTTGAGATGAATTAATATGCAAATTGTAGCAGTAAGACCACATTTTAATCAGCTCGTCTTTGGTCGTCCTGCGGTAGAACGAAGCTCTGCTGGGTTGCAGAGCTGCATGTTTCCTGCTAACCGAGTTAAAAAGCTCAGCGTCCACACCAACATGTCTGCCTGAAACGATGCAGGTTTCCCTCCGTCATCAGGAGGCCGTTAGACGGCGAGGTGCTGCAGGTGTAATCAGATGATTTGCCCCACATGGAGCAGGAGCTGCTCCTGGAGTCGGACCAGGCATGAAAACCAGGTCCGGAACCAGATGAATCCACTTCCTGCCATGGTGCTGAGACACGTCATCTAACGTGGGATTGGTCTGATATTTGAAGTGGGCGTGGTTAATGCATAAACGTGAAGAGATCAAACAGTACTGATTTGACCAGCTCCACTCCTCAAGGGCCACAACCCTGCAGGGTTTCCATGTTTCCCTGCTCCAACAAACCTGACTCAAACTAACCAGTCATTGTGCAGAACTTCAGTGTCTGCTGGATCCATGTGATGGAAGCCAGGTGTGATGGAGCAGGGATACATGGAAAACCTGCGGGACAGTAGGCCTGGAGGACTGAAGGACACCGGATGTAGAAATATCCATGAAGAGGAGCCTTGCGGGTGGATCAGATAGGTGTTTTGGACCGAGGCTGGTGTGTAAAGGGTTAACCGACACCTGGTCGGTTGTTTCCCGATAAATTTCTTTTTTACATTTGTCCAGAAATTCCTGAAATCTCCAAATGTTCCAGAAAAAGCTGCAGAGTTACATCTGTGTGGAAAAACTATGTAAAGGTCCAGTTTGTAGGTCGTGGTCCAGCTGGGTGAATTTCCTGCTGGTTTGACCCTTCTCCTCCACCGTAGTTAGCGCTCAGGGTTTCATATAGACACGGCTCTGAACTCATTCAGACAGATGTTTGAGAAATCATGAATGGAAACTTATAAATGTCAACATGTTTCTTGTAGGACTGGGTTGAACTGGGACAAACTGGTTTGTTGCTGGGAGTTCCACAAGGCTCCCTGCTGGGGCTGTTTAAGCTCCGTGAGCTAAAAACAACTAAGCTACGCTGATGACACATAATCTGGTAAAAGCATCTGACCAGGAGACGGCGGTCCGATCCAGACCGATCAGATGCATTGATCCAGTTAAAGACTGGATGTTCCAGAACTTCCTTCACTTAAGGAAGAAGAAAAACAAAGAGTTCCTGGACCTGGATTTCAGCAACGCGTTTAGACAGATGCAAACATCTGGAGGATTAGTAGTGATGACTAGACCACTGTAACGCTGTCCTAACAGGTCGCTGCTGATCCAGTCTTCACTAAGACCAGGAACCTGGACCACAGAACTCTTTCCTCAGAACTGTGTGTGGACCAGGTTTCGCCTTTACTACGACAGCCTCTGATTGGCTGATTCATTTCATCCTGACTGACGCAAGACGGAGATGAAAGTTCTCCTGAACTGTTTAAGGAGAGAAAATCCGGAGGTTCAGGGACGTTGCTTCACATCTGCACAAACATTTTCCTGCTTTTGTCTGGAATAATAAAACCAGGGACTCACCTGACGGAAAACCAGTATCATTTTTAATAATTACACATATTTACAAAGATGCAGTGAAGCAAAATGGAGCAGATCCAACATTACGTTTAAAAATATGGTCATTCATTCATTTTCTAATCATTCTTTTCAAGTGTCCGAACGGCCGTCAGCGCTCGGCAGCGTGGTGTCAGGGGTTCATCCGTTGGTCCCGCAGGAAAAAGATGCCACTAACGTTTCGTCTGGTGTGCAAAGACGTCGACAAAACCAGTAAAATGCAGCAGAAACAGCAGACGTCTGGGAAGCGCTTTCTGGCTTCCTGTGTGTGTTCGCCGTGACTGCAGAGCTGCTTTGTTGACAACCGTCGACTCAGGATCAGATAATTGAGCCTTTTAAGTAGTTAACGTGTCATGAACGTGTCGAAGGTTTGAGCCCAGCTCTGCGTGTTGCTTTGCTGTGAAGATGGCAGTAGATGGAGTTAAACCTGCTTCAGCTAAAAACACCGACGAGGAGTGTGTAGCGACGTGGAACCTTGGCTTACAGCCTCCAGACCACCGATGGGGTGACCCCGGCATGCTGGACTACATTTACAGACTGGAACTGTCACCGCAGGTCACAACAACCTCGGGAAGTTTAATGCCAAGAAAAAAGAAACCCAGTATGATGACGAACTTAACTGGGTTCTAAACTCAGGTTTTGTCACCCTGACCTGAGTCAAGGATCAGATTCTGGGTACTGAAAGGAAAACATCGACAGGAAGACGGAAAATCCAAGCTGAAGTAGTTTTGCATGAGTCTGAAGGAAGGCGCCACGTTGCTGATTTGTGTGGCTGCAGCTGAAGACCGCATCCTGCTGGACCTTTAGGACTCCTGCAGCTCAGCAGTCGGAGCTATCAGAGGAAACCGCTAAAACTGGACTATTAAACACGAGAACAACTTGGTCTGAAACCGGATGAAATGAGTCGAACTTCGTATCCGTCCAGCTGGACTAGAACTGGGCTCAGCAGCGTCTCCATGGTCCAGCTTCAGTCGCAGGTTTTGACCCAGAAGTAAAACAGGATTAACGTTTTAGAGACGTGAGGCGAGCAGCAGGTGGATCTGCTGTTTCTCTGATGCAACACGGATCCAGAGAAGCTCTGACGAGGGGAACATCAGCACCTAAAGTCATGGAGTTAATAAATGTCTCGAATGCTGGAAGAGGAAACGTGGTCCAGATACCGCCGGATCTGCCCGGCAACAGCTGCTTATTGGTTCGTCTCCAGAACCAGAAGAACCAGATATATTTAGTCAAAATGCAGCATCAGTGTAGATTTAGCCGTTTCTAACAGTCAGAAATCCTGATTGATTTCAGATGGTTCTGGTTCCGCTCCAGTCCGCCTTCAGCTGAATCTCAGCTGCATCAGGTGAAGCCGGAGACGGAAACACGGCCCAGAGTGGAGGCACCACGACCAACAGGTCACATGGCGTCTCTGCAGATGGTGGAAGAACCTGAGCTCGGCCAGCAAGCCTGTGCACGGCGTGGACGCTGGAGCCGGAGGAAAGGTGTTTGCTCCCGAAGCGGCCCGGCTGGGACCAACAGGGACCGGCAGGAGCCGGCAGCGACCGACAGGAACCGGCTGGGACCAGCTGGGACCGGCAGCGACCGGCTGGGACCGACAGGAGCCGGCTGGGACCGGCTGGGACCGACAGGAGCCGGCAGCGACCGGCTGGGACCGGCTGGGACCGACAGGAGCCGGCTGGGACCGGCTGGGACCGACAGGAGCCGGCTGGGACCGGCTGGGACCGACAGGAGCCGGCAGCGACCGGCTGGGACCGACAGGAGCCGGCAGCGACCGGCTGGGACCGACAGGAGCCGGCAGCGACCGGCAGCGACCGGCTGGGACCGACAGGAGCCGGCTGGGACCGACAGGAGCCGGCTGGGACCGACAGGAGCCGGCAGCGACCGGCTGGGACCGACAGGAGCCAGCTGGGACCGGCAGCGACCGGCTGGGACCGGCTGGGACCGACAGGAGCCGGCAGCGACCGGCTGGGACCGACAGGAGCCGGCAGCGACCGGCTGGGACCGACAGGAGCCGGCTGGGACCGGCAGCGACCGGCTGGGACCGACAGGAGCCGGCAGCGACCGGCTGGGACCGACAGGAGCCGGCAGCGACCGGCTGGGACCGGCTGGGACCGACAGGAGCCGGCTGGGACCGGCTGGGACCGACAGGAGCCGGCTGGGACCGGCTGGGACCGACAGGAGCCGGCAGCGACCGGCTGGGACCGACAGGAGCTGGCAGCGACCGGCAAGACATCCGCTGTGGCCTTCAGACGCCTCCAGACTGCAGGAGGTTGGAAAGGATGCGGCCGTCCTCGCACGCCGTCCTCGCCTCCTACTGTCACATTTCTGATGCGGTTGAGATGCTCTGGGGATTTTCCACACCATGATCTTTTTAGTTTTAATTCAACTGACTGGAAAGTGTGTCGGGACGGATTATTCTGCGCTTCAGCAGCTGTGATGGGGGAGCACGTCCAATAATCAATTTGATCTTTGAGGCACTTCTTAAACTAAAAACCTGGTCAGCCCCCCCCCCCCACCCCCCCTCGGTGAAGAGAGATGATGAAGAGAAACGTTTGTGTGGACGAATGAAAATGTGCCACTTGCATGAAAAAGGCTTCTGGATTCACTACCGACATTAAGAAACAATAACTTAAGTTTTCCTTCATCATTCTACATTCTTGTTTCAACGTGACCCCCCCCCCCCCCCCCCGCCCCGTAGAAAAACATGAAGAGGGATTTAAAAAAAAAGTTCATCTAAAACCATTTCAAGTTCCTCGTGGAACCGTGGCGTTCATCCAGGATGTGGAATCGGTGGCGTGTCCTCCTGATGGCAGGACCACAACGAGCCGCTCCGACGCCAGGATGGACGTTCTGAAGGTGAAACCGACGCCAGGATGGACGTTCTGAAGGTGAAACCGACGCCAGGATGGACGTTCTGCAGGTGAAACCGACGCCAGGATGGACGTTCTGCGGGTGAAACCGACGCCAGGATGGACGTTCTGAAGGTGAAACCGACGCCAGGATGGACGTTCTGAAGGTGAAACCGACGCCAGGATGGACGTTCTGAAGGTGAAACCGACGCCAGGATGGACGTTCTGCGGGTGAAACCGACGCCAGGATGGACGTTCTGCGGGTGAAACCGACGCCAGGATGGACGTTCTGCGGGTGAAACCGACGCCAGGATGGACGTTCTGCGGGTGAAACCGACGCCAGGATGGACGTTCTGCGGGTGAAACCGACGCCAGGATGGACGTTCTGCGGGTGAAACCGACGCCAGGATGGACGTTCTGCAGGTGAAACCGACGCCAGGATGGACGTTCTGCAGGTGAAACCGACGCCAGGATGGACGTTCTGCAGGTGAAACCGACGCCAGGATGGACGTTCTGCAGGTGAAACCGACGCCAGGATGGACGTTCTGCAGGTGACACCGACGCCAGGATGGACGTTCTGCAGGTGAAACCGACGCCAGGATGGACGTTCTGCAGGTGACACCGACGCCAGGATGGACGTTCTGAGGGTGAAACCGACGCCAGGATGGACGTTCTGCAGGTGACACCGACGCCAGGATGGACGTTCTGAAGGTGAAACCGACGCCAGGATGGACGTTCTGCAGGTGACACCGACGCCAGGATGGACGTTCTGCAGGTGACACCGACGCCAGGATGGACGTTCTGCAGGTGACACCGACGCCAGGATGGACGTTCTGCGGGTGAAACCGACGCCAGGATGGACGTTCTGCAGGTGAAACCGACGCCAGGATGGACGTTCTGCAGGTGAAACCGACGCCAGGATGGACGTTCTGCAGGTGACACCGACGCCAGGATGGACGTTCTGCAGGTGACACCGACGCCAGGATGGACGTTCTGCAGGTGACACCGACGCCAGGATGGACGTTCTGCAGGTGACACCGACGCCAGGATGGACGTTCTGAAGGTGACACCGACGCCAGGATGGACGTTCTGCAGGTGAAACCGACGCCAGGATGGACGTTCTGCAGGTGAAACCGACGCCAGGATGGACGTTCTGCAGGTGAAACCGACGCCAGGATGGACGTTCTGCAGGTGAAACCGACGCCAGGATGGACGTTCTGCAGGTGAAACCGACGCCAGGATGGACGTTCTGCAGGTGAAACCGACGCCAGGATGGACGTTCTGCAGGTGAAACCGACGCCAGGATGGACGTTCTGCAGGTGAAACCGACGCCAGGATGGACGTTCTGAAGGTGAAAAGTAAATAAAAGGAGAGGACAACATGAAGACGGAGGGGAATGTTCCTTTAGTCCAGTGTCTCCGCCCCCCCACACCCCCCAACATCCAGGAAAGAGTAATGGTCCCAGAAGGAAACTCCCCCCTCCTCTGCCTCATCGTCATGACTAGTCCAGAGGGGGTCCTCCTCCTCCTCTGCTCTTCCTCCTCCTCGGCGTTGGCTGGAAAGTGGTGTTTTTAGCAGAGACGGCAGCTTGGACAGACGCTGGGTGGGTAAAGGAGGGAACTGGTCTTCATACAGACTCCTCTGTGGATAGCAGCAACGGGTTGATGTACTCAAACCCCTCAAACTCCGACTGGTCTATTCTCTTGATGACGTCCCTGGAAAGGAGACGGAGAGCAGAATTAGAGAAAACACACCTGGAACAACCTGGATTCAGGCTAAAAGCAGGATTTAAAGCACACGTCATGAGCCTGGAGATCCACCATCCTGCAGCTTTTAGATGCATCTCTTCTGGATCCCCTGATTTAACCCCACATTTATGCCACCAACAAGCTTTTTATTCCACAAAGCCTAAACATCGCAATAAAACTGCTAATCGGAACCAAAAAAGCCAGAAATATTGCTAAAAGGTGTTTTTTCCACATATTCATTTAGAAGCATGTTGCAAAAGGGGAATGGGAACACTTTGGGACCGGGGGGGGGGGGGGGGGGGGGGGGTTGTCTCCTCATGTGGGTTATTTTCTCCCCGTATCATTATCTGGCAGACTTACAGAAAGCAACAATGCAGGAACGTCGGGTAAAAAACAGGTAAACGATTATTGATTCATAGTCATTACACTCAACAAAAGGTGCTAATTTCCCAGGAAACTTCATTCCTCTACAAGCTAGAAAGAACAGAGAAAGTTATTCTGGCCGATTCCATTTAAACTGCAACATGTACAAAACTCTTTCTGCTCGTCATTTTTCTTAAGTTTAATGATGAAAAACAACCCAGGAGCCAGACCATCATTCTGCTGCTAAAATGTCCAAAAAGATGAGTAAAAAGATCAATAAAAACAATAAAATCACATTTTTTATAATGGATTATTTTTATTTATCTGAAAAAAATTAGATTTTTTAACACAAATATCCATTTTAAAATTGTGAAGCAAAAAAATCTCGATTTTTGATATTTTTGATTTGATTCCCCACCGCTAACTAAAATGTGTCACGTCATGACTTTTCAGACGTTTCTATATAGAAATGTATCTTAAAAGTTAAATAAAAACACCTTTTTTTTTCCCCGGACGTGACCTACGGGGTTGTGAGAAAGGTTGTTTCTGGTGCGAAACAAACGGCGAATTTCAGAGTTTTACATTGAATCAGAAAAGGAAGAGAGAAAACTTGGAAAAGCAGAAGTAGAAAACAAATTACGCTACGAGCTTTCCCTGTATAAACCCTGACTGCGCTGAACACGGTTCAATGGAAACGCCTGCAAATAGCAACTGTAAAGTAAAAATCTGCAATGGCGACGCAGCTAGAGATGCTTTCTGACTAACCAGACGCAGATTGGAGGTAGCTTTCTGCGCGGCGTACGTTTCGCTATCAGACGAGTTTTATTTCACGCGAGGAAAAGCTTTATTTACTGCGAACTGGGTTTGATGTCTTTTAGAATGGAGAAAATGAAGTGATTACAGTAAACCTGATGAGACACTTTGTGTAACAAACACATCCTATCAGCATTTAATATGAACATGTTGCTACAGAGGTAGCGGCTGTTAGCTTAGCTTCGGTCTGCAGCAACACTAACCCTTTATGTCGTGATTTCCCGCGTATGATGACGGATTGCGTGTCAGGTAAACATAAATGTCATCCGCCTGTTAACACACATAACCAAGCAGCCAATCACACGGCAGCTTGTAGACACGATGAAGACGACTTGCTGACGTTCAAGCTGAGCATGAGGATGAGGAAGAGAGGAGGAAGAATGTTGTATTGTGACGGTTTACATCTGCAGATGCTCCTTTAATGTGCATCGTGTTTCCTGCTTGCTGGCTTCGCTTCGCAGCTTCAGCTGAACTGCATGTGGGTAAAATCTGCGACAGGCTTCATAATGAAACGTTCCTGTCGTCGTTTCTACCTGCAGCTGAGCTCAGCGACTTGATGAGCTGAAGCTGCTCAGTACAACGAGAGAAAAGCATCTTCCTGTGCACCAGCGAGACAGAAAAACAAGGTCTGGGGTAATCAGTGGAAGAACTTGTCCTGATTTCTTTGTTTTTCTGAGCTAAATGGAGTGGAACCCCATAAATATCGTCTGGGTAGGAGCGAATGGACTCCCATAGCAACAGCGCTGCTTTCTTCTCCTGCAGCAACAGGCTGTTTACTCATCTGTGTGTGTGTTGCTGTGTTTTTGTGTGGCGAGGGTGAGACGAAGCCCAAGAAGGCGGCCTCTCGCCGGGAAAGGCCGAGAGACTTCCTGCCTGCAGGCACCAGGCGAGGGGCTTTGAAGTTAAAACAAAAGGTGGTCTTCCAGGTGGGTGGGAGTCTCACTTTAAGGGCCACGGGTAGTGTGGAACAGGTTGTGGATCCCACCCACACGGAGCACCGGGACAAGTGAATGAAGTGCTGCAATGTCTTGCTTTGAGAGCTCTGACTGGAATATTGATGAAGCAAATATTTTCCTTCTGCCTGATCTCATGCGAAGTTGTCTCGCTGTAGGAGGAGGTCAGCCCAGAAGACAACAATTACATTTAGAAAATGAGAAAATGGAGTTTTTCCTATTTTGGACTTTGAGGGAGGCAGGAAGAAAGACTGCAGGGAGGAAGACAGCAAACAGAGGGGAGAAGGTTTGGGAGGTGACCAAAACAAACACGTGATGGTGCCTTTTTCCAGATTTGGACGATCTGAAAGCGTTACCAGATGCAGAGAAAAGAGAACAAAAGAAGGAGGAGAGAGGGAACAACCACAGGAATAACCAGAGACTCTTCTGCTTCCCGGGAAATGAAATATCTAAGACTGAAGGTTGTAAAGCTGGGACAGCACAGGTAACACGACGACCCCGAACTGGGCTTGGAGGTCTGGAGATGAGTTTCAGGTTAGTTCTGCTAGCTTTCCTCAGCTAACAGCCAGATCTCACTTTGGTTGTACAGAAACCAAACAGCCTCTGAAGTTTCCACCAGCGGTTCGGGTCACAGCTGGGCAGAACCCTGACATCCCACCTGACCTGTCCTACTTCACTGGTACCCTTCTGATGAGGTACCAGTCTAACCAGTCCAACCAGAAAGCTTGGTTGGCTTGGCACAAGCATAAACCAAAGCAGGAATGCTGCTAGTTTAGAGCTACAAGCCCGTCGTCTTCAGTTCAGCTTTATTTGTACAGCACCACTTCACAACGATGTTGTCTCAGTGCACATTCACACCGATTCATCATAAATTCATCATAAATATCCTAGTAAAGCAAAACCAACCGACTGCAGCAGACCTTGATCCTGTCCCCCATCCTGAGCTGCACGAGGCGACAGCAGAAAGGAAAAACAGAACCCGGCTCAGGGAGGCAGGTCGCTTGCAGGTGAACTCTGGTTCAGTTTGCATGCAGTGTGAATGGACCAGCCAGTGAACCAGAGAAAGGAAGTGACGCAGAGCGACATGCTGGATAACTCACTGCTTCTCCTTCTGCTCCGACTGGATCCTTGTTAAAACCGAATCTGGTTTGAACGCCAAAAGAAGACCAGAACCCTCAGGACTGAATAATAAGACGTTTTTAGTCCTGCCCAGATGATTTTCTTCTTCATTCCTCTTTGTTGGGTTATTTCAGAAAAACATTGCCCCCTACTGAGCAGCTGCTGTAACTGCAGGACGTTGTCCAGGCGGTTTGGTCCACTTTCCAAACCCAAGAAGGTGGACTAACCTGGAGTAACTGCGCCTGGTAGACGCGCTAAGCTAACAGCAGCTCACCAACGTCAGGGCTGCATCAGTCAGATTGTAATCTGTAATCTGTTGGGATCCAGTCACGCTGGAATAACATGTCGCAACACACACTGTGAATACGCATTAACCTGCATAGCTCTGCGCCCAGAGACTGTCTTACAGTCCTCCAAAAGGCTAACAATGCTAACGATAAGCCTCCAGAGCCGTCGCCTCGTCAGGACAAAAGTATAAGCTCTTACAAAAACCCTCTGATGGCAATTCCTACTTTTACCTGCTTCAGTTCAAGCTGCCTCCACGTTGCAGAGGAAAGCGACAACACTAACCCAAAAGTCTGTCTGGTTTTAAACCTTCGATGTTTTCGTTGTTTTTGATGAAAAAAAGCCTTTTGTTAGATCTGTTGCTTACATGTTTTACCTTTTAACAAGAAGTCATTATTGAAAACTGAGAAATAAATCTCATTAGTTTATAAAACAAACCCGATGGAGCTTCATCGTATTGCTGAAAACCAAATCAAAGCGTTTTTACTTCTGAGTTTTAGCAAATGTAGCATTTTCAAACCAGAACTGAATCATTTTACTCTCACGACTGATGATCAAAGATCCAACCTGAACGGGTGTTGCACCAGACATCCAACCACTGCGTGCACATTATAAGCCCAATGCCTGGACTTATGCAACAGAAAACTAAATAAACAGGTTTATTTTTACTGGTAGGTCGTTGGGAGAAATAAAAATTGATCCCATTTAAAAATGATCAGAAGCAACAGGTTTGCAGACTGGAGCCATATTATGGTTCTGAACAATAAAAAGTGTGTTTAGCAAACCAACCAGAGGACACTAAAGTGTGACTCCTTTTCCCTGGATGGACCTGCCATCTTCTAAGACAGAGAACTGGCATAAAAAACCTTCCTCTTCCTCCCATCACCGTGCCGGCAGAGCCCCCAGCAATCCTGGCTTTTAATGCTGTAATGTAAATCTCAAACATGGAGGGTTTACCCTTCCCTCTCCCTGCACCGCTCTCACTTCTCTTTCTTCTCGTGCCAAGCCCATCATGAGTGGGAGAGAGGGGAGACTGGAGAGCTTTTTGCATCACCCCCTCCTAGCAGGAGTGGGCGACGTCAACCCCTCTCCTTGGTAACAGAGGAGAGAGAAAGGGATGGGGAGACAAAAGTGTGAGATGAAAGCAGTTTTTTCCCTCCTTTTTGGTAAATTGCCTTTATTAGGAAGGAAAGCAGAGAGTGTGAAGCTGCAGGAGGGTCCAGCTGGCGGCAGAGGACTCCCCTCCGTTAGCATTTCCCCGTTCTGTTCCAGCTCAGCTCGCCCAGGTCTACATCATCTTTTCATGTGCCAAGGTGTTGATATCTCCACTACTGAGCTGACAGAACGCTCCCCACCCCGTTCTGCTTCTCATCTCACTCCTCCCACCAGCTCAGCCTCCTTTACAACAGCCTCCACAAGTCTGTCACAGTCTCCCGCCATCAGATCTCGTCTCAAATGAGGAAGGATGAGCTGGGGAGTCGTCTCACTGCCGCCCCTTAATGAGCTGCGGGGCTGGTTTGAAGTTCAGCATTTGCATGCAGCTCCTGCCGACTCGGGCAGAAATCTGGCTGTAAAGACATCTGTCATGGCTGCAGAACATTATGGGCATTTAATAAGGCCAGCGAGAACAGGGGGGAGTCGGGGATAAGACCCGTTCCAGACAGCCTCCACGACGCGTCTTATTCTGGGGAGAGAATCTGAATTCTGCTTCCTGAGACGCTGAGGGTGTCCAGGGGTACGAGTCCTGACAGACAGCTGTCCATCAGCTGGACAGTGTTTTCTAACTACAGCTGTCACCATTTCTGCTCTCAGTGGTCATTTAACTTCCACCGATGTGGGGCCTTACATTATCGCTGCTAAAACTTAGAGTCTGCTGAAGTTTGGTCTTTTTTCTGCAGCCTGATGGTCCATTAGCCGGTTCTTCCTCTTCATTCGACCTTCTCTGGGGTCTCCGACTTCCTCTCCCAGCCCAACAACATACATGCAGCTTAAATGGTGTTTAGAAACTCTCACTAAGAGGACATGTGGGCCTGTCTCTCTGTGTTGGATGTGTGATGGACCAGCGACGTCTCCACAGGTCTGAATGACGAAGCAGGACCAACATCCCAGAATGTCTCGGTTACCTAGGTATCCAAACATACAGGATCTGGACAAGCAGCTGAGGGTGTCCAGGGGTACGCACACAGGCACATCAGCTCAGTAACCCAAACCAGGGTTTTCCATCTGGATCGGAGCACGCTCACAAAAACAGGCGGAGTTTGCAGCATCTGACCAATCGCAAACGTGCATAAATCCATGGAGGTGCAGACGAATATTCCTCACACATAAGAAGCATTTAAACGCTGTTGCCATAGCAACAGCCAGGAAGGGATGTCGGCAGAACATGGCCGACTGTTAAAGTGACTCTTCATGCACATTTCAAGCTAATTTATTTTCATATGCAAATCCAGAAGCGTTTGAAAAGATGCATTTTTTACAAACAGCTTTTTTAACTTTATATTCATGCTGCCAGAAACAGCCCTAAGATCCACCCTAAGCCCCGCCTTCCCCAGCTGCGTCTGCATCTGATTGGTCAACTGATAGGAGTAGTTGACCGGAACGTGCACATCAGCTGTTTTCTTCGTAGAAACAACAAACCAAAGTAGTTACTCTGGAAATAATGTCAACGCCAAACCTCCAGCCGTACACGTTCGAGCCCGGATAGGACCCCAAACACAGGAGTGAACAACTAAGCAGCAACGAATGCAGCAGGATGAATCTGTTCAGTAAACACTCGCTATCCAGCTGTAGTCTGAAATAACATCGTTTTCTGTTTTTTACTTGACTTTTATAGTCGTCCCTGTTAATATGTGTACATGTGGCAAATGTAGCACAATACCATCTACATCTACTGTTTCACGTTGCTTATCACCGGGACGTTTTTAGCCTGGTCAAAACAAAACCAACAAAGTTTTCAGGTAATTGGTTTTGTTTCTTGTGTCTCAGGATGGGAAACGCGGTGTGATTGTAGTAACAGACCCTCCTTTCAGCAGAAGCCTGGTAGCAAATCCCCGTCATGCTGGTTTATCCAGCAGTCTGCAGTGAAGGGCCGGTCACAAATTAAATGTTGTTGCAAAGCTGTGGCTGCTCCCAAAAACAAACTCCATCCATGGCTGTCTGTCTTACGCTGAGCAGTGAAAGCGGCTTTCTACTTCTGAACGTGCACAACCTGGAGAAGATGATCAGTCATTGACAGAAATTAACATGAACAGACTCAGACATTTCTTCCCACTTCTTTATATTTTCCATCCGGTTCTTCTGAGGCTCCGCCCCCATGTGACCCGCTTTGCATTGGAATATGAATTCTGAGACGACACAAGTCGTCGTTGATCCATAAATCCCTGGTTCTGCAGTCCTGCATGTGTGCATCATTATTTCAGATGCAGGCATGGTGGAGCTAAACAGACCAGAAAAACAACAAAAACATACTGACAGCTCACTCACAGAGTTTAATTTCTCCATCGCAGGGATGCAGATGTCCCCAAAAGCCCCCCCAATCCAAACGGATCAGATACCTCGCCGTTCTGTCATACATTTACATTCCCATCCTTATTTTTTCCTGAACATTCCCCAGAGTTTTCCAGCATTGCAGGAATCTCTGGCTGAGGTTCACGATGTGACATTAAATCATATTTATGTAAAAACAAAACAAATTTAGGTAATTTTCCTTCTATGGCTCCTGATGCAGGGCGGGGTGGAGAGACACAGTCTCTACCAGACTGATTAAGGCTTTTATCCAGAATACTGTGTGTGTATCATTAACAGAGACACACACACAGACTGATGTAAGCTGAACCTGAACTAAAGGCCAGCAGTCTGGACGTGTGAGCTCAGTAGTTTGAACTAAATTTCACTTCCAGGTTTTACATTTTGGAGGTGAAACGAGAGCCGCTGGAAGCTCCTGGACGAGTCGTTTTACATTCCAGTCTGATATTTCTGGGAGTCATACTTGTGTTTAACATAACGGCGTTTTTCCACAAGCCTCTTAACGCGCCTTGTCACTCATTCATGCTAATGAAGCCTGTTTGTTAAAGCGGGTTAGATGCGTTATATTTAATTTTCAGTTCAGTGTCTGTTTTCCAGCTACAGCTTTGTTTAGAAACGCTCGGCTTAAACTCATCCAATAAATCCTTTGCAGGAGAAATATAAACGTTGGAGCCTGAACAATCAATCCAACATGGATTTAAATAAAAATGTTGTCTAACAAAAGCGGGGTAATATCTGTGGGCAAGGCTCGCCAAGGCCTTATGGAATCTATTTTCTGATGGCACAGAGCACAACAAGCCATGCTTATGTCTTCATGCTGCGTCTGCAGACAATCTTCAGCGGCGTCTCTGTTGTTGTGCCAGATATTTTCAGCCTTTTCTCTCCAAAAGCAAATCTCAAACAAGCGCTTCTGTCAGATCCTGAAGGCTACATGTTGGCATTAATCAAGACGACGTCCCTGATGGATAAAGACGTCAACGCTGGGAACTTGCAGGGGGGATGTTTTGCTTTATTTGATGAGAAAGTCCTCTGGGTAGACGGCGCAGCGTGCCGTGTTTGTGAGGAAACAGTTTTCCTATCTCTGTTTGACGGGAAAGGCTTCGATTTAAATGAGTTCGTCTTCGCAGCTGTGCAGATTCACACCTGTCAGGCCCGCGTTTGGCTCCTCCAGCCACGGTGGGACACACCGCAGGTTTCGCCGCCGGTCACATGACATCGTTTCCACGATGAAACACGGCAGACGGAGGTCAGGAAAAACAAGCAGCTTGTCAGCAGGAAGAGGAAAGCTGGCCTCCAGTTCTGCTGGTTGTTTGTGCTTTTTTAGCTTCCGCCGTGTGAGCTCAGCCTTTCACGTGTTGGATGAAGTTAGGCCAGAAGTTTGGAGTCCTGCTGGTTTAACTTCATTAAAAAGCAGCTTTGTGAGTCTGAACATCATCTGCAACAACAACGACCTTTACTAAACCTGCTGCAAATGTGATGAAATGTGCAGAAACACCATGTAGAAGCAGCCTGTCAGCTTTATAGTTTACCTCCTTCAGAGCTTCTCTTCACGTAACTTTCTGACCTTAAAAACGGGTTTCTGGCCTGTTTGGATGGAACGCTGGCATTTATTTTTACGCTGCTGGAGCCATTGATGCCCTGCAGCATCTCCAGACTGAAAAATCCCTTCAATTTTACTTCACAGACCGTGACAGGCTGATGTTTACGCACCTGTTCCCATTCCTGCTCTGATTTTATGACTATGGCTGTGTAGACAACAGCCTGACCTCTGACCCAGTCCAGGTAGCAACATGATAATATCAGCTGACATGAAACTATAAACTTCTTTCTAAAAGTATGCCGACACGCTCTCTGGAAATCCTCACTGCGCTGAAATCTTGTGGGTTAAAATCTGAATCCAGAGCTAAATTTACAGACTGTGTTCTAATGCGGCGCCAGCAGCTGGAAAGCACTCATTTAGCTCTTTTAGTGTAAAACATCATTAACAAAATATAAATAAAAGAATTTAATTTTAAATTAATTAAAATAAATCTATTAATTTAAAAAGAAATTAAATAATTCAATTTAAAATAAAATAAAAATTGAAAATAAAATAGTTCAATTTAAAATAAAAAAAATAAACGAAATTAAAAATAAAAATAAAAATGGAAAATAAGTTAATTGTTTTGATGAAATGATGGAACACGCGTGTAGTTTGCATATAAAAAACAAACAGCAACATGAGTCTGCCAACATGGAGCTTCATGCAGCTGATTGGCTGGAAACACCAACAACAGAGAGGGTTGTAGGAAACATGATCAATAAAGAGCTGAAACCAGATTATTATTTCCATTCCTGAGATTCAGTTCTGGCAGAATGCAGACCAGCAAGTAAAAGATTAATCTAAACTGTTTTTATTTTTATATTTCTGTTAAATGAAGTAGTTTTGTGCTTCTGATGTTTTATCCGATTTAAAAGCAGACAGATCATCGTGATGTCTCCCACCAGAGGTCGTAGCAGGACGGGTGAGAGGAAGACGGGCAGCCTTACTGGACTGGAGGACCCAGTAAGCCTCCATAGCACCTGCAGGAAGAGTTTTAGAAAACGCATCCTGAAACTCCCATTAGCGAAGGTGCAGAACAGGATTGGCGTGGTTGTAAGGAGAGAATCTGGACGATGCCTCACATCTGTCTGACCAACGCTGGTGTCTGGACCTACGCCGGTGTCTGGACCTACGCCGGTGTCTGGACCTACGCCGGTGAGTGGACCTACGCCGGTGTCTGACCTACGCCGGTGTCTGGACCTACGCCGGTGAGTGGACCTACGCCGGTGTCGGACCTACGCCGGTGTCGGACCTACGCCGGTGAGTGGACCTACGCCGGTGTCGGACCTACGCCGGTGTCTGGACCTACGCCGGTGTCTGGACCTACGCCGGTGAGTGGACCTACGCCGGTGAGTGGACCTACGCCGGTGTCTGGACCTACGCCGGTGAGTGGACCTACGCCGGTGAGTGGACCTACGCCGGTGTCGGACCTACGCCGGTGTCGGACCTACGCCGGTGAGTGGACCTACGCCGGTGTCGGACCTACGCCGGTGTCTGGACCTACGCCGGTGTCTGGACCTACGCCGGTGTCGGACCTACGCCGGTGAGTGGACCTACGCCGGTGTCGGACCTACGCCGGTGTCTGGACCTACGCCGGTGTCTGGACCTACGCCGGTGAGTGGACCTACGCCGGTGTCTGACCTACGCCGGTGTCTGGACCTACGCCGGTGTCGGACCTACGCCGGTGTCTGACCTACGCCGGTGTCTGGACCTACGCCGGTGTCTGACCTACGCCGGTGTCTGGACCTACGCCGGTGTCTGGACCTACGCCGGTGTCTGGACCTACGCCGGTGTCTGACCTACGCCGGTGTCTGACCTACGCCGGTGTCTGGACCTACGCCGGTGTCTGGACCTACGCCGGTGTCTGGACCTAAGCCGGTGTCTGGACCTACGCCGGTGTCTGACCTACGCCGGTGTCTGACCTACGCCGGTGTCTGACCTACGCCGGTGTCTGGACCTACGCCGGTGTCTGGACCTAAGCCGGTGTCTGACCTACGCCGGTGTCTGACCTACGCCGGTGTCTGACCTACGCCGGTGTCTGGACCTACGCCGGTGAGTGGACCTACGCCGGTGTCTGGACCTACGCCGGTGTCTGGACCTACGCCGGTGAGTGGACCTACGCCGGTGTCGGACCTACGCCGGTGTCTGGACCTACGCCGGTGTCTGGACCTACGCCGGTGAGTGGACCTACGCCGGTGTCGGACCTACGCCGGTGTCTGGACCTACGCCGGTGTCGGACCTACGCCGGTGTCTGGACCTACGCCGGTGTCTGGACCTACGCCGGTGTCTGGACCTACGCCGGTGTCTGGACCTACGCCGGTGAGTGGACCTACGCCGGTGTCGGACCTACGCCGGTGTCTGGACCTACGCCGGTGTCTGGACCTACGCCGGTGAGTGGACCTACGCCGGTGTCGGACCTACGCCGGTGTCTGGACCTACGCCGGTGTCGGACCTACGCCGGTGTCTGGACCTACGCCGGTGTCTGGACCTACGCCGGTGTCTGGACCTACGCCGGTGTCGGACCTACGCCGGTGTCTGGACCTACGCCGGTGTCTGGACCTACGCCGGTGTCTGGACCTACGCCGGTGTCTGACCTACGCCGGTGTCTGGACCTACGCTGGTGTCTGACCTACGCCGGTGTCTGGACCTACGCCGGTGTCGGACCTACGCCGGTGTCTGGACCTACGCCGGTGTCGGACCTACGCCGGTGTCTGGACCTACGCCGGTGTCTGGACCTACGCCGGTGTCTGGACCTACGCCGGTGTCTGGACCTACGCCGGTGTCGGACCTACGCCGGTGTCTGGACCTACGCCGGTGTCTGGACCTACGCCGGTGTCTGGACCTACGCCGGTGTCTGACCTACGCCGGTGTCTGGACCTACGCTGGTGTCTGACCTACGCCGGTGTCTGGACCTACGCCGGTGTCTGGACCTACGCCGGTGTCTGGACCTACGCCGGTGTCTGACCTACGCCGGTGAGTGGACCTACGCCGGTGTCTGACCTACGCCGGTGTCTGGACCTACGCCGGTGTCTGGACCTACGCCGGTGTCTGGACCTACGCCGGTGTCTGACCTACGCCGGTGAGTGGACCTACGCCGGTGTCTGGACCTACGCCGGTGTCTGACCTACGCCGGTGTCTGGACCTAAGCCGGTGTCTGACCTACGCCGGTGTCTGGACCTACGCCGGTGTCTGACCTACGCCGGTGTCTGGACCTACGCCGGTGTCTGGACCTACGCCGGTGTCTGGACCTAAGCCGGTGTCTGACCTACGCCGGTGTCTGACCTACGCCGGTGTCTGGACCTACGCCGGTGTCTGGACCTACGCTGGTGTCTGGACCTACGCCGGTGTCTGGACCTACGCCGGTGTCTGGACCTACGCCGGTGTCTGACCTACGCCGGTGTCTGGACCTACGCCGGTGTCTGGACCTACGCCGGTGTCTGACCTACGCCGGTGTCTGGACCTACGCCGGTGTCTGGACCTACGCCGGTGTCTGGACCTACGCCGGTGTCTGACCTACGCCGGTGTCTGGACCTACGCCGGTGTCTGGACCTACGCCGGTGTCTGACCTACGCCGGTGAGTGGACCTACGCCGGTGTCTGGACCTACGCCGGTGTCTGGACCTAAGCCGGTGTCTGGACCTACGCCGGTGTCTGGACCTACGCCGGTGAGTGGACCTACGCCGGTGTCTGGACCTACGCCGGTGTCTGGACCTACGCCGGTGTCGGACCTACGCCGGTGAGTGGACCTACGCCGGTGTCTGGACCTACGCCGGTGTCTGGACCTACGCCGGTGTCGGACCTACGCCGGTGTCTGGACCTACGCCGGTGTCTGGACCTACGCCGGTGTCTGACCTACGCCGGTGAGTGGACCTACGCCGGTGTCTGGACCTACGCCGGTGTCTGGACCTACGCCGGTGTCTGGACCTACGCTGGTGAGTGGACCTACGCCGGTGTCTGGACCTACGCCGGTGTCTGGACCTACGCCGGTGTCTGGACCTACGCCGGTGTCTGACCTACGCCGGTGTCTGACCTACGCCGGTGAGTGGACCTACGCCGGTGTCTGACCTACGCCGGTGTCTGGACCTACGCCGGTGTCTGGACCTACGCCGGTGTCTGACCTACGCCGGTGTCTGACCTACGCCGGTGAGTGGACCTACGCCGGTGTCTGGACCTACGCCGGTGTCTGGACCTACGCCGGTGTCTGACCTACGCCGGTGTCTGGACCTACGCCGGTGTCTGGACCTACGCTGGTGAGTGGACCTACGCCGGTGTCTGGACCTACGCCGGTGTCTGGACCTACGCCGGTGTCTGACCTACGCCGGTGTCTGGACCTACGCCGGTGTCTGGACCTACGCCGGTGTCTGGACCTACGCTGGTGAGTGGACCTACGCCGGTGTCTGGACCTACGCCGGTGTCTGACCTACGCCGGTGTCTGACCTACGCCGGTGTCTGGACCTACGCCGGTGTCTGACCTACGCCGGTGAGTGGACCTACGCTGGTGTCTGACCTACGCCGGTGAGTGGACCTACGCCGGTGTCTGGACCTACGCCGGTGTCTGGACCTACGCCGGTGTCTGGACCTAAGCCGGTGTCTGGACCTAAGCCGGTGTCTGGACCTACGCTGGTGAGTGGACCTACGCCGGTGTCTGGACCTAAGCCGGTGTCTGGACCTAAGCCGGTGTCTGGACCTACGCTGGTGAGTGGACCTACGCTGGTGAGTGGACCTACGCCGGTGTCTGGACCTAAGCCGGTGTCTGGACCTAAGCCGGTGTCTGGACCTACGCTGGTGAGTGGACCTACGCCGGTGTCTGGACCTACGCCGGTGTCTGGACCTACGCCGGTGTCTGGACCTACGCTGGTGAGTGGACCTACGCCGGTGTCTGGACCTACGCTGGTGTCTGGAGCAGAGCGGCAGATGACAGGAAACAGAGCAAAAGGCGGTACTTACTGGTCGTCTGGCGTTAGCTGCACTGGTTCGTTGGTAAACTGCGTGTCGAAGTTCTCCAGACCGTACTCGTCAGAGGTTTGAGGTTGGAAAGGTGGCGTCATCTCCTTCTTCTCCAGCTGAAGAGAAACAAACGGGAAGCTTCATCACGTGTTCCATGTTGGGAAACATTTAGCTAAACTGGTGCGACTGGAAACGTAAGAACAGACACTGAGGAGTTTTAACGATGAGTAGCAGCTTGTATGAACTCAAAACACACTTTCAGAAGCAGACTGGAAACCAGTTCAGATGGTTTGGCGTGTTTCAGAGAGACGTTGCGTGTTTGGGAACGCCAGTTCTCCGTCCTCGCCGTTTCCTTACACGTAGGTTTATCCAGGAAACCAGTTTTAACCTCATGACTAACAAAACCAGACGTCATGACGCTTCTGGAGGAAGCCAGAAGAACAGCCAGCTCCATACTGGTCACCAGGCTGCAAGACCAGCACCGAACTGGGAGGAGACCATTCCCAGAGCAGCCTTACTGATCCCAGTCCGGCTCCGCTTGCTGGGAAAGCCGCCTCGTTTAGGGAAACGTGGGAACGCACAATCCTCATCCAGCGCAGGACTCGGTCCGATTCAGGCCGACCACATACAGGACCTGATCCACCCAGACCACTAGGACCTGATCCACCCAGACCACTAGGACCTGATCCACCCGATCACCAGAACCTGATCCACCCAGACCAGTAGGACCTGATCCACCAGACGACTAGGACCTGATCCACCCAGACCACCAGGACCTGATACACCTAGACCACCAGGACCTGATTCACCAGACCAGTAGGACCTGATCCACCAGACCACTAGGACCTGATCCACCCGACCACCAGGACCTGATCCACCAGACTACTAGGACCTGATCCACCCGACCAGTAGGACCGGATCCACTAGACCACCCAGACCAGTAGGACCTGATCCACCAGACCAGTAGGACCTGATCCACCCGATCACCAGAACCTGATCCACCCAGACCAGTAGGACCTGATCCACCAGACGACTAGGACCTGATCCACCCAGACCACCAGGACCTGATACACCTAGACCACCAGGACCTGATTCACCTAGACCAGTAGGACCGGATCCACTAGACCACCCAGAGTAGAACCTGATCCGCCAGACCACCAGAACCTGATCCACCAGACCACCAGGAACTGATTCACGTAGACCAGTAGGACCGGATCCACCAGACCACTAGGACCTGATCCACCCAGACCAGTAGGACCTGATCCACCAGACCAGTAGGACCTGATCCACCAGACCACCAGGACCTGATTCACCTAGACCAGTAGGACCTGATCCACCAGACCACTAGGACCTGATCCACCCAGACCAGTAGGACCTGATCCACCAGACCACCAGGACCTGATTCACCTAGACCAGTAGGACCTGATCCACCAGACCACCAGGACCTGATTCACCTAGACCAGTAGGACCTGATCCACCAGACCACTAGGACCTGATCCACCCAGACCAGTAGGACCTGATCCACCAGACCAGTAGGACCTGATCCACCCGATCACCAGAACCTGATCCACCCAGACCAGTAGGACCTGATCCACCAGACGACTAGGACCTGATCCACCCAGACCACCAGGACCTGATACACCTAGACCACCAGGACCTGATTCACCAGATCCGTAGGACCTGATCCACCAGACCACTAGGACCTGATCCACCAGACCACCAGGACCTGATCCACCAGACTACTAGGACCTGATCCACCCGACCAGTAGGACCGGATCCACTAGACCACCCAGAGTAGAACCTGATCCGCCAGACCACCAGAACCTGATCCACCAGACCACCAGGACCTGATTCACCTAGACCAGTAGAACCTGATCCACTAGACCACTAGGACCTGATCCACCCAGACCAGTAGGACCTGATCCACCGGACCAGTAGGACCTGATCCACCAGACCACCAGGACCTGATTCACCTAGACCAGTAAGACCTGATCCACCAGACCACCAGGACCTGATTCACCCAGACCAGTAGGACCTGATCCACCCAGACCACCAGGACCTGATATACCTAGACCACCAGGACCTGATTCACCAGACCAGTAGGACCTGATCCACCAAACCACTAGGACCTGATCCACCAGACCACCAGGACCTGATCCACCAGACTACTAGGACCTGATCCACCCGACCAGTAGGACCGGATCCACTAGACCACCCAGACCAGTAGGACCGGATCCACCAGACCACCAGGACCTGATCCACCCAGACCACTAGGACCTGATACACCCAGACCAGTAGGACCTGATCCACCAGACCAGTAGGACCTGATCCACTAGACCACCAGACCACCAGAACCTGATCCACCAGACCACCAGGACCTGATTCACCTAGACCAGTAGGACCGGATCCACTAGACCACCCAGAGTAGAACCTGATCTGCCAGACCACCAGAACCTGATCCACCAGACCACCAGGACCTGATTCACCTAGACCAGTAGGACCTGATCCACCAGACCACTAGGACCTGATCCACCCAGACCAGTAGGACCTGATCCACCCAGACCAGTAGGACCTGATCCACCAGACCAGTAGGACCTGATCCACCAGACGACTAGGACCTGATCCACCCAGACCACCAGGACCTGATACACCTAGACCACCAGGACCTGATCCACCAGACTACTAGGACCTGATCCACCCGACCAGTAGGACCGGATCCACTAGACCACCCAGACCAGTAGGACCGGATCCACCAGACCACCAGGACCTGACCCACCCAGACCACTAGGACCTGATACACCCAGACCAGTAGGACCTGATCCACCAGACCAGTAGGACCTGATCCACTAGACCACCAGAACCTGATCCACCAGACCACCAGGACCTAATTCACCTAGACCAGTAGGACCGGATCCACTAGACCACCCAGAGTAGAACCTGATCCGCCAGACCACCAGAACCTGATCCACCAGACCACCAGGACCTGATTCACCTAGACCAGTAGGACCTGATCCACCAGACCACTAGGACCTGATCCACCCAGACCAGTAGGACCTGATCCACCAGACCAGTAGGACCTGATCCACCCGATCACCAGAACCTGATCCACCAGACCACCAGGACCTGATTCACCTAGACCAGTAGGACCTGATCCTCCAGACCACCAGAACCTGATCCACCAGACCACCAGGACCTGATTCACCTAGACCAGTAGGACCTGATCCACCAGACCACTAGGACCTGATCCACCCAGACCAGTAGGACCTGATCCACCAGACCAGTAGGACCTGATCCACCCGATTACCAGAACCTGATCCACCCAGACCAGTAGGACCTGATCCACCAGACGACTAGGACCTGATCCACCCAGACCACCAGGACCTGATACACCTAGACCACCAGGACCTGATTCACCAGACCAGTAGGACCTGATCCACCAGACCACTAGGACCTGATCCACCAGACCACCAGGACCTGATCCACCAGACTACTAGGACCTGATCCACCCGACCAGTAGGACCGGATCCACTAGACCACCCAGACCAGTAGGACCTGATCCACCCGATCACCAGAACCTGATCCACCCAGACCAGTAGGACCTGATCCACCAGACGACTAGGACCTGATCCACCCAGACCACCAGGACCTGATACACCTAGACCACCAGGACCTGATTCACCAGACCAGTAGGACCTGATCCACCAGACCACTAGGACCTGATCCACCCGACCACCAGGACCTGGTCCACCAGACTACTAGGACCTGATCCACCCGACCAGTAGGACCGGATCCACTAGACCACCCAGAGTAGAACCTGATCCGCCAGACCACCAGAACCTGATCCACCAGACCACCAGGAACTGATTCACCTAGACCAGTAGGACCTGATCCACCAGACCACTAGGACCTGATCCACCCAGACCAGTAGGACCTGATCCACCAGACGACTAGGACCTGATCCACCCAGACCACCAGGACCTGATACACCTAGACCACCAGGACCTGATTCACCAGACCAGTAGGACCTGATCCACCAGACCACTAGGACCTGATCCACCAGACCACCAGGACCTGATCCACCAGACTACTAGGACCTGATCCACCCGACCAGTAGGACCGGATCCACTAGACCACCCAGACCAGTAGGACCTGATCCACCAGACCACCAGAACCTGATCCACCAGACCACCAGGAACTGATTCACCTAGACCAGTAGGACCTGATCCACCAGACCACTAGGACCTGATCCACCCAGACCAGTAGGACCTGATCCACCAGACCACCAGGACCTGATTCACCTAGACCAGTAGGACCTGATTCACCTAGACCAGTAGGACCTGATCCACCTAGACCAGTAGGACCTGATTCACCTAGACCAGTAGGACCTGATCCACCAGACCACCAGGACCTGATTCACCTAGACCAGTAGGACCTGATTCACCTAGACCAGTAGGACCTGATCCACCTAGACCAGTAGGACCTGATTCACCTAGACCAGTAGGACCTGATCCACCAGACCACTAGGACCTGATTCACCCAGACCACCAGGACCTGATTCACCTAGACCAGTAGGACCTGATCCACCAGACCACCAGGACCTGATTCACCTAGACCAGTAGGACCTGATTCACCTAGACCAGTAGGACCTGATCCACCAGACCACTAGGACCTGATTCACCCAGACCAGTAGGACCTGATCCACCAGACCACCAGAACCTGATCCACCCAGACCAGTAGGACCTGATCCACCAGACCACCAGGACCTGATTCACCTAGACCAGTAGGACCTGATCCACCAGACCACCAGGACCTGATTCACCTAGACCAGTAGGACCTGATTCACCTAGACCAGTAGGACCTGATCCACCAGACCACTAGGACCTGATTCACCCAGACCAGTAGGACCTGATCCACCAGACCACCAGAACCTGATCCACCCAGACCAGTAGGACCTGATCCACCAGACTACTATCAAAACAACCTGATGTGCTGCTGCTCTCAGGACACCTGATGTTTACCTGAACACATCAGGCAGTGCTTTAATGGACGGATCCATCTTAAGGTCTGCACTGATCAACTGGTCTGAAATATTCCTGCTTCCTGTTGACAGCGAGGCCGGTCTGGACGTGCAAGCACCGACCTCGTCTGCAACGTAGGGGATGAAAAAGAGGAGTGCTGCGACCCGGCTGGTGTCATCGCTGCAGCTTCTGCCTGCTGGCTCGGACGTGCTGCGGTGGAAGACGGCAGCAGCGACGGCAGATCTGCAGAACGCAGAGCAGCACACCGCTGAGGCTGCAGAATAATTGTGCCTGAATGATTCATCATGGAGACTTTTTGTCTGGTGTGTTTCCATGGTTTCACATCAGTCCCTCATCCTGGTGAAATGAGCCTGGAGGACATTTTCAGAGAACACACTGAAGTCAGAAGCAGCGCAGGCTGGAACGTCTGCTGGAGGAATGGAGCAGAAACTACAGCCAGGCAGGCTGGAAGTCCCGACGGAGACGTCGGGGTGAAGACTCAGAGCAAAAGAAGCTGAGGTCATGTTCTTGTAGAACAAGAACAACGTTGTGGCTTCAACCTGGAAGATTAACAAGCTAAACCTGTTCCTCCACCAGAAGCCACAACTTTTCCTTGCTGTGACTTTGTCATTGTGGTTGGAGACGTTTGTGACTTCAACACATCAGCTGATCAGAACTTTCTTCTCGCGGGGCTTCGAGGAGTAGCATGTGGTTGATCGGACATGTGAGGCGGGAGTGGGTAACGTGGAACAGTTGATTGTGGTGGTGACAAAGTACGAACATGTTTAACCACCAAGTAACAACCTCCGGCAGTTAAAAGTGAAGCCTGTGCAGAAGTGCATAAAACTTCAGTTCCACCTTCATCCACTAGGGGCTGCAAAACAGAGCAAATCCCCATAGACTCCCATGTTAAAAAGACCAACTTCACAGCTGAAATAAACATGTTTACAGCAGAAATACACATGTTTACAGCAGGAATGAACATGTTTACAGCCAGAATAAACATGTTTACAGCAGAAATACACATGTTTACAGCAGGAATAAACATGTTTACAGCAGGAATAAACACATTTACAGCCGGAATAAACACGTTTACAGCAGAAATGAACATGTTTACAGCAGGAATAAACATGTTTACAGCCAGAATAAACATGTTTACAGCCAAAATAAACATGTTTACAGCAGGAATAAACATGTTTACAGCCAAAATAAACATGTTTACAGCCAAAATAAACATGTTTACAGCAGGAATAAACATGTTTACAGCCAGAATAAGCATGTTTACAGCAGAAATAAACATGTTTACAGCAGGAATAAACACGTTTACAGCAGAAATAAACATGTTTACAGGAGGAATAAACACATTTACAGGCCTGAATAAACACGTTTACAGCAGAAATAAACATATTTACAGCAGAAATAAACATGTTTACAGCAGGAATAAACACGTTTACAGCAGGAATAAACACGTTTACAGCAGGAATAAACATGTGTACAGCAGGAATAAACATGTTTACAGCAGAAATAAACATGTTTACAGCAGGAATAAACATGTTTACAGCAGGAATAAACATGTTTACAGCAGGAATAAACATGTTACAGCCGGAATAAACATGTTTACAGCCGAAATAAACATGTTTACAGCAGAAATAAACATGTTTACAGCAGAAATAAACATGTTTACAGCTGAAAAAAAACATGTTTACAGCAGGAATAAACACGTTTACCCGATCTACCGCTTCAAGTCAGAAGAACGTAGAACAACCGCGGTTGTTAGCCGGTTAACAACATGACTTAGCTTTAACCCACTTACCTCGGTTAGCTGGTTAGCTCCTGTTATCTCCAGGTTAGCTCGGTTAGCTCTTAGCTCCAGAAAGCTCGGAGTTCACTCGATGTCAATCATCCACCATGACGCTCACAGCCCCCCTCTCAGCTCCACCTCTTTGCCCATATTTGTATATTTGTATTGACACGCATGCCCCTGCCAAGATGGTGATGGTAGGAACCGCCCACCGAGCTTCAATTCAGCTCTTCAGAAACCTACGGGTGACGTCACGGAGGGTCCGCCCATCTTTTCTATACAGTCTATGGTTCCCACGTGGAGTTTAAAGAGACGCGTGCACAACCCACCCTGCTGCATGGAGCTTCTTGTGGAGGATGAATTAATGAAAACAAACATATTTATGGTTCTTGTGGAGTCAAGAAGAAGAAAGTTCTGGCTTCTTGCCATATTTGTTACGAGCTTTCCTCCGCGGTCGCCCCAAAACTCTGGAACTTTCTGGGAGGTCAGCTAGGACTGTAAGTGGTTTTAAGTCTCTTTTAAAAACTCATCTTTTTATGTTGACTTTTAACACCAGAGAGCAGGACCACTCTGTCTTTTCTGTCTTATTTTGTCTTTTAAATTATTTTATTGTCTTTCAACTGTTTTTATTTTTGTTCTTTTAATGTTGATTTATTTAATTTACTTGTCCAGCCCTTTGGGTTACCTTCTGGTATGTGAAAGTGCTATACAAATAAAGTTTTGATGGATTTACTCGCTTTGCTGCCCCTTTCCAGCAAGTAAACGGTACAGGAAGCTGAGACTCCAATGTTGGCATTTCAAAATAAAAGGTTCATCATACAATATCCTTTATATCTGTAAAATATCTGAAATAATGAAGGTGTGGCGACACGCCATGGCGTGTAAACGCACCGCGATCAGTGGCACGTAGTGGAAACTCTGCACATTTCTGGTCAGTATGAATGTTGGACATAAAGCAGAAAAAGCCCGATTCATATGGAGAAAAGTTTTGTTCTCTTTGTTAATTTGTGTAATTTCAGAATCGTACGCAGCAGAAACAGAGCGAGTCAAGCAGGTCAGAGCATCCTGCGACGTTCCGTGTCAACCTGCAGCTGGAAGCTGCTTCTCGTGTGTGAAGAGAAGCCATGACGTTTGTTCTGCCCATATGGGTCAGACTAGAAGCTACAAACAGAATCATGTGCCGTTCAGCTTCCCTCTCTATCAAACTGCCCCATCTTCCCTCACTTTCTCCATCTTTCCATTGATTTGCTAATGTCTTTTTTTTAGCTTTTTCTGCACCTACCTACACTGCAGTCAGTTTCACCCCCTCACATCCTGTCTCCAGCTTTCTGCTCTCCGTCTGTCCAACTCATTTTCAGTGCTTTTATCGCTCCACATCCCTCTCCTCCTACTCTGCCGGTCTCTCTGATGTGTTGTCGGGCTGCAGGAGCGGTGTGGTGGCAATGCTGCTGGCCTGCAACGAGTGCAGCACCTCCACACATGCACACGGACGCCGTCCCCGAGGCCAGAGACCACATGAAGGACGTACGAAAGCGTCTCAGAGAAGCCGTGGACTCTCAGTGACAGCCTCTGCTTCAGCGTGCTTCTTCCAGCAGCATCGATGCAGCGGTCAGATCTGGTGATTTGTCCTACAGTAAATCACTCACACACACACACTTACCCAGCAGCACCAGATTAAACGCTGAGTGCTGCTTCAGCCATCTACAAACACGCCTCCACATGAACGAGCAGAAAGAAGTTCCTGCTGCTTTTAGGTGCCTTCCGTTCAATCGGCCAGCCGGGGTCGGGTCTAAGGCATCGCACACACAGATGTGTGACTAAAGGCCTTTACACACCGGGATCGGAGCGAATAGACGACATGAAGAATCATTCAGAGGTGAATTTTTAACGTTTCCTGATCGAGCCCCGACTCCAGTGGGCTGCAAAGAAAGGACAGAAAGAGGCGCTGAGTCTGTCCAGCTCTGCAGAGGAAGTCGAGGAGTTTCAGTGTTTAATCCAGGATCTGAAGCGGGACCACGAGCGCTTCAGATCAAACTTCAGCTCGGCGGTGGGACAGCTGGAGGACCTGCTTTAGCTGCTTGTTTTAGAAGCAGAGAAGAAATAAAGACGCTCGGCGGTGATGATAAAACGTCTGAATGAAACGGAGAAAGTTCGCCTGCAGAGCAGCAACAGGTGATCAGTCGACACGGCTTCTCTGATTGGTCCATTAGACATCTGTCAGATGTAAATGTTTAAAATATTGACCTCAGTTGTAAAAACAAATCATGTAAAAACCCTGGATGGAGTTTAGTCGCTGATGCGAACGTTCACATTGATTGATCCAATAGAAAATATTGCTGTGTGAATTATTTGGACGAAATATTCTGAGTGGGTGTGTAAAGGTCGGCTTCTGGTCCGGGTTGCTTTTCCTCCACGTCGGGGCGGCGTACACGCTGACTACGTTACATTTAGTGTCATGTGTCCTGTTCTTACGGCGTCACTCCCCTTTAGGAGCGGTGTGTCCTCCCGCTCAGAGAAACTCTGGTTGGAAGTTCATTCTCTTGCTTGTGTATGGATTAGCAGCGGTTTGTGTGTAAACGGGTTATAGACGAAGCGTGCACAGCGTGCACGGCGTGCAGACACCAGTCTGTCTGTGTTTAATCTGTTCATCTTTATTCCTGCCTGCTTCCTTTTCATAAAGTCTCACTTTATAACACAAACATTCTCCCTGGAGAAGCTGCCGTCAGACAAATAGCTTCCTTCATCCCCAAAAATGTTGCAAAATGTAAATATCTGAATAAAAAACTGGTGATGGAAACAACGACATTTCCTCTTAAATAATGCTAAAAAAGTTTTACACTTCTCACGAGGTGCTTTTCCAGACAGGTCCATGCAGGAGTATGGTGGGGGTATGTCACGTCCACATTTCCACGCCTCCGACACGATGCAGGGCTGACCTGACCAGTTTGTCTCAGGTAACGATGGACGGAGGAGGAGAGGAGATCTTTTAATGTCCCCTCCAGCCTCGATGGAATCAGACATGACGGATAAGCTGTGGAAAATCCACAGCAAGTGGAAACCCTGAAACAATGCTGCCTGGAACCTGACCAAGGCCGCCATAAGACGAGATTTCAGAGAACTGGAGCTTCTGCACTGAACACCGTTCAGTGGAAACTCCTGCAAGCTGGAATCGTAGTTTGTTGAAATCCTGCAACTATTACTTTTACTGTGTGAAAACTGTAAAGGAAACAGCAACAGAGGCCCTAAAAACAGCTTCAGACGTCAGTGGAGGACGTCGTTTTGGCTTTACAGGCGACTGAAAGAGCAGGGAAACATTTCAAGCCGGTCTACGGTCAAACTGGTCACATGACAGAAACCCAGGTCTGGTTCTGTTTCCGTGTTAATAAAGCTGAATGCTAAAGTTATTTCTGAGCTTAAATCTTCGATAAAAAGTCCATTTTGAATGTGTGCAGCTGACTTTCAGCAGCTCTACGAGGTGGACGGATCGTTCTACAACATGCAGGACGAGGGGGATGGATATCATGTTTCCTGTTTAGATTTGATCTCAGAGCCATTTATAAAATCCAAACGACCGATTTCCTTGCTGCACTCCTCCGCCTGGCGGTTCTCTGGCAGCATGAGGTGCATCTGGAGGGGGAATAAAGCACGGCGGCAGGTAAATGATATTCAAAGTGTCATCTTTTCAGAGAGAAAACTCAGCGCTCCCCCAGGAGATGTCTGATGAATATTAAAACGTGGTAACAACAGCAGCGGCGTGCCAGGCCTGTCAGGTAAGGAGACAGGTTGCTCGTTTCAGGGCAGAGAGCGTCACTTCTCCACCTCTCTCAGCTTTGTCAGCTTGTTGTTTCCACGGCACAACGTGGAAGCTTTGTCGCTGGGCTGAGGATTTCAACCGGCTTTGATTTCTCTCCCGAGTTTCTCTTTGGTGTGTACTTCACAGGCATGGAGGCAGCGCTCATTAACACACCGACCACGGTTTCACTGCAACCATCTCACGAGAGACACTGTGACAATGAAGGTAAAGAAATGGTTGTAATTCATCTTAAATAGGCGTTTGTGCTGCTGTCTAATGAAACATGGTCCTGTAGCTGTAGACTGGTTACAGCTAGCTCTCCCTGCTTTCACATAAACAGGATAAAATCAGTCAAAATGTTCTGTGAAGTTTCCTGCTTTTCACTCGGCAAAATGTGACTTTTTCACGTCACAGAGAGAAAAATAGTGAAGTCAGAAAGAACCAGAGTGATATTAGCAAAGCCCTCGGTTCCACCCAACACGAAAGCGGCTTCACAGCTGATCCTGGCTGTTCTTTCTGATCTCAGCTGATCCTGGCTGTTCTTTCTGATCTCAGCTGATCCTGGCTGTTCTTTCTGATCTCAGCTGATCCTGGCTGTTCTTTCTGATCTCAGCTGATCCTGGCTGTTCTTTCTGATCTCAGCTGATCAGATTCTCATGGTGATGAGGTGGAACGGGAGATTCTCATCATGATGAGGTGGAACGGGAGATTCTCATGGTGATGAGGTGGAACGGGAGATTCTCATGGTGATGAGGTGGAATGGGAGATTCTCATCATGATGAGGTGGAACGGGAGATTTTCATGGTGATGAGGTGGAACGGGAGATTCTCATCGTGATGAGGTGGAACGGAAGATTCTCATCATGATGAGGTGGAACGGGAGATTCTCATGGTGATGAGTTGGAACGGGAGATTCTCATGGTGATGAGGTGGAACGGGAGGTTCTCATCATGATGAGGTGGAACGGGAGATTCTCATGGTGATGAGGTGGAACGGGAGATTCTCATGGTGATGAGGTGGAACGGGAGATTCTCATGGTGATGAGGTGGAACGGGAGATTCTCATGGTGATGAGGTGGAACGGGAGATTCTCATGGTGATGAGGTGGAACGGGAGATTCTCATGGTGATGAGGTGGAACGGGAGATTCTCATGGTGATGAGGTGGAACGGGAGATTCTCATGGTGATGAGGTGGAACGGGAGATTCTCATGGTGATGAGTTGGAACGGGAGATTCTCATGATGATGAGGTGGAACGGGAGATTCTCATCATGATGAGGTGGAACGGGAGATTCTCATCATGATGAGGTGGAACGGGAGATTCTCATGGTGATGAGTTGGAACGGGAGATTCTCATGATAATGAGGTGGAACGGGAGATTCTCATCATGATGAGGTGGAACGGGAGATTCTCATCATGATGAGGTGGAACGGGAGATTCTCATCATGATGAGGTGGAACGGGAGATTCTCATCTTGATGAGGTGGAACGGGAGATTCTCATCATGATGAGGTGGAACGGGAGATTCTCATGGTGATGAGTTGGAACGGGATATTCTCATGGTGATGAGGTGGAAGGGGAGGTTCTCATCATGATGAGGTGGAACGGGAGATTCTCATCATGATGAGGTGGAACGGGAGATTCTCATGGTGATGAGGTGGAACGGGAGATTCTCATGGTGATGAGGTGGAACGGGAGATTCTCATGGTGATGAGGTGGAACGGGAGATTCTCATCGTGATGAGGTGGAACGGGAGATTCTCATCGTGATGAGGTGGAACGGGAGATTCTCATCGTGATGAGGTGGAACGGGAGATTCTCATGGTGATGAGGTGGAACGGGAGATTCTCATCGTGATGAGGTGGAACGGGAGATTCTCATGGTGATGTGGTGGAACGGGAGATTCTCATGGTGATGTGGTGGAACGGGAGATTCTCATGGTGATGAGGTGGAACGGGAGATTCTCATGGTGATGAGGTGGAACGGGAGATTCTCATGGTGATGAGTTGGAACGGGAGATTCTCATGGTGATGAGGTGGAACGGGAGGTTCTCATCGTGATGAGGTGGAACGGGAGATTCTCATCATGATGAGGTGGAACGGGAGATTCTCATGGTGATGAGGTGGAACGGGAGATTCTCATGGTGATGAGGTGGAACGGGAGATTCTCATGGTGATGAGGTGGAACGGGAGATTCTCATGGTGATGAGGTGGAACGGGAGATTCTCATGGTGATGAGGTGGAATGGGAGATTCTCATGGTGATGAGGTGGAACGGGAGATTCTCATCATGATGAGGTGGAATGGGAGATTCTCATGGTGATGAGGTGGAACGGGAGATTCTCATCATGATGAGGTGGAACGGGAGATTTTCATGGTGATGAGGTGGAATGGGAGATTCTCATGGTGATGAGGTGGAACGGGAGATTCTCATCATGATGAGGTGGAACGGGAGATTCTCATCATGATGAGGTGGAATGGGAGATTCTCATCATGATGAGGTGGAACGGGAGATTTTCATGGTGATGAGGTGGAACGGGAGATTCTCATCGTGATGAGGTGGAACGGAAGATTCTCATCATGATGAGGTGGAACGGGAGATTCTCATGGTGATGAGTTGGAACGGGAGATTCTCATGGTGATGAGGTGGAACGGGAGGTTCTCATCATGATGAGGTGGAACGGGAGATTCTCATGGTGATGAGGTGGAACGGGAGATTCTCATGGTGATGAGGTGGAACGGGAGATTCTCATGGTGATGAGGTGGAACGGGAGATTCTCATGGTGATGAGGTGGAACGGGAGATTCTCATGGTGATGAGGTGGAACGGGAGATTCTCATGGTGATGAGGTGGAACGGGAGATTCTCATGGTGATGAGGTGGAACGGGAGATTCTCATGGTGATGAGTTGGAACGGGAGATTCTCATGATGATGAGGTGGAACGGGAGATTCTCATCATGATGAGGTGGAACGGGAGATTCTCATCATGATGAGGTGGAACGGGAGATTCTCATGGTGATGAGTTGGAACGGGAGATTCTCATGATAATGAGGTGGAACGGGAGATTCTCATCATGATGAGGTGGAACGGGAGATTCTCATCATGATGAGGTGGAACGGGAGATTCTCATCATGATGAGGTGGAACGGGAGATTCTCATCTTGATGAGGTGGAACGGGAGATTCTCATCATGATGAGGTGGAACGGGAGATTCTCATGGTGATGAGTTGGAACGGGATATTCTCATGGTGATGAGGTGGAAGGGGAGGTTCTCATCATGATGAGGTGGAACGGGAGATTCTCATCATGATGAGGTGGAACGGGAGATTCTCATGGTGATGAGGTGGAACGGGAGATTCTCATGGTGATGAGGTGGAACGGGAGATTCTCATGGTGATGAGGTGGAACGGGAGATTCTCATCGTGATGAGGTGGAACGGGAGATTCTCATCGTGATGAGGTGGAACGGGAGATTCTCATCGTGATGAGGTGGAACGGGAGATTCTCATGGTGATGAGGTGGAACGGGAGATTCTCATCGTGATGAGGTGGAACGGGAGATTCTCATGGTGATGTGGTGGAACGGGAGATTCTCATGGTGATGTGGTGGAACGGGAGATTCTCATGGTGATGAGGTGGAACGGGAGATTCTCATGGTGATGAGGTGGAACGGGAGATTCTCATGGTGATGAGTTGGAACGGGAGATTCTCATGGTGATGAGGTGGAACGGGAGGTTCTCATCGTGATGAGGTGGAACGGGAGATTCTCATCATGATGAGGTGGAACGGGAGATTCTCATGGTGATGAGGTGGAACGGGAGATTCTCATGGTGATGAGGTGGAACGGGAGATTCTCATGGTGATGAGGTGGAACGGGAGATTCTCATGGTGATGAGGTGGAACGGGAGATTCTCATGGTGATGAGTTGGAACGGGAGATTCTCATGATGATGAGGTGGAACGGGAGATTCTCATCATGATGAGGTGGAACGGGAGATTCTCATCATGATGAGGTGGAACGGGAGATTCTCATCATGATGAGGTGGAACGGGAGATTCTCATGGTGATGAGTTGGAACGGGAGATTCTCATGATGATGAGGTGGAACTGGAGATTCTCATCATGATGAGGTGGAACGGGAGATTCTCATCATGATGAGGTGAAACGGGAGATTCTCATCATGATGAGGTGGAACGGGAGATTCTCATCGTGATGAGGTGGAACGGGAGATTCACATGGTGATGAGGTGGAACGGGAGATTCTCATGGTGATGAGGTGGAACGGGAGATTCTCATCATGATGAGGTGGAATGGGAGATTCTCATCATGATGAGGTGGAACGGGAGATTCTCATGGTGATGAGGTGGAACGGGAGATTCTCATCTTGATGAGGTGGAACGGGAGATTCTCATCATGATGAGGTGGAACGGGAGATTCTCATGGTGATGAGGTGGAACGGGAGATTCTCATCGTGATGAGGTGGAACGGGAGATTCTCATGGTGATGAGGTGGAACGGGAGATTCTCGTGATGAGGTGGAACGGGAGATTCTCATCTTGATGAGGTGGAACGGGAGGTTCTCATCATGATGAGGTGGAACGGGAGATTCTCATCATGATGAGGTGGAACGGGAGATTCTCATGGTGATGAGGTGGAACGGGAGATTCTCATCGTGATGAGGTGGAACGGGAGATTCTCATCGTGATGAGGTGGAACGGGAGATTCTCATGGTGATGAGGTGGAACGGGACATTCTCATCGTGATGAGGTGGAACGCGAGATTCTCATGGTGATGTGGTGGAACGGGAGATTCTCATGGTGATGAGGTGGAACGGGAGATTCTCATGGTGATGAGGTGGAACGGGAGATTCTCATGGTGATGAGGTGGAACTGGAGATTCTCATGGTGATGAGGTGGAACGGGAGATTCTCATGGTGATGAGGTGGAACGGGAGATTCTCATGGTGATGAGGTGGAACGGGAGATTCTCATGGTGATGTGGTGGAACGGGAGATTCTCATGGTGATGTGGTGGAACGGGAGATTCTCATGGTGATGAGGTGGAACGGGAGATTCTCATGGTGATGTGGTGGAACGGGAGATTCTCATGGTGATGAGGTGGAACGGGAGATTCTCATGGTGATGAGGTGGAACGGGAGATTCTCATGGTGATGAGGTGGAACGGGAGATTCTCATCGTGATGAGGTGGAACGGGAGATTCTCATGGTGATGTGGTGGAACGGGAGATTCTCATGGTGATGTGGTGGAACGGGAGATTCTCATGGTGATGAGGTGGAACGGGAGATTCTCATGGTGATGAGGTGGAACGGGAGATTCTCATGGTGATGAGGTGGAACGGGAGATTCTCATGGTGATGAGGTGGAACGGGAGATTCTCATGGTGATGAGGTGGAACGGGAGATTTTCCCTGCCTGCACTGATCACCTCTACATACATCCGTTCACAACTGGACACGTGGATTTCAGATGACTCCACCCTTGTTTTGTAACTTTCTAAAGCCACGTTTGTCCATGTGATCTACAGAATCAATGAAACCACGTAAACACACACACGTCTTTCAGACGGTGTAAATATGTGAGCGATTAGGAATTCACTTTTATTTGCCTTTTGGCTCCACACAGGGGGGAGTTTTGCAGCCGAATGTTTATAACTGCATCATTCATTTTTAATACCCACTCAAACAACAGCCCTACCTCACTGATGTGCCTGCTCAGATCATAAAGAGGAGAGTGTGTTCTGCGTTGTTTCAGCTCTTCATATGTACAGTAAACACACACAGTGGAGGATGATGAAGGCTCTGCAGAATGCATGATGGCAGCTGCGCCCTGCTCTCCCTCTCTAAGCTGACGAACATTAAATGTGGGCGTGCAATGTTTATTCTTTGTTGTTTTTACAGCAGCTCTCAGTAAACTGACAGGTTGTTCAGTCAAACCCAGATCATCAGTGTGCAGCTGTCTGTCAGGAGGCAGCACACACATTCCTGATGATGATGATGATGATGACTGGAATCTGCAGTGGGTTGCCTTCCTCCCCACTACTCTGTTTAACTGGAGTCACACAGAGAAGTTTTTCCTCTTAACTTCTAATCTAAAAGGTCTAATCAGTGAATGAAGAAGTAAACACCGTTCTACTGATGCAGAAAAAGCCATGAACATCTCTAATAGAAGGAAGGGTCAGTCCTGGTGCGCACCAGACTAAACAAAGACAGGAGATCTTCAACAGCGTCCCGGTTTCAGGAATCTAGCAAACCCAAGTTATCCGATTCGCACTCAGGGTTAAGTTCAGGTTCTGAAGTTCAGCTGCTTTAGGGAGATGTACATCTACAGCTAGCAAACATCTGCACTCTTATAGGGCCGATAATCAATTCACCAATTTATAACACCTCTGCGAGAAGCGAGAACTTCCTTCTTGCTCTCATGGACCTGGTTGGGGACGAGCAGAACTTTCTTCCCGTGTTAGTATCATGTGATCAGTTGGACATTTGCAGTGGGCGTGGCTAACGTGAAAAAGCATTAATTTTTCCTGATGTAAGAAGAATGGATAGTTTTGATAAGCAGGCGATCGAGGTGGCGAGAAAGTAGGAACATATGTGGATCATTCTGAGCTTCCATCCCTGATCATGTGACCTGCACGTTGGCAACGTTCGTGGTGGTAAACAGATAAAGAAAGCCGGCTAGCTGCTAGCGGTTCAGCTGCTAAAGCTGGCTCCTCCTGTGTGTCTGGATGTCCCAGACCGCCTGCTGACCCTGAACGACGGGATAAATGTGTTTGTGCCATCAGAGCAGATACCTGGAAGCCCCTTGGCTGTGTTAGCAGCACCTTGTTGCTGTTAAGCAGCAACTAAAGTTTCTCTCAGCGTAAAAGCGACTGCCATGACGTTGGTTGGATATGTGACAGATTCAGGTTTCACCCCGTTGTGAATGCAGGTATGGAGACGAGAGTTTCAGTGTTGATGGAAAGTTACAGACTTTTATTCCTTTGCTGTGTCAATAAACAGTCATAAACTAGAAAAGCCCTCAGAGAGCGCAGACCTCCACCAAGCATATTGTGATTAACACCCAACATAACTTCAAAGTGATCCAGAATCCAGAATCTGTTCTGGATCTCCACCAAAATGTAATCATTTGTTCCTTGTGAGACCCCCAACATATCCTGAAAATTTCATCAAAATCCATCAATAACTTTCTGAGTAATGTTGCTGACAGACAACCAAACAACCAAAACGGAGGTAATTAAAAGACCAAGTAAACAAAGTCCGCAGCAATACGTTAACATAAATATTGGACCCTCGTGTCCACCCAGCGCCATGGAAACAAACAAACAGCGCCTCTTCTGGAAGCACACATCCCACAGATTCCAGTCAGACCAGTTTAATGTCGCTAAGATTCACTCAACCAGAGTCAGAAGAAGCTGAATTTATGCTTCACATCTGAAAAACATCATTACATATTCTGTCTTACCTTTGCTGTTTGCCTCCTAAACTTTAATCCACCGACATAAAACTGCATTCAGTAAAGCAACTACGTTTCCCATGATGCTTCAGGAGTAGTTAGGCGGACAAAATCACAGTTTTCTGCCCGGTAACACCAGTTTGATTGGACGACAACAGATGTCAGTCATTCAGCGTCACAAACATTTCCTGTGTTGTCGGTGCCGATTGGTCACATTTATGTAAACATGATGACATCATCACTGAATCACACGATCAGAAAGAGCGTTCTGTCATACTGATCGGCCAATCAGAGCCAGAGTTACACGCATTACGCACACGCCCACTGCATACGATGACGTGGTCGTCAGTGGCGCGGTGTCTGATTTGTACTTTTTATTCAAAAAACAGAATCCAGGATCTCTTCCGGATCGCCACCAAGATTTCATCATTTGTTCCTCGTGACACCCCAAACATATCCCCAAGATTTCATTAAAATCCATCCATAATGTTTTCACTACTGTTGCTAACAGACAAACTCCAACGAAAACAACATAACCTCCTTAGCAGAGGTAAATATTCATGTTTTCTCACAGTAACTAAATAAAACACAAAGACGTCATTTCTACATCACGTTAACGTTATCTGTGTCTGCTGGCTTTTACTTTGACATGAAGAGGAAACACTTTGGGGAACTTCCCACAGCTGGAGGTCTGATTCCCATCCTGCCGCCAGACTTTAATAAACCTCCAACCAGCTGGAAGCTTTCAGATCTGCTCCTGTGAAGCTGAGCAGCCCAATGTAAACATGCTGGGAAGCTAAATCTGCTAGCTAAAATCCATCAGGATTGGAGGTCTGTAAACCAGGATGTTGGAAAACCATGCAGGTCTAGAGCACCACCAGCCCTCATCCAGCCAGTTCTTACCTGGTCCCAGTCTATACTGCGGAAAAATGTGTGCGACTTGATGTCAGTGAAGCCTGTCTGGACCTGGCAACCCAGCCGCTCCTTGGGATCCTGCGGGGATGAAAAGCTGGTCAGGAATGTAAACAAGAGGGCTGAAATGGAACAATATTCATCTACATCATGCCTACGGTAATAAGGTCCAGGAGGCAACGTGTCCACGGCGTTTGTCTGCTTATAACTCGCTTATTATGCATGAGAGTGAAATTATTTCCATGTGGCCGGTTAAAAGCCATGTTTGCCCTTCATGTCCCACCATGTGTTGCAGACAGGGACGCAGACCTCCAGTAGCGGCTTGACACGAACTGTTATAGTGGTAGCTTGCAGTGGAAAAGCTTTACGCTGTTTGCATAAACACACACACACGCACACACGCACACACACACACAACCTTGTTGCAAAAATCATAAAACCAGACAAAGAAATGGACAAATATTCAGTTTGCAAATTTCCAAACAGAAAAAGCTTCTAAAACACCAACAACTAAGATGATCCCAGTCATTTTAAAGGGTCATTTCTATGTTTTTACATGTCTACTTCAACCAACCGACACACAAACAGACTGACGCCTTCCCCCACTAATCTACATGAGATTTATGTATATGTCCATACATACTTACAGGGCAAAATAATCTTAGAAATCACCAAATCAACTACCTCTACGTTCTAACTTTTCTAAGATTTGCATTCAGTGAAAGTCCATCTTTCTCCAGAAGGGAAATTATTTTCTGGTTCTGGAGTCCTGCTGAAAAAAACCCAAAGTTCTCACATCTTATGGAAGATGTAACATGTTTTCCAGAAAGCAGCTGACTGGTACAGCGTCTAGAAATGACCCACTTTTATCTTTGTTTGGTCATAACGTTAAATATTACAGTAGCACACACATCTTTCACACAATATCATTAAAAAGTAATGATTATATCCATGTCTTCTGATTTGTATCAGATATTGGTTTATAAACGAGAGTAAATGAAAAGCAGTTTTTTGTTTGCTTTTGTTTTCTTTGTTTTATTTACTGTGTTGGCTTGTTGTATTACGTGTGTGTGTGTGTGTGTGTGTGATGTAGAGGAAACTCCAGGAAGAACAGCAGCTGATGCTTCAGTCACTTAAAAAATAAAAAAGATATTAAAATACAACTTTATCTTTAGATTCTCAGCTGAAGCTCCATCCAAAGACACTGCAGGCTCCTTTTCTTATTTTTGCTTTTTCAGCTAAAAACAGCAGAAGAGAAACCCAGTGAGGCCGTTTGAGCCTCGCTGAGGTCCTCCCTGCCCGTCCACATCGCAGCCCGAGCCCTTGGCCATGTTCCCACACATGGCGGTGTGCAGCAGAGTGCACACACACACACACACACACACCGAAGCAGATAAAGCGCTGATGGGAATGGACTGCTCTCACCTTGTTTAGAAAGCCCTTGAGCACGCTGGCAGCTTTCACCGACAGAGACCTTGGGATGCGAATAGGCTTCTCCAGAATAACTGTAGAGAAGAAAGGAGGAGGACAGCAACAAGAGGACGGAAAGAGAAAAGAGGGGGAGAGACAATAAAAGGGCAATGGTGAGGAGAAGGAGGATGATTCACAGGCCAGCCTGCCTGTGGGTGACCATGTCTGCTGTGCAGCGGGAGGAGATAGAAAGGACGCTACGCCGTTCTCTTTCTCACGTTTTGATGGTCTAATAGCCTTGAAACTCCCACAACTAGAGGCCTTACAAGTGAGAACAAAAACAAAGCGAGCAGCATTTTTTCCCTAAAAAAAAACAATTCAAGGATGAACAAGAAGTCTGCACATAAGTTTTTATTCTTCTTCTATCAATCACTGCTCAAGGTGAGGTGGCCGAGTCACGCTCTTCCACAGACGCAAATATTCAACAAGAAAAATCTCTTAGCAGCTGAAAATTAAAACGTACTTCTGGGAACCAAGAAAAACAAACAGGATGGTCACGAAAGGTCCCGAATCATCGACGTTAATCTTTAATAATAAGCATCATATAAATGATAAATAAATTAATGTACAGTAAATAGTATAAGTAATTGAAATAACATATAAAACATACATGAATGGAATTATAATACTGCAAAAATGCTCAATATTAATTATACATTTAAATAACTAAGTTTAATAAGTTGAAAATTAAAATAAGTGAAATATAAACAAAATATGCATATCTTTACACATCTGCCTCTAAATCCTGTTAAATAATATAATTCAATAATTTCAACAAGTTTAAGGTTTGATGTCGTCCATGTAGAAGTAAAATATTTCTGCATATTAGACGGAATAATCAATCTGTTTGCTGAGTGGCAGGATGGCTGTTTGTGTCACTCCTTCTTTTATTTTCCCAGTTTTCCACCTTTTGTTTTCATCTCCATCCATCCATCCATCCACCCCCCCCCCCCCCACTCCCTCCATCTATCCACCCCCCTCCATTCTGCATTTCCTGTTCCTCCCAGTTCGGTTATAAAGATGTATCTGTACAGTAGTTGTACAGATAAAGACATCGTGTTGCTGGTGCAGTAGACCTCCTGTCATCTGCTAAGCCATGACCTGCAGTCTGCGTGCCAATCTCAGCTGCTTTCTGAGCTATGCATCACCTCCATATTTTAACTTCTCTACGACTGAATACTGGAAGAGTCTGATGAGAATCCAGCAGCAACACGAGCTCAGTTTTACAGAGATCCACAGTTTTACAGCGATCCAGAGAAACATTCAGGAAAAGTGGAGAATGAATCAGGTTTTCTTCTCGTTTTGTCTCATAGCTGCAGCAGATTTACAAAATGACTAAATTTAGTCACAACGTGTTGTTTAAAGGAGGACTTACTGAAAGCTGGAACCAAAGCAAAGCGATACAAACATAAACAGCAGCAGATTCCCTGTAATCTCTTCACCACATCACATCCTTAGCGGGGCTTAAAACAGCATCCCTGTGCAGTTTCTCTCCTGGTTTTCCTGCAGAATCAAACGTCTCTGGGTGTCTGTCTACAGCGCTGGGGAGGACATGTGGTGCAACAGCGCCCAAGAGGGGCCTGGCACGGGTCTAGCATGGTGGCATATGGCTGGGTGGCTCATATAGCGAAAGGGCTGGTTTCCGTTGGCAGGCATTTATCCAGAAACCTGCTGGTCTACCGGTAAGACCGCCAGGAGGATGGTGCTGGTGGCAGATGCTAGCCATGGTGTCGCTATGTGCTCCTGACATTCACAGCTGAGACGAAATGCGTCACACGCTAGTCTGGAGGAATTTCTGTTGAGGATAACTGTGTGAAGGAAGGAGGGCGGAGGTGGGATATGTAAGGCGACCATATGGCTCAGGGAAACACAGAATGCAAATAGAAGGAGAGAAGCTACTGAGGATCGTATATGTGGAGGGTGTAATCACACCTACAGTTCATTTTTTGCTGAGTGCCTGTACTTTTACTTTTACTTTGCAACAATTCCAGGCCTGCAGATCATTCTAAAAGCAATGCATTGCAAAGCAGCAGACAGTGAGGTTTATCTAAAGTACTTCCATCTTTTAGCACCTGTAATGCAGAGAGGAGGCATCATCCAGAAGCTGCAGAGATGTCACAACACTTCGTTTAATGACAACACATGAGAGGGCTGAGGCTTGCTCAGATCGTCGCGTTTCTCTCTGGGTACCTGACAACTGCTTGAAAGCATGAATAGAAATGTTTGCATATTTCCTTTAATAATTCACACTGGTGTTTTGACTGCTGTCAGTGTGTTTAGTTCTTCAAACCAGCACTCGATGATGGCTGAACAAATGTTCAGACTGAAAACTGTGTGTAAGCGAGAGCTGCGATGCTGCAAAGGTTTAAACATGCACAACAATCCCAGACGTACATAAACCAGACGTGTTTTACAGAACACGTGATGGAATAACCAGAATATTCTCTATCTTTCCCCCACGCCACAGCGGGTGTTGGGGTAGTTACTGTCTTTACACGGCAGGACCAATGAGAATAATCAACACGAAATATGGAATATTTGGGAGGTAAATATGGACGCTTTCATCTACACACGCCATGTGGAAAAAAACTGGCAAGTTGCAAAAACAAAGATGGATTCCACATCAAGCGAGAACAATATCCTGCTGAAGCTGCAAAAGACAAGAGAAGCACTGGATCAACCCGGTTCTGGAAAAGAGATGACTTGTTTCATCCAGAACCTGAAACTGGACCAGGGCCGCTTCAGGTTCTGGACTGACGAAGACAGATCTGCTACATCTGCTAGCTGCCTCATCTGCTAGCTGCTTCTCCTGCTAGCTGCTTCATCGACTAGCTACTTCTCCTGCACGCTGCTTCATCTGCCAGCTGCTTCATCACCTAGCTGCTTCTCCTGCACGCTGCTTCATCTGCCAGCTGCTTCATCACCTAGCTGCTTCACCTGCACGCTGCTTCATTTGCTAGCTGCTTCATCGACTAGCTACTTCTCCTGCACGCTGCTTCATCTGCTAGCTGCTTCACCTGCACGCTGCTTCATTTGCTAGCTGTTTCATCGACTAGCTACTTCTCCTGCACGCCGCTTCATCTGCTAACTGCTTCATCACCTAGCTGCTTCATCTGCTAGCTGCTTCACATGCTTGCTACTTCACCTGCTAGCTGCTTCACCTGCTAGCTGCTAGCTTAGTTAAGCAGAGAAATATAAGACAGGGTACCTGTTTTTAAATCACGTCTTAAAACCCACCTGTTTTCATTGGCTTTTAACACCACCTGAGATGTTGACATTATTAATCTGACTGTTTTTATCATGATTCTACCAGTTTAAGAAATTTTATATGTTTTTGCACTCTGTATTTGTATTATGATCATTATCTCTGTTTTATTCTGTACAGCACTTTGGTCGACTGTGGTTGTGTTAAAAGTGCTATATAAATAAAGTTGCAGTTGCAGGGTGGGTTAGGATTAGCCATGGTGACAGCAAAGTCAGCGAAGTCTTGCATAGCTCATGACCGGCTGTGATGACGTCTTCTCTGATTGGCTGTGATGACGTCTTCTCTGATTGGCTGTGATGACGTCTTCTCTGATTGGCTGTGATGATGTCTTCTGTGATTGGCTGTGATGACGTCTTCTGTGATTGGCTGTGAGGAAGTCTTCTCTGATTGGCTGTGATGACGTCTTCTGTGATTGGCTGTGATGACGTCTTCTGTGATTGGCTGTGAGGAAGTCTTCTCTGATTGGCTGTGTCGGAGCATACACTGCGTAGACGCTGCTGTCTGCAGGATGTCCCACAGTAAAATCCTCAAACAGGATGAAGGAAGCTGTGATGATACCTGCTGCTAGAAGCTATGAAAACATTCGTAAGGCTGAGGTCCCTGGCGTCTCGTCAACTACGAGTTCTCCAGTAATTTAGATCTGTTAACCCCTTCCTGGAAGAACCGCACCCACTTCAGATCTACCTTCCAGCTCCGGTCTCAGGTAGCAGGTTTTACTGAGCTATAGTTGGTAGGAAATATAATGATAATGCACAGCAGCTGATTGATCAGCCTGATCAGCTGATATAACAGACAGGAGTTTCCTCCCACTCATCTGTAAAGTCAAAGTAAAGACTTTCAGTAGAGTAAAAACTCCACTGAGTTCTAACCCGTCTTGTTTTATGTTATGAAGTCTAGACATACAGCGGTTACCTCCCACACACACATCTCCATGGCAACATGTCCAGGCAAGGACACACACATCCAGAAGAGCAAACACAGCTCAGGAAATGCAGGAAAGCACATTACTACCGTATAGTAAAGTAATGTCGTTACTGATATTTAAAGTGTAATGACGTGGAGTTCCACAAGGTTCCATCCTGAAACCTCTTCTGTTTAACATCTACATGCTCCCACTGGTGCACGTCGTTGCAGCGGGGAAACACTAGAGCCTGCAGGATGGTAGCTAATGAGAACGGCAGCTGGAGACCCCTGCTCTACACACACACAGCCTTTCTGTTTATCTCTACATGCGTGTCTTGGTGTGTTTTCAGTGTGGATGTGTAGCCAGACGTGGCTAACGGAGCAATGCTACGTGAAGCGAAGGAAGACAACTTAAAGATCCTCACAGCAGCGTCACACCTCATGTTCATTTTATATCGACATTCAGTTAAGTGACAGAAACGAAGGATTGGAGTGTGTGTGTGTGTGTGTGTGTGTGTGTGTGTGTGTGTGTGTCTGTGTGAGAAAGAGATTATTAGAGGTTAGTGGTGTGTCTTTAAATGAATACTACAGAAACTGTTTTTATAATGTAAAGCACTTTGGTTTTTGTGAATAAAGTTTGATGTGAATGAAACCTGAATATTAATAAAAAGCTTTAGGAAGAGGGTTCAGGTTTAGCTGAAGAAAAAGCTGCTCAGACCACATGTTGACCTTCAGGCTTGTTAAAAATCACTACAAACAGATTTTTCCTTCATCCTTACAAAACGCAAAGCCTTATTTTTGGACCTTTCTGAGGAACTTTGCAGGTTTTCCTGCTTTTCAGACGAGATGTACAGAAATGAGGCGCTTCCTGTAAAACTGCTCTGTCTCACCTTGGAAGAGGTACTCCTCTGTGTTCATGTCAGGATTGTCAGTGATGATGTCAAACGGAGACCTCCCAGCCATCATCTCAAACATCAGGACACCCAGAGCCCACCAGTCCACACTGAAGCCTGCAGAACAGGAACAGATGATTCAGACATCACAAGTAAACATGGATCCTAAACTGAAGCTGCAATAAATCTCATCATACAGTCACTAAGCTCAGCTCAGGACTCCTTAAAAACCCAGACTTCCACTCTCACGTGTTGGATTCAACAGTAGTCATCTGTCCAGCGTATGGGCTCAGTGCACGCTGCTTGGACATGAACGCCCGTGGTTCTCTGCATCCTGATAAAAACATTCTGCCTCAGAAAGTTTGTGGAGAAGAATTTACGTATTTATGTTTGTAACAAGAAAGTTCTTGTGTTTCATGTTCATGTGATACTTTTTGACAACGAAATGCGCCGTTTGTTTTTCCTTCTGAGTCACATGATCACGGCAGCCTATCAGATGTCAGGACGTCCTGACGATGCTGTAAGCGATGATGAGCCTTTGTTGTTGTGCATGTTATTGCACGTTATGTTTTATTGTATTAATCATATTACTTTTATATATTTTATGTTTTTATTTTCCATTTAAATAATCTCTGTAGTTGAATTATTTTAAGAAGATTTATTTTATCTTATGTTTAATTTACTCATCAGTTTAATTCTCACTCTTTTAAAATCATTACCTTCAACTGTACTTTGAGTTTTACTTATATTCCATATGTCCGTTGCAGTAAAGATATTAACACACACGTACAACAGTGTCCATGTGTGTATACATTTTGTATACAGTGTATACATTTTCCTTTCAGGGGCAACAGTATCAATACTGGTACTGATGAAAAAGTGCCATGAACAAATGGCAACGTATCAACAGGAAAAATGTTGGTATTTCCCACAGTACTGTGATCAAGACCATAGACATCATATATACATAGACGCCTCATTGAGCGCTGGAGAGTGAACCAGCGTCACCGCCATATTGGATGGCTCACCGCCATATTGGATGGCTCACCGCCATATTGGATGGCTCACCGCCATATTGGATGGGTTGCCGGCATTTTGAACGGGTTTCTGCTTGTTTGGAAAAGAACCACCGTTTTCTTTCCTTTCTCAGGCAGATTTTTTTCATAGGAAAAAAATCTGCCTCGACAACCTCTGAATGATCCAGGAGCATCCAATTAGTGGTGTTTACTGAGCCCAACCAGCAGCTCACCGGGTGAAGTCTCACACTGTTTACCACACAGACAGCAACATGACAGCGCCCGGTCCTCACCGTAGTCCTCTCCTCTCAGGATCTCAGGTGCAATGTAGTTAGGAGTTCCACAGAAGGTACTGGTGGTGTCACCTGGTCTGATTCCCTCCTGGGCGACGGAAGGAACAAGCAGTTTAGTTTCCACTCATTATCCAACACAGACCAGTAAAACCCAGTAAAACAACCAGTATGGGCGTCACCTTGCACATTCCATAGTCTGTGAGCTTGATGTGTCCCTCGTGGTCCAGGAGGACGTTGTCCAGCTTCAGATCACGATAGATGATGCCCTTTTCATGAAGGAAGTTCAGAGCGATGCAGATCTCGGCAGCGTAGAATCTGCGAGGAGGCGGAAAAAAAGCATGTTTGACCAACAGCAGGGTGAAAATATCCACTTCTAAACAAAAACACAAATAATCTGAACGTCTTTGTGGTTTTTTTATGAAGTCTGGAGGCTGTGATAGAGGCAACTCCAGCTCCATGTGGTCTGGGTTCGAGTCCAGGCATCCAGTCTGCTGGTTCTGGCTCTGCAGTTCTTCAGTCCCCTGAGTTCCTTCACACTGTTCACGTAGAAATGTTCTTACTGGTACCATGTTCCTTCACACTGTTCACGTAGAAATGTTCTTACTGGTACCATGTTCCTTCACACTGTTCACGTAGAAATGTTCTTACTGGTACCATGTTCCTTCACACTGTTCACGTAGAAATGTTCTTACTGGTACCATGTTCCTTCACACTGTTCACGTAGAAATGTTCTTACTGGTACCATGTTCCTTCACACTGTTCACGTAGAAATGTTCTTACTGGTACCATGTTCCTTCACACTGTTCACGTAGAAATGTTCTTACTGGTACCATGTTCCTTCACACTGTTCATGTAGAAATGTTCTTACTGGTACCATGTTCCTTCACACTGTTCATGTAGAAATGTTCTTACTGGTACCATGTTCCTTCACACTGTTCACGTAGAAATGTTCTTACTGGTACCATGTTCCTTCACACTGTTCATGTAGAAATGTTCTTACTGGTACCATGTTCCTTCACACTGTTCATGTAGAAATGTTCTTACTGGTACCATGTTCCTTCACACTGTTCACGTAGAAATGTTCTTACTGGTACCATGTTCCTTCACACTGTTCACGTAGAAATGTTCTTACTGGTGCCATGTTCCTTCACACTGTTCACGTAGAAATGTTCTTACTGGTACCATGTTCCTTCACACTGTTCATGTAGAAATGTTCTTACTGGTACCATGTTCCTTCACACTGTTCACGTAGAAATGTTCTTACTGGTACCATGTTCCTTCACACTGTTCATGTAGAAATGTTCTTACTGGTACCATGTTCCTTCACACTGTTCACGTAGAAATGTTCTTACTGGTACCATGTTCCTTCACACTGTTCACGTAGAAATGTTCTTACTGGTACCATGTTCCTTCACACTGTTCATGTAGAAATGTTCTTACTGGTACCATGTTCCTTCACACTGTTCATGTAGAAATGTTCTTACTGGTACCATGTTCCTTCACACTGTTCACGTAGAAATGTTCTTACTGGTACCATGTTCCTTCACACTGTTCACGTAGAAATGTTCTTACTGGTACCATGTTCCTTCACACTGTTCACGTAGAAATGTTCTTACTGGTACCATGTTCCTTCACACTGTTCATGTAGAAATGTTCTTACTGGTACCATGTTCCTTCACACTGTTCATGTAGAAATGTTCTTACTGGTACCATGTTCCTTCACACTGTTCACGTAGAAATGTTCTTACTGGTACCATGTTCCTTCACACTGTTCATGTAGAAATGTTCTTACTGGTACCATGTTCCTTCACACTGTTCACGTAGAAATGTTCTTACTGGTACCATGTTCCTTCACACTGTTCACGTAGAAATGTTCTTACTGGTACCATGTTCCTTCACACTGTTCACGTAGAAATGTTCTTACTGGTACCATGTTCCTTCACACTGTTCACGTAGAAATGTTCTTACTGGTACCATGTTCCTTCACACTGTTCATGTAGAAATGTTCTTACTGGTACCATGTTCCTTCACACTGTTCATGTAGAAATGTTCTTACTGGTACCATGTTCCTTCACACTGTTCATGTAGAAATGTTCTTACTGGTACCATGTTCCTTCACACTGTTCACGTAGAAATGTTCTTACTGGTACCATGTTCCTTCACACTGTTCACGTAGAAATGTTCTTACTGGTAACCATGTTCCTTCACACTGTTCATGTAGAAATGTTCTTACTGGTACCATGTTCCTTCACACTGTTCATGTAGAAATGTTCTTACTGGTACCATGTTCCTTCACACTGTTCACGTAGAAATGTTCTTACTGGTACCATGTTCCTTCACACTGTTCACGTAGAAATGTTCTTACTGGTACCATGTTCCTTCACACTGTTCATGTAGAAATGTTCTTACTGGTAACCATTAAACACGGTCCTGAGTTCTACTGCTGTTTTTCTTCCATCTGGTTTCAGCCAACGTCTAAACGTCCCTCAGGACGGTTTTCTTCCTGGAAATCGATGCTTCCCACTAGGGATGCTCCAATACCGATACCAGCATCGGTATTGGCTCAATACCGAGCGTGTGTACTCGTACCTGGTATTAATAAAACTGTACCGATACCACACTAGCCAAGCTAGCGCAGATGTATTTGATGCTTACGACATGTTTTAAAACTGTCACTAAAACAGTGATCCTCTCTGTTAATTCAACAAGAGCTGCACTCATTATACTAAGACAAGAGGAGAGCCATCCCCCCCCCCCAAACAAAACGTTCCCACGCTACGTATCCTGCTATGTTGCCAAACAGTAAAATTCAGCTTTTTAGCAAGGAATGGGTATCCTAAATATTGCACGGAGTAATGGCATTCTTATGCAGCAGTATCTGGTGAAAATACAATAATGCTTCCAGAATGTGGGCATTTCTTTTTCGTTATATCTACGGAGCTACCGACGGAGCAGCTCTTTGGTGGAGTTCGGTGCAGCTGAAATCAGCCAGAACTGGCAACTCTGACAGGGTCAGTTAGGGCCGTTAGGACAGCAGAGTTTCCACTTCTCAGGCTGTCGAAGAAACGAGAAGCATCAGTTTAAATAACTTGTTGCAGCTGAAGCTTCATGCAGGAATGGTCCAATGGGAGCCTCCGACTTGTTAGATAGTTAAATCCAGGTCTTGACTTTATTCTTTGGATGGGAGTGTAGTTTCTGACTCATCTGCACTCCATGCAACATGTCAGAGTGACTCATGTTAATGGACGATGAGCCCAGCACTCGGAGTGACGGCAGCTTTGCAGAGCACTGCAGACAAATCCCCGAGTCTGGCACGGTGACTCAGACCTGGGCACACAGAGACCCTTTAAAGCCTTTACAGGTTTGGTCCTAATTAGACGTACTCCGTGTGCTTCTTCAGTGAGTCAGAGGCATGTTGTCTCTCTGCGTGTAGGTAGTCTATCTGCTGTCTCCAGGAGATAAGCTTTCATTAAAAGTGGCGAGGCTGTCTCCGTCTGCCTGCTGAAGACCGCCGATTGTCAAACAGTGAGGGGGGAGCCGGCATGGCGGCGATGTTTGACAGAGGAATCATAAATCCCACACCGCTCCCCCACGTCTTCACTGTGACAGCCTGCATTGTACACCGTTGTTCCACGGCTGCCTTCAGACTGCTGGAAGACACGTCCTATCAGCAGCACCATCCATCGCCCACCAGCCCTCCTCCCCCACCGCGCGGGGGAATGCAGCAGGACTCCTTCTAAGAGCGCTGCTCATGAATATGCACAATCATTATGAGTGATTAACATGCTGCTTTGCATATGTACAGCCACTGTCTGCAGGATCCAGATTGCAGAGGCCGATAGGGGCCCAACGGTGCCTCTCTGAATTACCCAGCCTTTGATCCGGCATTTATCAGAGCCGCAGTCGGAGAGCCCCGCGAGCAGACAGGCACAATGAATTATGGGTGCTCATTATATTTCTCTGGGATGGAAAAACGTGTTCGGTTGTGTTTTGGCAGAGTTGCTGCGTGCATGAAGAGCTGTGATCCCTTCCAGCATGTTTGGAGAGAAATGCCTGCTGTTCAGGAACATTTAAAGAAGCCTCTAAAAGCAGCTCCAGAACTGGTCGCCAGAACATTTTCACTCTAAACCAGAGAGAACAACCACAGACACGTCCACCGAGTTACCAACACGCCCACCGCACCACAGACACGCCCACCGCGCCACCGACACGCCCACCGCACCACAGACACGCCCACCGCGCTACCAACACGCCCACCGCACCACAGACACGCCCATCGCGCTACCAACACGCCCACCGCACCACAGACACGCCCATCGCGCTACCAACACGCCCACCGCACCACAGACACGCCTACCGCGTTACCAACACGCCCACCGCACCACAGACACGCCTACCGCGTTACCAACACGCCCACCGCACCACAGACACGCCCACCGCGTTACCAACACGCCCACCGCACCACAGACACGCCCACCGCACCACAGACACGCCCACCGCGCTACCAACACGCCCACCGCACCACAGACACGCCCACCGCGTTACCAACACGCCCACCGCACCACAGACACGCCCACCGCGTTACCAACACGCCCACCGCGCTACCAACACGCGGTGGGCGTCCCGGACTGGGACATGAGACTGGGACAGGAGACTGGGACTGGGACAGGAGACTGGGACAAGAGTTGGGGACTGGGACGGGAGTCTGGGTCTGGGACATGACACTGGGACTGGGACAGGACACCCGGACTGGGACTGGGACATGAGACTGGGACTGGGACATGAGACTGGGACTGGGACAGGGGTCAGGGACAGGACTCTGTGACTGGGACATGAGACTGGGACAGGAGGCAGATGTTGCACATGTGGAAGTTTTACCTCGCGTGTTCTTCAGGAAGCTTCCGCTGTCGTTGCATATGGAACATCAGGTCTCCACCGTTCACATACTCGATGACCAGAAACAACCTGGAAAACACGACAAACTGGTTCAGAGTTTTAACACGCCATTACAAACCACACGCGTGTTCCAGAGGTGCGGTGAAACCAAACTGGTTTAAAAGGAAACACGACAGGCTGTTGATGCATTTCTGCCTGACAATCATCCTACATGTTTAACGGTTTAACATGTTTGCATGTGCTTAACGTGTTCACATGACATCAGAAAAACCAGACAGAAATGCTTCATGTCTGACTTCAGCCAGGAAGTCACATTCCTGCTGCATTTAATGTTTAATCAGACACAAGAAGAAGAAGAACCTAAAATCACAGCATCTGATTGGTTCAAATCCATTTCTAGCAGTAAATCAGCAGCTGTTTCAGCAGGATGTGACATCCGTGCAGTCAGACGGCTTCATACAGCAACACCGACATGAACACGGCTGGATCTACAGAACACTGAGCGGCCGGATGGAGAAGGAAAACCCGAACGAGGAGAGAGCTCCGTCCGATGGACAAGAACAGACAGCTGTGAGAAAAACTTCATTCCTGTATCAGGAAAACAGACGCAGCAGCTACCATTACTCCTTTTCAGCCTTTGTTAGACTTTCTTGGGATTTAATGTGCAGAACTTCTACCCCTCAGCGCAGACCCTCAGAATGTACATGTTCATGTTTCTGAACCGGAAACGAACGTAAACAAGCGTAAGCGAGCGTAAACAAGCGTAAACAAGCGTAAACGGCGTCTTCGAGCGCTTACCGGCTTTCTGTCTGGAAACAGGAGTGAAGGCCGACTAGGAAAGGGTTTGTGGACGCCTGCTCGAACACATGCTTCTCCGTTTGCACCCAGTCGATGTCCTGCAGAGACGAGGGGAGACAGACACAGATGCCATGAAGGGAAGATAGTATAACTACAGTCAATATGTCTGATCAATAGTCTTCCTCTGATAGTCTCTGCATCAATCCCCACACTATTCAGAGTCTGTCTGCTTCTTTCAGCTGTCCCAGTTAAGGCGGTGAGGTAAAACAGGTCGATATGAAGACTTACTTATTGACAAAACAGCACAGTTCAACCCGACCTCTTAACGACGACGTATTTACAGGAGTTTCAGGAGCAGATGGGGAGAACAGAAGACAATCTGTCCACATGTTGGAAAGTCAGATAAGATACTGACTGTTTGACACGTCAGGCAATCCAATCAACTCTTCTGCTCCTCACCAGCACTTTAAGTCAGGTCACACCAACATCAGACTAGAAACCCCAGTAAGGTCAGACCTCCAGCATGGAGCTCATCTAGTGGTTTCCAGTCAGTGTTCTGGTCCAACATCCATCTTATAGGGATCCACTATCAGATTCCAGATCCACTGAGAATGAATCCACAGCGTCTCGGCTACGTTGTGTTTGTTGCATGTTTGTTGCATGTTTGTTCTCTTGTAGGGATGAAAAGTTGTTCCTGTTCTGGATGGTAGTTTCCAGAATGTTGTTCCTGTTCTGGATGGTAGTATCCAGAATGTTGTTCCTGTTCTGGATGGTAGTATCCAGAATGTTGTTCCTGTTCTGGATGGTAGTATCCAGAATGTTGTTCCTGTTCTGGATGGTAGTATCCAGAATGTTGTTCCTGTTCTGGATGGTAGTATCCAGAATGTTGTTCCTGTTCTGGATGGTGGTATCCAGAACGTTGTTCCTGTTCTGGATGGTATTATCCAGAATGTTGTTCCTGGTCTGGATGGTAGTATCCAGAATGTTGTTCCTGTTCTGGATGGTGGTATCCAGAACGTTGTTCCTGTTCTGGATGGTATTATCCAGAACGTTGTTCCTGGTCCGGATGGTAGTATCCAGAATGTTGTTCCTGTTCTGGATGGTAGTATCCAGGATGTTGTTCCTGTTCTGGATGGTAGTATCCAGAACCTTGTTCCTGTTCTGGATGGTAGTATCCAGAACGTTGTTCCTGTTCTGGATGGTAGTATCCAGAATGTTGTTCCTGTTTTGGATGGTAGTATCCAGAATGTTGTTCCTGCTCTGGATGGTAGTATCCAGAACCTTGTTCCTGTTCTGGATGGTAGTATCCAGAACCTTGTTCCTGTTCTGGATGGTAGTATCCAGAACCTTGTTCCTGTTCTGGATGGTAGTATCCAGAAAGTTGTTCCTGGTCTGGATGGTAGTATCCAGAATGTTGTTCCTGTTCTGGATGGTAGTATCCAGAACCTTGTTCCTGTTCTGGATGGTAGTATCCAGAATGTTGTTCCTGTTCTGGATGGTAGTATCCAGAATGTTGTTCCTGGTCTGGATGGTAGTATCCAGGATGTTGTTCCTGTTCTGGATGGTAGTATCCAGGATGTTGTTCCTGTTCTGGATGGTAGTATCCAGGATGTTGTTCCTGTTCTGGATGGTAGTATCCAGAACCTTGTTCCTGTTCTGGATGGTAGTATCCAGGATGTTGTTCCTGTTCTGGATGGTAGTATCCAGGATGTTGTTCCTGTTCTGGATGGTAGTATCCAGGATGTTGTTCCTGTTCTGGATGGTAGTATCCAGAATGTTGTTCCTGTTCTGGATGGTAGTATCCAGAACCTTGTTCCTGTTCTGGATGGTAGTATCCAGAACGTTGTTCCTGTTCTGGATGGTAGTATCCAGAATGTTGTTCCTGGTCTGGATGGTAGTATCCAGGATGTTGTTCCTGTTCTGGATGGTAGTATCCAGGATGTTGTTCCTGTTCTGGATGGTAGTATCCAGGATGTTGTTCCTGTTCTGGATGGTAGTATCCAGAATGTTGTTCCTGTTCTGGATGGTAGTATCCAGAATGTTGTTCCTGCTCTGGATGGTAGTATCCAGAACCTTGTTCCTGTTCTGGATGGTAGTATCCAGAACCTTGTTCCTGTTCTGGATGGTCGTATCCAGAATGTTGTTCCTGCTCTGGATGGTAGTATCCAGAACCTTGTTCCTGCTCTGGATGGTAGTATCCAGAACCTTGTTCCTGTTCTGGATGGTAGTATCCAGAACCTTGTTCCTGTTCTGGATGGTAGTATCCAGAAGGTTGTTCCCGATCATAAAGATCCCTCCAGGAGTTGTTCCGTAAAGTTGCAAACAGACAGACAGATGTAAGCTGGTAAAACCATGACCTCTCCATCTCCTTGGTGAACATAACTTGGTGACATAAAGAACGTCAGCAGGTCAAAATGTAGGAACACTGTGGAAAACTATTCTGTTCTGTTCTATTCTATTCTACAGTCATGTAGCAGATGCTTTTATCCAACGCGACTTACATATGAGATTGAGAACAACACAAGCAGGAAAACAAACAGTAGAGGACATGGTAGGATAGTAATGGTGGACTGTCCAGTTGGACGCAGGTCCTTACATGAAGTGCTACAGGCTTTTTTTTTTCCCTCTCCCTTCCCATCCCATAATATCACCTGTGTGATACTATGGAACTGGTTCAGTAGTGTGTAAAACCTCGTTTAGCAGCAGCAACGTGACCTTCTGGACGTTATCTTGGGTGTTTGTGGAGATGTTTTGTTTCCAGCGTTACTTCAGCTCGTTTGGAGCTCTCTGACGGTCACACCACAGCGTTTCTATCCAGTGGAGGTCTGGACCTGGACTGGTAATCATCCCAACACCTCCGTGCTTGTCCTGTAGCTGTGTTTGGGATGTTGTCCTCTAGCAGCTGTAGGATGGATGTCCTTATGCTTGACTCAGCGGCTGCTAGGTGTCCAGCTCCCGTGTCCCAGACCATCATCCCTCCACCACCGTGCTGATACGGCTCAGTGCGAACTTTAATCAGAGCTTCATTATGAAAGATTTCAGTGCAACAGGTGAACGGACAGCTAAAACCTGCAGAATCAGCTGTCTGAGTTTAATCCTGCTATCAGTCAACTGGTGTTTAATGGTTTCTACTTCATTAATAGAGAGCTGGGAGTGTTTAGCCTGAGGCTCGGGTGTTTCATGTTGACTTCATGTGTCATTAAATGGATGATGGTAAATGTTTTATGTGAGCTACAATACAGCGCGTCTACATTGCCAGCTACTCATGCTGCGCTCTGATATGCTAAATGCTTAATTCATAAAGTCACAACAGAGACCACAAGCTGTCCACATGATACAAAATTCCCTCTGGTCAACTCGCTATACTTAAAGAATTTATAATTATGCAGAATATGTGATCACAAAGCGCCTTCAGTAGTCTGCAGTTAGTTGTTGGGAAGCTTTTCATGTTTCCTTTGAGGCCAGAAACGCTGCAGCTGAGAAGAATGATTAAACCAATGAGGCAAATGGAAACGAGACGTCCAACCAAAGCAGTGGAAGGACTCCATGGTTTCCTCTTTCAGACAGAAACTCCACCATGGAGCCAAGCTGGTTTAGTTTGACTAGAAGGTGTGAGGATGGTGCAGAAGATGTGGTAAACACTGCCATCTGGTGGCTGCTGCACTCCTCCCTTTTCAGCCTTATTAAACTTTACAGACTCACTAAAACAACAGGTTTGAGCCGTTTGTGATGTTTCTGTCCATTCTAACGTGATGAAGAGCGGTTTCAGCCACGGTGTGATGGATGTTATCATGCGGAGCATGCACAACCCAGCACGCTGGCGTGGGCTTCAGCTGTTTGGCTTCAGATGGTTTACCGCTGACTGGTCATGTGACACGACGCAGGACAGCCGCCATGAGATGAAAAGCAGATGATGTGGGATCGTGACTGAATGTGGTCTGACGAGCATCGAGCTGAAACCAGTTCAGTCCTCCCACCACGTGGAGGAACGGCTGATGGTTTTTATTCCTTCCTGGTTTTTATTAACTGATAAAAACAGGAAGTGGTTTGGCTGCTGATTCAGCAACAATATCTGTTTCATACATCAGAACCAGGTTTACAGCTGGGATCAATCATCTGTCCATCATCCAACCATCCATACATACATCCAACCATCCATACATACATACATACATCATTTATCCATCCATCCATCCATCATTTATCCATCCCTCCATCCATACATACATCCAACCATCCATACATACATACATACATCATTTATCCATCCATCCATCCATCATTTATCCATCCCTCCATCCATACATACATCCAACCATCCATCCATCCATCCATCATTTATCCATCCATCCATCCATCATTTATCCATCCATCCATCCATCCATCCATACATCCAACCATCCATACATACATCCAACCATCCATACATACATCCATCATTTATCCATCCATCCATACATACATCCAACCATCCATACATACATCCATCATTTATCCATCCATCCATACATACATCCAACCATCCATACATCCATCCATCCATCATTTATCCATCCATCCATCCATCCATCCATACATACATCCAACCATCCATACATCCATCCATCATTTATCCATCCATCCATCCATCCATCCATACATCCAACCATCCATACATACATCCAACCATCCATACATACATCCATCATTTATCCATCCATCCATACATACATCCAACCATCCATACATACATCCATCATTTATCCATCCATCCATACATACATCCAACCATCCATACATACATCCATCCATCATTTATCCATCCATCCATCCATCCATACATACATCCAACCATCCATACATACATACATACATCATTTATCCATCCATCATTTATCCATCCATCCATCCATACATACATACATCCAACCATCCATACATACATCCATCATTTATCCATCCATCCATCCATCATTTATCCATCCATCCATCCATACATCCAACCATCCATACATACATCCAGCCATCCATCCATACATACATCCATCATTTATCCATCCATCCATACATACATCCAACCATCCATACATACATCCATCCATCATTTATCCATCCATCCATCCATCCATACATCCAACCATCCATACATACATCCAACCATCCATACATCCAACCATCCATACATACATCCATCCATCATTTATCCATCCATCCATCCATCATTTATCCATCCATCCATCCATCCATACATCCAACCATCCATACATACATCCAACCATCCATACATACATCCATCCATCATTTATCCATCCATCCATACATACATACATCCAACCATCCATACATACATCCAACCATCCATACATACATCCAACCTTCCATACATACATCCAACCATCCATACATACATCCAACCATCATTTATCCATCCATCCATCCAACCATCCAACCATCCATACATACATCCATCCATCATTTATCCATCCATCCATCCATCCATACATCCAACCATCCATACATACATCCATCATTTATCCATCCAACCATCCATCCATACATCCATCCATCATTTATCCATCCATCCATCCATCCATACATCCAACCATCCATACATACATACATCATTTATCCATCCAACCAACCATCCATCCATCATCCATGCATCCATCCATCCATCCAACCTTCCATCCATCCTCCATACATACATCCATCCTTCATACATCCATCCATCCTCCATCCATCCATCCATCCATCCATCCATCTATCATACATCCATCCATCCATCCATCCATCCATCCATCATCCATCCATGTACATGAATGTCTTTGAAAAATGTAAACTCTACTCAGAAAGACCACTGTCTGAACCTCCCCCCAGGCAAGGCTTGAACCAGTCTAAACTCTGGCCTGGACTATAGCCTGGACTCTGGCCTGGGCTGATACAGAACCAGAGCCAGGACTGACACAGGATCAGAACTGATACAGAGACAGAACAAAGACTGGTACAGGATCTGAACCAGAACTAGTCCAAAACCAGACCCAGGACTGATAAAGAACCAGAACCAGGGCCAGGACTGATACAGAGACAGAACAAAGTTCTGGAACAAACTGATCCAGGACTAGAGTCAATACTGAGCCGTACTGAATGCCGTTAGAACCACATGGTGACCCGCTACCAGGACTGAATCCTCTACATGGATGAAACATGGAGATAGAAGCTCCAAACCCGGTTCTGTCCTTGCTGCTGCTGAGGTGATCCAGTCCCAGTTAAACCATGTCGGCCAGCGAGCCGCGGATGTGGAGCAGAAACATTCCCCACAGGAACACGTCAGTGTTCGTGGGCGCCGTCACACACAGAGCTGTGACATCAGAGTGATCCAGCTGAACCCCAGAGGGGGAAAACCTGAACCAAGAGCTTGAACGTTGCAGCAGATTTACAGAGAAGAACTCCAAACTCCTCATTTTATGACATTTAGCTTCTAAGCAGCTGGACATTCTGGTCATCCTTTAACTGGTTGATGTCTGGAGGATTTTCTTCATCCTTTTAAAATAAGAGGTGAGCGGTCACATGGAGGACAAAGAGTCAGGATCTGAAGTCCAGCAAAGACCTGAACCAGGACCTAATCTCATCTACTGTTGCCTCATCAGACTCTGTTTCCATGGAAACGTGGCCGTCAAGAAGCCGTTCTTAAGGAAGGAAAACAGCTAAAATCCTGTCATCATTCTGTTAACTATAAAAACCAGGTTCTGGGACACGTGTCTCACATGAACCACATGTCCAACGTGCTCATGTCCTGCTTCGCTTGTGTTGAGCAGACTTCTGTTTAAAACCAGTCCCAGATCTGAAGACCAGTACCAGATCTTAAAACCAGTCCCAGATCTGAAGACCAGTCCCAGATCTTAAAACCAGTCCCAGATCTGAAGACCAGTCCCAGATCTGAAGACCAGTACCAGATCTTAAAACCAGTCCCAGATCTGAAGACCAGTCCCAGATCTTAAAACCAGTCCCAGATCTGAAGACCAGTCCCAGATCTGAAGACCAGTACCAGATCTTAAAACCAGTCCCAGATCTGAAGACCAGTCCCAGATCTGAAGACCAGTACCAGATCTTAAAACCAGTCCCAGATCTGAAGACCAGTCCCAGATCTGAAGACCAGTACCAGATCTTAAAACCAGTCCCAGATCTGAAGACCAGTCCCAGATCTGAAGACCAGTACCAGATCTTAAAACCAGTCCCAGATCTGAAGACCAGTACCAGATCTTAAAACCAGTGCCAGATCTGAAGACCAGTCCCAGATCTGAAGACCAGTACCAGATCTTAAAACCAGTCCCAGATCTGAAGACCAGTCCCAGATCTTAAAACCAGTCCCAGATCTTAAAACCAGTCCCAGATCTGAAGACCAGTACCAGATCTTAAAACCAGTCCCAGATCTGAAGACCAGTACCAGATCTTAAAACCAGTCCCAGATCTGAAGACCAGTCCCAGATCTGAAGACCAGTACCAGATCTTAAAACCAGTCCCAGATCTGAAGACCAGTCCCAGATCTTAAAACCAGTCCCAGATCTGAAGACCAGTCCCAGATCTGAAGACCAGTACCAGATCTTAAAACCAGTCCCAGATCTGAAGACCAGTCCCAGATCTGAAGACCAGTACCAGATCTTAAAACCAGTCCCAGATCTGAAGACCAGTACCAGATCTTAAAACCAGTCCCAGATCTGAAGACCAGTCCCAGATCTTAAAACCAGTCCCAGATCTGAAGACCAGTCCCAGATCTTAAAACCAGTCTGAGATCTGATGAATTAGGAGGTTCCAGGAGAAAACTTTCCTGGCTTCATCTCCTCCTCCTTCCGCTCCATCTACAGCATGACTTCTTCTCTCCTTCCTTCCAGAAGATCCGCCCAGCTTCACCTCTTTCACCACATGTCATCATTTCTTCTGGCCGTATTTCCGTACGTGTGAATGTTCCACCACCGTCCCAGTGTAATCCCATCTCTCCAAACTGGCTTCTGCTGCTGGATCTACAGAATATTCCAGTCTCGCCAAACTGGCCTCTGTTTTACTCAGGAAGTAAGTCAAGGATGGAGTCGAGCTCAGAGAGCAAAGTCAAAGCGATCAAATGAAGCGACGCCAGAAGCCCTCAGAGTGGAGAATCTGTTAGAAATGTCTTAAATCTCCTCTACATTAGAACAGAGACTAACTTCATGTTTGTTGTTTTTCTACATTAGAACAGAGACTAACTTCATGTTTGTTGTTTTTCTACATTAGAACAGAGACTAACTTCATGTTTGTTGTTTTTCTACATTAGAACAGAGACTAACTTCATGTTTGTTGTTTTTCTACATTAGAACAGAGACTAACTTCATGTTTGTTGTTTTTCTACATTAGAACAGAGACTAACTTCATGTTTGTTGTTTTTCTACATTAGAACAGAGACTAACTTCATGTTTGTTGTTTTTCTACATTAGAACAGACTAACTTCGTGTTTGTTGTTTTTCTACATTAGAACAGAGACTAACTTCATGTTTGTTGTTTTTCTACATTAGAACAGAGACTAACTTCATATTTGTTGTTTTTCTACATTAGAACAGAGACTAACTTCATGTTTGTTGTTTTTCTACATTAGAACAGACTAACTTCGTGTTTGTTGTTTTTCTACATTAGAACAGAGACTAACTTCATGTTTGTTGTTTTTCTACATTAGAACAGAGACTAACTTCATGTTTGTTGTTTTTCTACATTAGAACAGAGACTAACTTCATATTTGTTGTTTTTCTACATTAGAACAGAGACTAACTTCATGTTTGTTGTTTTTCTACATTAGAACAGAGACTAACTTCATGTTTGTTGTTTTTCTACATTAGAACAGAGACTAACTTCATATTTGTTGTTTTTCTACATTAGAACAGAGACTAACTTCATATTTGTTGTTTTTCTACATTAGAACAGAGACTAACTTCATGTTTGTTGTTTTTCTACATTAGAACAGAGACTAACTTCATGTTTGTTGTTTTTCTACATTAGAACAGAGACTAACTTCATATTTGTTGTTTTTCTACATTAGAACAGAGACTAACTTCATGTTTGTTGTTTTTCTACATTAGAACAGAGACTAACTTCATGTTTGTTGTTTTTCTACATTAGAACAGAGACTAACTTCATGTTTGTTGTTTTTCTACATTAGAACAGACTAACTTCATATTTGTTGTTTTTCTACATTAGAACAGAGACTAACTTCATATTTGTTGTTTTTCTACATTAGAACAGAGACTAACTTCATGTTTGTTGTTTTTCTACATTAGAACAGAGACTAACTTCATGTTTGTTGTTTTTCTACATTAGAACAGAGACTAACTTCATGTTTGTTGTTTTTCTACATTAGAACAGAGACTAACTTCATATTTGTTGTTTTTCTACATTAGAACAGAGACTAACTTCATGTTTGTTGTTTTTCTACATTAGAACAGAGACTAACTTCATATTTGTTGTTTTTCTACATTAGAACAGAGACTAACTTCATGTTTGTTGTTTTTCTACATTAGAACAGAGACTAACTTCATGTTTGTTGTTTTTCTACATTAGAACAGAGACTAACTTCATGTTTGTTGTTTTTCTACATTAGAACAGAGACTAACTTCATATTTGTTGTTTTTCTACATTAGAACAGAGACTAACTTCATGTTTGTTGTTTTTCTACATTAGAACAGAGACTAACTTCATGTTTGTTGTTTTTCTACATTAGAACAGACTAACTTCATATTTGTTGTTTTTCTACATTAGAACAGAGACTAACTTCATATTTGTTGTTTTTCTACATTAGAACAGAGACTAACTTCATATTTGTTGTTTTTCTACATTAGAACAGAGACTAACTTCATGTTTGTTGTTTTTCTACATTAGAACAGAGACTAACTTCATATTTGTTGTTTTTCTACATTAGAACAGAGACTAACTTCATGTTTGTTGTTTTTCTACATTAGAACAGAGACTAACTTCATGTTTGTTGTTTTTCTACATTAGAACAGACTAACTTCATGTTTGTTGTTTTTCTACATTAGAACAGAGACTAACTTCATGTTTGTTGTTTTTCTACATTAGAACAGAGACTAACTTCATGTTTGTTGTTATTCTACATTAGAACAGACTAACTTCATATTTGTTGTTTTTCTACATTAGAACAGAGACTAACTTCATGTTTGTTGTTTTTCTACATTAGAACAGAGACTAACTTCATGTTTGTTGTTTTTCTACATTAGAACAGAGACTAACTTCATGTTTGTTGTTTTTCTACATTAGAACAGAGACTAACTTCATATTTGTTGTTTTTCTACATTAGAACAGACTAACTTCATGTTTGTTGTTTTTCTACATTAGAACAGAGACTAACTTCATGTTTGTTGTTTTTCTACATTAGAACAGAGACTAACTTCATGTTTGTTGTTTTTCTACATTAGAACAGACTAACTTCATATTTGTTGTTTTTCTACATTAGAACAGAGACTAACTTCATGTTTGTTGTTTTTCTACATTAGAACAGAGACTAACTTCATGTTTGTTGTTTTTCTACATTAGAACAGAGACTAACTTCATGTTTGTTGTTTTTCTACATTAGAACAGACTAACTTCATATTTGTTGTTTTTCTACATTAGAACAGACTAACTTCATGTTTGTTGTTTTTCTACATTAGAACAGACTAACTTCATGTTTGTTGTTTTTCTACATTAGAACAGAGACTAACTTCATGTTTGTTGTTTTTCTACATTAGAACAGAGACTAACTTCATGTTTGTTGTTTTTCTACATTAGAACAGAGACTAACTTCATATTTGTTGTTTTTCTACATTAGAACAGACTAACTTCATGTTTGTTGTTTTTCTACATTAGAACAGAGACTAACTTCATATTTGTTGTTTTTCTACATTAGAACAGACTAACTTCATGTTTGTTGTTTTTCTACATTAGAACAGAGACTAACTTCATATTTGTTGTTTTTCTACATTAGAACAGAGACTAACTTCATGTTTGTTGTTTTTCTACATTAGAACAGAGACTAACTTCATGTTTGTTGTTTTTCTACATTAGAACAGAGACTAACTTCATATTTGTTGTTTTTCTACATTAGAACAGAGACTAACTTCATGTTTGTTGTTTTTCTACATTAGAACAGAGACTAACTTCATGTTTGTTGTTTTTCTACATTAGAACAGAGACTAACTTCATGTTTGTTGTTTTTCTACATTAGAACAGAGACTAACTTCATGTTTGTTGTTTTTCTACATTAGAACAGAGACTAACTTCATGTTTGTTGTTTTTCTACATTAGAACAGAGACTAACTTCATGTTTGTTGTTTTTCTACATTAGAACAGAGACTAACTTCATGTTTGTTGTTTTTCTACATTAGAACAGAGACTAACTTCATGTTTGTTGTTTTTCTACATTAGAACAGAGACTAACTTCATGTTTGTTGTTTTTCTACATTAGAACAGAGACTAACTTCATGTTTGTTGTTTTTCTACATTAGAACAGAGACTAACTTCATATTTGTTGTTTTTCTACATTAGAACAGAGACTAACTTCATGTTTGTTGTTTTTCTACATTAGAACAGAGACTAACTTCATGTTTGTTGTTTTTCTACATTAGAACAGAGACTAACTTCATGTTTGTTGTTTTTCTACATTAGAACAGAGACTAACTTCATGTTTGTTGTTTTTCTACATTAGAACAGACTAACTTCATATTTGTTGTTTTTCTACATTAGAACAGAGACTAACTTCATATTTGTTGTTTTTCTACATTAGAACAGAGACTAACTTCATGTTTGTTGTTTTTCTACATTAGAACAGAGACTAACTTCATGTTTGTTGTTTTTCTACATTAGAACAGAGACTAACTTCATATTTGTTGTTTTTCTACATTAGAACAGAGACTAACTTCATGTTTGTTGTTTTTCTACATTAGAACAGAGACTAACTTCATATTTGTTGTTTTTCTACATTAGAACAGAGACTAACTTCATGTTTGTTGTTTTTCTACATTAGAACAGAGACTAACTTCATGTTTGTTGTTTTTCTACATTAGAACAGAGACTAACTTCATGTTTGTTGTTTTTCTACATTAGAACAGAGACTAACTTCATATTTGTTGTTTTTCTACATTAGAACAGAGACTAACTTCATGTTTGTTGTTTTTCTACATTAGAACAGAGACTAACTTCATGTTTGTTGTTTTTCTACATTAGAACAGAGACTAACTTCATGTTTGTTGTTTTTCTACATTAGAACAGAGACTAACTTCATGTTTGTTGTTTTTCTACATTAGAACAGAGACTAACTTCATGTTTGTTGTTTTTCTACATTAGAACAGAGACTAACTTCATGTTTGTTGTTTTTCTACATTAGAACAGAGACTAACTTCATGTTTGTTGTTTTTCTACATTAGAACAGAGACTAACTTCATGTTTGTTGTTTTTCTACATTAGAACAGAGACTAACTTCATGTTTGTTGTTTTTCTACATTAGAACAGAGACTAACTTCATGTTTGTTGTTTTTCTACATTAGAACAGAGACTAACTTCATATTTGTTGTTTTTCTACATTAGAACAGAGACTAACTTCATGTTTGTTGTTTTTCTACATTAGAACAGAGACTAACTTCATGTTTGTTGTTTTTCTACATTAGAACAGAGACTAACTTCATGTTTGTTGTTTTTCTACATTAGAACAGAGACTAACTTCATGTTTGTTGTTTTTCTACATTAGAACAGACTAACTTCATATTTGTTGTTTTTCTACATTAGAACAGAGACTAACTTCATATTTGTTGTTTTTCTACATTAGAACAGAGACTAACTTCATGTTTGTTGTTTTTCTACATTAGAACAGAGACTAACTTCATGTTTGTTGTTTTTCTACATTAGAACAGAGACTAACTTCATGTTTGTTGTTTTTCTACATTAGAACAGAGACTAACTTCATATTTGTTGTTTTTCTACATTAGAACAGAGACTAACTTCATGTTTGTTGTTTTTCTACATTAGAACAGAGACTAACTTCATATTTGTTGTTTTTCTACATTAGAACAGAGACTAACTTCATGTTTGTTGTTTTTCTACATTAGAACAGAGACTAACTTCATGTTTGTTGTTTTTCTACATTAGAACAGAGACTAACTTCATGTTTGTTGTTTTTCTACATTAGAACAGAGACTAACTTCATATTTGTTGTTTTTCTACATTAGAACAGAGACTAACTTCATGTTTGTTGTTTTTCTACATTAGAACAGAGACTAACTTCATGTTTGTTGTTTTTCTACATTAGAACAGACTAACTTCATATTTGTTGTTTTTCTACATTAGAACAGAGACTAACTTCATGTTTGTTGTTTTTCTACATTAGAACAGAGACTAACTTCATGTTTGTTGTTTTTCTACATTAGAACAGAGACTAACTTCATGTTTGTTGTTTTTCTACATTAGAACAGACTAACTTCGTGTTTGTTGTTTTTCTACATTAGAACAGAGACTAACTTCATGTTTGTTGTTTTTCTACATTAGAACAGAGACTAACTTCATGTTTGTTGTTTTTCTACATTAGAACAGAGACTAACTTCATGTTTGTTGTTTTTCTACATTAGAACAGAGACTAACTTCATGTTTGTTGTTTTTCTACATTAGAACAGAGACTAACTTCATGTTTGTTGTTTTTCTACATTAGAACAGAGACTAACTTCATGTTTGTTGTTTTTCTACATTAGAACAGAGACTAACTTCATGTTTGTTGTTTTTCTACATTAGAACAGAGACTAACTTCATGTTTGTTGTTTTTCTACATTAGAACAGAGACTAACTTCATGTTTGTTGTTTTTCTACATTAGAACAGACTAACTTCATATTTGTTGTTTTTCTACATTAGAACAGACTAACTTCATATTTGTTGTTTTTCTACATTAGAACAGAGACTAACTTCATGTTTGTTGTTTTTCTACATTAGAACAGACTAACTTCATGTTTGTTGTTTTTCTACATTAGAACAGAGACTAACTTCATGTTTGTTGTTTTTCTACATTAGAACAGAGACTAACTTCATGTTTGTTGTTTTTCTACATTAGAACAGAGACTAACTTCATATTTGTTGTTTTTCTACATTAGAACAGACTAACTTCATGTTTGTTGTTTTTCTACATTAGAACAGAGACTAACTTCATGTTTGTTGTTTTTCTACATTAGAACAGAGACTAACTTCATGTTTGTTGTTTTTCTACATTAGAACAGACTAACTTCATATTTGTTGTTTTTCTACATTAGAACAGAGACTAACTTCATGTTTGTTGTTTTTCTACATTAGAACAGAGACTAACTTCATGTTTGTTGTTTTTCTACATTAGAACAGAGACTAACTTCATGTTTGTTGTTTTTCTACATTAGAACAGACTAACTTCATATTTGTTGTTTTTCTACATTAGAACAGACTAACTTCATGTTTGTTGTTTTTCTACATTAGAACAGACTAACTTCATGTTTGTTGTTTTTCTACATTAGAACAGAGACTAACTTCATGTTTGTTGTTTTTCTACATTAGAACAGAGACTAACTTCATGTTTGTTGTTTTTCTACATTAGAACAGAGACTAACTTCATGTTTGTTGTTTTTCTACATTAGAACAGAGACTAACTTCATGTTTGTTGTTTTTCTACATTAGAACAGAGACTAACTTCATGTTTGTTGTTTTTCTACATTAGAACAGAGACTAACTTCATGTTTGTTGTTTTTCTACATTAGAACAGAGACTAACTTCATGTTTGTTGTTTTTCTACATTAGAACAGAGACTAACTTCATGTTTGTTGTTTTTCTACATTAGAACAGACTAACTTCATATTTGTTGTTTTTCTACATTAGAACAGAGACTAACTTCATGTTTGTTGTTTTTCTACATTAGAACAGACTAACTTCATGTTTGTTGTTTTTCTACATTAGAACAGAGACTAACTTCATGTTTGTTGTTTTTCTACATTAGAACAGAGACTAACTTCATGTTTGTTGTTTTTCTACATTAGAACAGAGACTAACTTCATGTTTGTTGTTTTTCTACATTAGAACAGAGACTAACTTCATGTTTGTTGTTTTTCTACATTAGAACAGAGACTAACTTCATGTTTGTTGTTTTTCTACATTAGAACAGAGACTAACTTCATATTTGTTGTTTTTCTACATTAGAACAGAGACTAACTTCATGTTTGTTGTTTTTCTACATTAGAACAGAGACTAACTTCATGTTTGTTGTTTTTCTACATTAGAACAGAGACTAAAGGACAGTTCTTTATACCAGGTCAAACTGCAGGTTGTACTTCAGATATTTCTACGTGTGTCTCCAGCTTTCTAAGTAAAGCTGTGAGCGTTGAGTCCAACAGCGCTATCAGGACAGAATAAAGTGCCGGCAGAGGTTTGCAGCAGCAGCGCTGCCTTTCATCAGCCCGATCTGGATGACTGACAGCTGTGAATTCCTCCAAAGCACGTTTCTCACCTCATCGTCGTGGACCAGCTCCTTCTTCACCACCTTCATGGCGTACACTTGCTCGTTCTTCTTCAGCCGAACCAGCAGGACCTTGGCGTAGCTCCCGCGCCCGATCACTCGGATCAGGTCGAAGTCACTCAGCCCAAGACTGACTTCCTGAGACAACTTAATGGCATCGATGCCGTCCACCACTGCGCTGATGTCCTGCAGGAGCAGAGGTTGCAGAGCTGTTAGTGAGATGATGAATGTAAAGGATGATGCAGAAGACTGAGCCTCTCACCGCTGGATCTGCATCTTCTGCTTTATCCGCTGCACAGTTGTGTGGAAGCAACGGTACTGAAACACAGAGGCAGAAGAGCAGAGAGAAGTTACCGTGCAGTTCTGGGTTTGTCCAGCAGGGGGAAGCAGAGTACACATCATGACCAGTAAAAGAAGAAAACAGACGCAGCATTCTGTAAACAAGTTCCAGTAAATAAAAAACAACAAATAAAATGTTCTGTAAAATTCTGGAAGTTCAGATTGGAGTCCGATCCGTTACACAGAAACTTTTCCTCTTCATGCAGTCTGCAGGAACGGTTCTCCAGGATCCAGGAAGGACTTTCCAAAGTGTTCCTGCCGTTGGTCCGACTGCTGTCAGATCACCCCATGCTGCTTCAACAAGTTCTGGTTCTGGAGAGGATCCGTCCCTCCATCAGACCTGCTGGGGTCCAGGTTCAGGATCCGTCCCTCCATCAGACCTGCTGGGGTCCAGGTTCTGGAGGATCCGTCCCTCCATCAGACCTGCTGGGGTCCAGGTTCTGGAGAGGATCCGTCCTTCCATCAGACCTGCTGGGGTCCAGGTTCTGGAGAGGATCCGTCCTTCCATCAGACCTGCTGGGGTCCAGGTTCTGGAGGATCCGTCCCTCCATCAGACCTGCTGGGGTCCAGGTTCAGGATCCGTCCCTCCATCAGACCTGCTGGGGTCCAGGTTCTGGAGAGGATCCGTCCTTCCATCAGACCTGCTGGGGTCCAGGTTCTGGAGAGGATCCGTCCTTCCATCAGACCTGCTGGGGTCCAGGTTCTGGAGAGGATCCGTCCTTCCATCAGACCTGCTGGGGTCCAGGTTCTGGAGGATCCGTCCCTCCATCAGACCTGCTGGGGTCCAGGTTCTGGAGAGGATCCGTCCTTCCATCAGACCTGCTGGGGTCCAGGTTCTGGAGAGGATCCGTCCTTCCATCAGACCTGCTGGGGTCCAGGTTCTGGAGGATCCGTCCCTCCATCAGACCTGCTGGGGTCCTGGTTCTGGAGGATCCGTCCCTCCATCAGACCTGCTGGGGTCCAGGTTCTGGAGAGGATCCGTCCCTTCATCAGACTTGGTTCCACTGATCTTCAGTCCAGTTCTTGGGTCATGTGACTTCAGCCTTTTCTGTCTCCATGGAGACATGTTTCCATGGAGACCATGTCTGATGACTCGGTCAACAGCATCAGCTGAAGATCCAGATGCACGTCTCTGGTCCTGGTTCAGGTCTTTGCTGGACTTCAGACCCTCTGCAGGTCCGGTTGCTGGCACCATGCCGGGTCATCCCCTCAGCTAAGACTCTCACTGCTCCACAGAGAACAAGTTTGTCCTGAAGGCGGTCCGGTTCCAGCCTGGACTCAACATGAATGAGGAAGAAAACATCCAGAACCACTTTAAAAGTCCAGAACCAAGTCTGGCGGCTCAGGAGAAACCGCAGAGAGACAAGAAGCGGGACGCGGTGTAGGACAAGTCACAGCCTGTTAATGATATGACCCCCAGATAGTCCAGGACAGCCCAGCAGACTCCTTGTAAAGGGGGGGGGGGTAGATAAGACGAGACAGTTACGTAACTGATGAAGAGGAGTGGGAGATGTGGGGACAAAGGTCGAGACATTTTATCAAAGCTTTCCTTCTGTTGCTGGTGATTTGTCAGGGACTCCTGGAGGCTTGATCCCACTCCCTTCCATCACCTCCACAACGACAAGCTCCCATGATGAGTGGGAGCTGTGGGAGCTGTGGGAGCTGTGGGTGTTCGGCTCCTGCAGGACAACCAACGCTCTGATCCATCCAGAGATTTCTCTCATGACCCAGAACTCCAGAATAGCGCAGCTTCGTCTGGAAAAGGTAGGAATGGTTCTGGTCCTGAACTCTGCAGACACGTTCCTCTCCTTCACCTCTTCAGCCTGTTTGTCATCAGACATGAACACCACAGGAAGCAGACCAGCTGATAGCGTGTTGCAGTTCTCCTATGGTTCATACTGACAGCTGTGTTTCCGCTGGTTTCCACATCAACAGTTTGGACCATGATTAATGGCAGCGCAGCCTGCTAAACCTCTAAAAGTCCCGCTATACGCGGAGAAGGCAGCACATAAACAGCCGTTTTCTCTTCGCAGTAACAGTTCTGGTGAATCTGGTCGCTGTGTGTGAGGCATAAACTTTCAGCAGACTGAGAGGTGAGACGTCAGCAGGATGAACTCCTTCCTTCTGAACGATGGACTCCACCCGTCAGCGGGAGAGCAGCCTTCTCTTAACCTGAACGTTTAGCTGGACTGGACCTGGAAGACTTGTGTCCAGCTTTCAGCCTGGTGACAGACAGAAACTCACCAGGACAGACTGCTGATATCATCTCATCAGACATGTCGGTCAGACGGGAGAGAATCCCTGCCGGCTCGGACACCCGATGAGAGGAACGGACGGCAGAATGCATTAACGAGCCCGGCACTGATCAACACATGGCTTTTCCTGCAGGTTTCACTCTGGTCGTTTAGACTGACGCCGTTTAAAGGCAGATGTCTGCATCAGCGCCATGAACGATTCAGCTGATCGATCCGTCTGCGGTTCAGATGAACGACTCGGCTGATCGCTCCGTCTGCGGTTCAGATGAACGACTCGGCTGATCGCTCCGTCTGCGGTTCAGATGAACGACTCGGCTGATCGCTCCGTCTGCGGTTCAGATGAACGACTCGGCTGATCGATCCGTCTGCGGTTCAGATGAACGACTCGGCTGATCGATCCGTCTGCGGTTCAGATGAACGACTCGGCTGATCGCTCCGTCTGCGGTTCAGATGAACGACTCGGCTGATCGCTCCGTCTGCGGTTCAGATGAACGACTCGGCTGATCGCTCCGTCTGCGGTTCAGATGAACGACTCGGCTGACCGCTCCGTCTGCGGTTCAGATGAACGACTCGGCTGATCGCTCCGTCTGCGGTTCAGATGAACGACTCGGCTGATCGCTCCGTCTGCGGTTCAGATGAACGACTCGGCTGATCGCTCCGTCTGCGGTTCAGATGAACGACTCGGCTGATCGCTCCGTCTGCGGTTCAGATGAACGACTCGGCTGATCGCTCCGTCTGCGGTTCAGATGAACGACTCGGCTGATCGATCCGTCTGCGGTTCAGATGAACGACTCGGCTGATCGATCCGTCTGCGGTTCAGATGAACGACTCGGCTGATCGCTCCGTCTGCGGTTCAGATGAACGACTCGGCTGATCGCTCCGTCTGCGGTTCAGATGAACGACTCGGCTGATCGCTCCGTCTGCGGTTCAGATGAACGACTCGGCTGATCGCTCCGTCTGCGGTTCAGATGAACGACTCGGCTGATCGATCCGTCTGCGGTTCAGATGAACGACTCGGCTGATCGATCCGTCTGCGGTTCAGATGAACGACTCGGCTGATCGCTCCGTCTGCGGTTCAGATGAACGACTCGGCTGATCGCTCCGTCTGCGGTTCAGATGAACGACTCGGCTGATCGCTCCGTCTGCGGTTCAGATGAACGACTCGGCTGATCGCTCCGTCTGCGGTTCAGATGAACGACTCGGCTGATCGCTCCGTCTGCGGTTCAGATGAACGACTCGGCTGATCGCTCCGTCTGCGGTTCAGATGAACGACTCGGTTGATCGCTCCGTCTGCGGTTCAGATGAACGACTCGGCTGATCGCTCCGTCTGCGGTTCAGATGAACGACTCGGCTGATCGCTCCGTCTGCGGTTCAGATGAACGACTCGGCTGATCGCTCCGTCTGCGGTTCAGATGAACGACTCGGCTGATCGATCCGTCTGCGGTTCAGATGAACGACTCGGCTGATCGCTCCGTCTGCGGTTCAGATGAACGACTCGGCTGATCGCTCCGTCTGCGGTTCAGATGAACGACTCGGCTGATCGATCCGTCTGCGGTTCAGATGAACGACTCGGCTGATCGATCCGTCTGCGGTTCAGATGAACGACTCGGCTGATCGCTCCGTCTGCGGTTCAGATGAACGACTCGGCTGATCGATCCGTCTGCGGTTCAGATGAACGACTCGGCTGATCGCTCCGTCTGCGGTTCAGATGAACGACTCGGCTGATCGATCCGTCTGCGGTTCAGATGAACGACTCGGCTGATCGATCCGTCTGCGGTTCAGATGAACGACTCGGCTGATCGCTCCGTCTGCGGTTCAGATGAACGACTCGGCTGATCGCTCCGTCTGCGGTTCAGATGAACGACTCGGCTGATCGCTCCGTCTGCGGTTCAGATGAACGACTCGGCTGATCGATCCGTCTGCGGTTCAGATGAACGACTCGGCTGATCGCTCCGTCTGCGGTTCAGATGAACGACTCGGCTGATCGCTCCGTCTGCGGTTCAGATGAACGACTCGGCTGATCGATCCGTCTGCGGTTCAGATGAACGACTCGGCTGATCGCTCCGTCTGCGGTTCAGATGAACGACTCGGCTGATCGCTCCGTCTGTAGTTCAGATGAGCTAATATTCAGTCTTGCAGGGGGAGGTGGAGCTGCGGTACAAAAGGATCAGACTGCTGCATGAACACATACAGAGTTTTTTAACACAATCTTCAGACTCTGTTAACTGGGATTAAGCAGGATTATGTCCATAACTCCTCCAGAGCTGAATGAGAAATATGGAAGCAGCTCGAGGTCTTCATCAGAGACTTTTTATCAAACATTCTGAGAAAAAGTAAAAAATCAAGGAAATTTATCAAATGAACAGCTAATATTTATTTTTTCAAAAACTAAAATGATGAATTCCAGCAGTTTTCTTGCTGATTCTGGCCTGTTTGTTGTCGTGTGCTGGGAGGTACAGCAGGGAATAAAGAGACTTACTCTCATCCAGGTCCTCCGGCTCCTCAGCTGGGAGGTCCACCTCTTCACTCTTGGCATCTGAAGGAGGTTCCTGCGATGGCATGACTGGATCCTGGAACAATATTTTCAAAACTTCACCTAAATATTCCTCAATGGAATCTCCCAAACACACACCCAGGTATCTGCTGAGGCTGTGACACTCCCGGTGGAGTGTGTGATGGACCATGTTTGCGAGGACCCTGCTAGAAAACTGCATCTGGACCTGCTCCTGGACAACGTGCAGAAATGCTGCTGCTCAATGACTCTAATGTGGAGTTTCACCAGGAAAGGTATTTAATCTTCTGGGGCCACGAGTCGCTTATCTGCTGCTGAACATAGCGTGTCGAAGCCGTGATCGATGCACCGACGGCTGAAGGCTCAGTAGCACAGCGCTGCTTTTATTGACTTTCTAATCAGGATCTTGTTTTCGGGGGTTGAATTCAGGTTTGTTGTGTTTCGCTCTGCGGTCAAAGGGATTGATTACGTGGAACACACCGTCTTATCGCCACTTGATGGCAGGTTTTATAGGAATGAGGAGGAAGGAGAGGAAGTCTGGGTTTATTCCCAGAGAGATCCTCGCAGTTTTAAAGACAATTTTCTGATATTACAGTCCAAAGTTCAGGCACATCTTCACAACACATGTCACATTGATTAATGACGGGGTGGAGCAGGAAACGCGTGCAAACGGAGCATGTGTCTGTATGAAGCTTAATCTACTAGTAGACTGAATAACAGCATCTCTTTTGTCTCCATCTCAAAGGTCCCTCTACAGAAAGTTAAAGCGTGTTGGTCGTAGCACGCTCTCCTGCTGGGGGCGCCATCCTCAGTGTTCATGTGGACGGGCAGTGAGCGAAGCCAACGTGGCGGCGTTGGACTGCTCAGGACGGATGAGGTACTCACCATAAGCGTTTGGCAGGTCTGAGGGATGAGTCTGTGACAGCGCTTATGGACCAGCAGTTTGCAGTTGATACACTTGTAGCCCTGCCTGCCCAGCCCCCATATCCTTTCACTACAGTGGCCACAGTAGGCTTTCTGCAAGACAGAGACAGAGCAGGACCTGCAGTGACCACATTCACAACGAGCAGCAACCAGACCGAGGCATACGGCGGCAGAAGAGGCGCTTTCCAGACCACATCATGCATCAGTTCCTCACATTGGATAAAGGCTGTAGAGTAAAACACGCAAACAGGACAGTCTGGATCGTTTAATAGATTAGAGACAAAATAATGTAATAATGAGGTAATAATGATGTAATAATGAGGTAATAATGATGTAATGATGTGATTAGGTAGTTAGGTAGAGTGTTTTGCAGCAGAGTGTGAAGTTGTACAGATGAGATGAGGATCAGCTCTTCACAAACAGATACCATGATCCTCACCGCAGCTGGAAACGGTAATCACCGGGTCGGGAATGACGTCCTGCCATATCTAAAAAGATGGGCGGAGCCTCTGTGACGTCACCTGTAGGTTTCCTGAAGTAAAGCTCAGTGGGCGGTTCCCACTGTCACCATCATGGCAGCGTCACGCGTGTTGTTGCTCCGGATGATATTAGGAATGGACAGAGAGCTGAGAGGGGGGCTGTGTGTGTGTGTGTGTGTGTGTGTGTGTGTGTGTGTGTGTGTGTGTGTGTGTGTGTGTGTGTGTGTGTGTGTGCGTGTGCGTGTGTGTGTGTTGTGGATGATTGACAGCCATCAAACTGAGCTGCCTGTAGCTAAGAGCTAACCGTGCTAACCTGGAGCTAACAAGAGCTAAAGAGAGGTAGCAGGCTAAAGCTGTGTCACGCTGCTAGCTGGCTAAAAACGGCTAAACTCTGCCTTCTTCCTGCTGGATGTCTGCTGCCTGTCAATCACAAGGACACGCCCCTAATTGTGCTGAATTTCACAATTAAATAACAAAATATGGATGTACAATATTGGCCTTTCTACCAATGTCTTATGTACTGATTTGGTCCATGTCACGATTTCCAGTACCCCTGTCTTTAGAAGGAGTTGTGCCAAATAGAAAAATATGTGGAACACTACATGACGTCTCTTTTACTTTGTCGTTTTGAGTTAGAGGAGACGCAGCGGAAGAGTTTGATATACAGTGTGAGCATGTTGCGTAAAAGTCCTTTACAAAGTAAAAACTGTTACTGCTCATATTCTATATCACATGATAATGTCGATATCGGCCGATACTATCGGTATGCCAATAACAAGACTATCTACGGTGGTGAATAAAGTCATCCCTGTGCAGCGGATGTTTGTGAATGAGAGGAATGTTTTCAGTCTGGTTTCAGCGTAGTTAGCACAGGCTAACGCTAACCCACAGCTAAGTGCAGCTAGACGAAGACGTTTGTTTGATCTTGTCTTGGATAAAAGTGCTGCTGTTAATACGGTAACATCCTCCCTTTTTACTTGGATTAGGCTGAAATAAGGGATTTTTTTTTAAATTTCTACAATCAAACCTTTTTTAAAAAAAATTATTTCACCTCATTTACGATACAGCTGATCTGTGGCGTACCGCAGGGTTTGGTCCTTAGACCCTCTCGGTTCTTGTCCAGCTGATTCGGGATCTGAAGCTAAGTGAACATTCGTCTGCTGATGAAACTCACCAGATTCCAGCAGCCTTGTGAACTATGCAGCTTTTCTTTCTGACATTAAATCACAGATAACTCTAAATTCCCTAAAAGTTTCTGATAAATCAGACTCTGTTTGGCTCCAACATTCTTTCAGCCCTGTTGTTTCTAAACTTTCTACTAACATGTCCAGACTGCAGGGAATCTAACGTTTAACTACAGTTGGTATGCATTTCTGTCTATTCTGGCCTAAACAGCTGTAATTCCTTCTACTCAGCCATCAGTCTCTCCTCCATCCACTTTATTCATAATGCTGAACGTAGACGTAATGCTGAGAATACATTTTTCTGTTCTCTACTTCACCTTCCAGTTAGATGTCATATTGTTGCTCACCGTTCCAGCCTCAAGCAGCATGTAGAACACACACGTCGGACTGATGATCAGATGGAGTCAACAGCTAACATTTCCCAGATTTGTGTCAAAGGGAGACCAAGTTTTTCCCATCAGAGCCCCTGTCGGATGGGAAGCTCATCATCTGTAACTTAACCGACCATCGTGTCTCATGTCTAATCAAACCAACACGTCTGTTGAAGGTAACGAATGATGGCCAGCGAGCCAAAGGGGCGGGTCATGTGCCTGCCATGGTTATGCCGTCATTGTGGCCAGGTGAGGAAGGGTTATGGTTAGGGGGAGCCATTGTATAAAACGTTCAAGACAAGCTAGAGCAAACCTAAAATATGCCCTTTTACATATAAACCTGAAGTTTTCCGACGTGCACGAACTCCTTCAGGCTTTGCTGTTCCTCCACCATGATCCTGTCAGCAGTATGATATAATGAGCGGTGCAGGGATCAGGCTCTTATCCTCCTGCTGCAGAGCTGAAGCAAGCGGACTGTTACATAACGTAGTCCCCGGAGGGTTTGCTGTTTTGTCTGTTACTTTCTCAGCTCGTGTCTCAGGCTGCTATATTTGTACCACAGGATGTTACGTTTGCAGCTCAGAGTCACCAGAATGGCTCCCAGAGGACTGAACACTTAAGATGCCACCAGCGTCCCAGACTGCATCAACAGCCTTCATTCACACGGTGCGTGCGCCGACTGTTTGAAGAACAAAGACTGCTCCGTTGCTATGGAGACGCCTCAGCCAGACTTCAAACGTTTCTTTCAGTCAGAGGTTACGGCACAAAAGTATGAACTAATCCCAAACTTCTCCATCAGTCCTGTTCCCTTTAAAACTGACAAATAACCTGAAAGTAATGTAGCGTTACTCCATCGATGCCCGCTATCCTGCAGGTAAGGACCGTGTCCTGCAGCAACACACCATAGTCAAATGAAACGGTCTTTAACAGAACCTGACAGCAGCCTGTTGCAGATCCATTTTATTTGAACCAGGTGAAAGCAGAAATCCTGTACCTGCAGGACACCGGGGTTTGCAGATTCCTGTTCCAACCTGTGAAGGTAACGTCGCCGAAGCCCTTTACGTCTGTTTTACTTCCACCTGGGACACTTCTCTTACCTTCCTCTGTGTATCATAATGACTGTTCTGGACTGTAAGTACCTGCAACACCAGTAAAACCCATCAGACTGACTGGAACACATCAAACTGGACTGATGCGGATTATAATTGATGTGGTTTAACTGGATTATTATTGGATTATAGGATCAAACTGGATTATAACTGGACTGAAATGGATTGTTTCTATAATAAGAGATGGCTTTGTGACTTGCTGCTGAACAAATTTGCTGTCTGTATCACGGCATGGTAATGGTCAGCAAGTTTATACCAGTCTAGCCAGTTAGCTGGCCACCATTTGCCAGTTTGCAGCCACAGACTGTAAAAAAGAGAAGATTACACGCTGCTCTTCTGAGACCTCCAGTCTCATTCCTGTCGCAGTCCCCCTTAACCCAGAAGGAGACGAATGTGGACAAGATCTGGGACCAAACAGAAATAATGTGAAAAGCTGCAGCAGATGAGAAGCGGTTCAGTCCGTCTGGCCTGTAATGGCTCTGCTGCTACGTGTACGAAGCGACAGAGGCCTGAGCGGACTGTCCAGAGGGGCAGAAAATAAAATCTGTTCTACTTTCCTTCCTAAAAACAAATGAAACTCATTACAAAACAACATTAATCTAAATTTAATGGAATCTAAGTTAGAGCAAGACCTGTTGTCAGCATGAAGGTCCCTCCAGGAGTTTTTACATAAAGTTGAAAACAAACAAATAAACAGACATACGGAGAGAGGTAATAATAATCACGATCGGGTTTATTTTGGAATTTACTGTAAACGGAACTCAAAGCGATTTTTATGATCTGCATAATTAATCCATAATCATACAGACGGTAAGATCCGCATGTCAGGGCAGACTGATGGAAATATGGCAGCCAATGGCGCCAACGACCTCTCCAACCACCAGCGAAACTTTCCCACTCATCCATACAGCCAGATGACAGGGATTCAAACCGTCAACCTTCTGGTCACTGGACAAGCCGCTCTACCACCTGAGCCACGGCCAAACCGACGCTGGGAAATTTGGATTTCAGCTCGACGTAATTCCAGGAGAGAAGTTGTGTTTTTCATCATAACTAATAAAAGTTTTGTTTTATTGACCAGATAACGATGAATTATTAACGTTAATTCATTTTAATCATGAAGCAGGACTTTCTGACTTCAGTCTGTTTACTCTGCTGGAGCAGCACGGTAAATAAATCATCTCATCCCCCACCCCCCTCTGCCTCCCGCTGGGACCCCCACAGGGAGCCCCACCCCCCGCTGGGACCCCCGCAGAGAGCCCCACCCCCCGCTGGGAGCCCCGCTGAGGACTGACAGGTGAAAGCTGCTGTCCAGCCCTGAGCTTTTTCAGCCCCGGTGAGCCGCGGTCCCGGTCTCCAGACAAACGACCAAACGCCGGTGGAGACAGCCTGGCGTTGTCCACAGCAACGTCTGAGCTCATCATCTGACGACTAATCTTTCCTTCTCCTGCAACATTTCCTGTCTTGTTTTAGTGTTTTCAGCTTTCGGCAGATCTTTTTGTCAGCTTTCCCCAGTAGGCACCTTAGGAGGGGGGCGGCGAGTAGGGGGGGTGCATTCTGTCAACTCCATTATGTTTTGGAGGAGACGTCCACAAAGAGCTCTCTAAACCGCAGCATCAGGGGCGACGGAGAGGAGGGATGATGAAGGTGTGGAGGAAGGAGAGGAAGAGAGAAGGGAGGAGAGACCTGACCTACTTCTGCTCGGCTTATTGGTATGCTGAGGACAGGCTGGTGAAGCCGGCAGAAGGCTGGACGCTGGCATGGAAACAGCGTCCAGAGGTTCCACTGGGGGGTGGGCAGCTCCCGCCGCCAACTTCTCTTCTTGTTTTTAACATGTGGAACGTTTGTGTTTTAAGCAACAACAGGCTGATTTCATTCTGGAGAAAATAATTTGATTCTCTGAAATGTGGAGCTGTGAGAGGAGAAACCGGACGTCTGTTGGAGCCAGAGGGGTGAGGTGGGTTGGGGTTTGGTGTGGTGGGGTGGAGTGGGGTGCAGGGAACATAAAGTTCCAAAATGTCTAAAGTCCACATGAAGCCAAAGTCTCTGGCTGCTCGTTGGCAACAAACGGAGACAACAGTTTCAGGACACGCCCACATCCGCCTTTCTGATCCAAATCCGAGTCCGGAAAGTCGCTTCGTTTGGGGAAATATGAACGCAATTCTGATTCGGACCAAAGAAGCGACTGGGTCCGCCGACAAACGCAGGTCTTGGTCCATCCATCCATTCATCCATCCATCCATCCATCTCTCCATCTTCTGCCGCTTATCCGGGGTCGGGTCGCGGGGGCAGCAGCCTAAGCAGGGAAGCCCAGACTTCCCTCTCCCCAGCCACATTTGCCAACTCTGCGGGGGGATCCCGAGGCGTTCCCAGGCCAGCCGAGAGATATAATCCCTCCAGCGTGTCCTGGGTCTTCCCCGGGGTCTCCTCCCAGAGGGACGTGCCTGGAACACCTCACCAGGGAGGTCCAGGAGGCATCCTGACCAGATGCCCGAGCCACCTCAACTGGTTCCTCTCGATGCGGAGGAGCAGCGGCTCTACTCTGAGCCCCTCCCGGATGACCGAGCTCCTCACCCTATCTCTAAGGGAGAGCCCGGCCACCCTGCGGAGGAAACTCATTTCAGCCGCCTGTATACGAGATCTCCTTCTTTCGGTCACGACCCACAGCTCATGACCATAGGTGAGGGTAGGAACGTAGATCGACTGGTAAATGGAGAGGTTCGCCTTCTGGTTCAGCTCCTTCTTCACCACGACAGACCGGCGCAGAGTCCGCATTACTGCAGACGCCGCACCGATCCGTCTGTCGATCTCACGCTCCATCCTTCCCTCACTCGTGAACAAGACCCCGAGATATTTAAACTCCTCCACTTGAGGCAGGACCTGACTCCCGACCCGGAGAGGGCAATCCACCCTATTCCGGCTGAGGACCATGGTCTCAGATTTGGAGGTGCTGATTCTCATCCCAGCCGCTTCACAGTCGGCCGCGAATCGCTCAAGCGAGAGCTGGAGATCACGACCAGATGAAGCCAACAGGACCACGTCATCTGCAAAAAGCAGGGACCCAATCCTGAGGCCACCAAGCTGGATCCCCTCAACACCTCGGCTGCACCTAGAAATTCTGTCCATATAAGTTATGAACAGAATCGGTGATAAAGGGCAGCCTTGGCGGAGTCCAACCCTCACCGGAAACGAATCCGACTTACTGCCGGCAATGTGGACCAAGCTCTGACACCTGTCGTACAGGGACCAGACAGCTCTTACAAGGGGGTCCGGTACCCCATACTCCCGAAATACCCCCCACAGGAGCCTCCGGGGGACACGGTCAAATGCCTTCTCCAGGTCCACAAAACACATGTAGACTGGTTGGGCAAACTCCCATGCCCCCTCCAGGACCCCAAAGAGGGTATAGAGCTGGTCCACTGTTCCGCGACCAGGACGAAAACCACACTGCTCCTCCTCAATCCGGGATTCGACTATCCGGCGGACCCTCCTCTCCAGGACCCCTGAATAGACCTTACCAGGGAGGCTGAGGAGTGTGATTCCCCTGTAATTGGAACACACCCTCCGGTCTTGTTCCAAGCGGACCAAATACAGGAAGTGGACTACAAACCAAGTCCCTTCCTGCATGTGGCGTAGCACTGCATTGTAGGTAAATCCATAGCGATGGCGTTAAGGGTCCTCTGCCTCGTCTGGTGTTCATACTGCGTCCATTGTTGCAGTGGATTTCTGCAGGATACTTGCATAAGACACAATAAAAACCCAAAACAGCCATAGTTTGGTCTCCATGTTTAACTGGCAGGTGGAGGAAACAGTTTTCTTCTTCACGCCGGTCTGGTCCTCTCTTCTGCTAAATACTAGTGCAGCGCCACCTCTGGTGGGAATGGGGAGATATTATTCTAATGGTCTGGCTGGTTTCACCAAAGCGCAGTGTGAACACGGTCCGCATGGATACACCCCCCTACAGCTGGACCCAGTCCCCAACCGGACCGAGTCTAGCGGACTGTCCTGATGTGAATGCAGCCTTATAATCTAAACCAGGGACCAGTCCTCCTGGACCGGCATCCTGCACCAACATGCCTGATGTGTGTCGGGGTTCACACCAGGGCAGTCCGGGGGTCTCGGTCCATTTGAACGGATTTCACTCCTTCCTTTGTTTTGGTTTGTGCTCAAACTGCACAAGCGGTCCAACGTCCCGGCTGGCTGCTCACTCCCAGTCTACCAGGTAAAAATGACAGATTAAACTTCATGCAGGTGGGTATTTATCTAGTGCAGGCAGGGCGCAGGAGGAACGGGGTCTGGGAAAGTCTGGGAACGCCTCTGCTGGATGTCCACCAGGGATGCAATCCATTTCCTCACATTAAGGAAGGAAACAAAAGAAACCAAGATTATTCCAAGATGGTTGGACCTCCTGATGTACGGGGAGGCAAATGATCTTTCCAGCAGTTAAACTGGTAGTGTGAAATAAGCAGGAGGATGTTGAGTCAGCGTGATGGCGGTGCCCTCAGGCTGTGGAAGCTCAGCAGGAACATCAGACCCTCCGGTTCTGATGAGCCCTTCCTCTCTTCACACGTCTGCATGTTCATACATTAAAGCTGATGAGACTGAGGTGAGGTCTGGTTCCAGCAGCAGTAAAACCTGATCTCCTTTCCTCCCCTGCAGAGAAATCACATTACTCACTTAATGCACATTAATGCATCTCTTCATCCACTGCCTCACCAACCAAACCCTGTTTGATAAAAGCCGGATGGGCAGGTGGAGCTCTTTAAAGCCCACATGTGCTCTCAGGTGTGTGTACTTGCACATGTGCCTGTGTGTGTGCCACAACTAGAACGCCATGAAATATTTATGTTTATCCAGAAAGCGCAGCAGCAGATGCGACCAGGTTACCTGCCATTTACAGGTTAAGTGCAGGATGTTGACGACTGTTTTCTCAACGCAGACAGGAAGTCCTGCTGGGAGTCAGAAGAACCCACACGGATGTAGATCTGGTGAAGGTCATGGTGTAGAGACGTTATACTGAAGCAAAGCATCATGAGTTAAATCTCTTCCTACTTCCTGTTCTGACACTTTCTGAAAAACCGACAGATTAGATTAAGATGGATATTTTTCAGGATTTCAGGTGCATATTTATGCACATTGACTTGCATTAGTACGGTGGCCTGGAAGTGCAAAGCAATGCAACAATCATGATGCACATTTCCACCATAAAAACCATGGTAACGTGTCCGAAACATCAACACAACACCCAAACCAGGGACCAAACATCTTCACGTGTTCACAGAATCAACTTTACAAACTGTGACTGACGACACCGCTCGGACACGGCGACACGCATCATAGGGACAGGAAATAACAAGGATCACTGGTAGCTGCCAGGATCTTCTGAAGGTGGAGTCCATAAAGCTCCGTTTCCACTGAGCGACTCGGTTTCGGCGTGGTTCGGCCAGTTCAGGCGCTGCAAGTCGGACCGCCACTGTGCACGCGGGCTTCAGACGTAGCGTGGCCTCATACACGTGTTACAACAACAACTCGAGGTTGGAAAGTTTGTGGTTCTGGTTTATTCCAATACATCTCCAATAAGAAAAAATTTAAAGTAAGAAAAACATCCGTCGTTCCAGTGTGGACTGAACTGACAGCAACAGTTTGTGTCATGCATGCTTTCCTTGTAATGTTTTTTCTGTCGGCCAATCAGTGGCGAGTATCGTGTGACAGTAGCTGCAGCCAACCATTTCCATGAATAAATGTAGTTATGGTAATAATTATGTTAATTATATTATTATGTTAATATTTGTATGAATAATAGTATCCAACTATTTTTCCAACTGAAAGAGGTCCTGAAACGGTGCGGTTTGGGTCGATATGGTTTCATATCGGAGCGTACCCAACTGTACCGGCCCGAGCCAAACAGCGAGTCTGTGGCCTTTTTTTTGTACATGGAAACATGGTTTCTATGATAGAAACGTGCATGGCGATGGTGTGAACGTGCATGGAGATGATAAAAACGTGCATGGCGATGATGTAAACATGCATGGAGACGATAAAAATGTGCATGGTGACCATGAAAACGTGCATGGCGACTATGGAAACCTGCATGGCGACCATGGAAACCTGCATGGCGACCATGGAAACCTGCATGGCGACCATGGAAATGTCTTGCAGTGGACGTAAATCCACCAAACCTTGGAGTGACTTTGATGCACTTTTTCCTTGGTATTTTGCTCATCTATAAACAGCTAACATTGCGTAAAGTTTTCCAGTTTTCATCAGCTGACTGCAGTCTAAGGTTGTAAAACGTTTTATTTTATTAAAGGTTGCCTGTTGGTTACAACAAAGCTGATATAATCTCGATGGTATCTGGAATTAATCGCCAAATCAACATTTATATTGAAGTATGTATCAGTTTTATTCTATAATTAGTCAATAATCCTCTGACAGCAGAGTTTTGGTGGCATGACTAGTAAAGTGTAGATGAGAGAATAAGCTGGCTTCATACGTCATCAACATGAAGCTCTTCCAGTATCTCTGCTGCAGGATGTTGTCGGCATGTGTCCTGACTCCAGCTAGGGATTCTACAGTTTACCGGGCACACCAGGCTGGTCAGGGCTTTATCAGTTTGATTGATTTCATATTGCTTTCCAATCTCCATAATGATGTTTAAATGTCCCAGAAATCCTGCAGATGAGTTCAGACTTATTCCGTCATTATTTCCACAGCAAACTGTCAGCACCCCGAAGGCTGTTGCCTCATCAATCATTTTAATCTCTAGTTTGTTTGAACGTCTTTCAGCAGGTTTTCACTCTCCAGGGAAGCACGCAGGTTTTACTCTGTCAGCTGTAATTCAGTAGAAGAAATAGTTGTGCTGGTACCACCAGGAGGAAACAGAGAGAGCTGCCGTTCAGGAATTACGATCATCCTCAGATCCAGGATATTTCTGTTTCATATCTGGGAAGACGTCTGATTCTGACTGGAAACAGCTGGAGTCACATCATTTTAACCTTTCACATATTTCAGACTTGTTCTGATGGGTTTGTTTGGTTTTCCCTCATAATGACAAATAAAAGCAGAAAAAACACCTGTGTTTCTTTGCTGAATCAGCGACGTTGCGTGTTCAAAACAGTCAGTTCAATGCGATTAATCAGGATTTATTCATTATAAAGCAAGCAATTAATTAGATTAGTTTAATGTGTATTTTATATATATATATATATATATATATATATATATATATGTATAAAAATAGTTTGGACGTATTCCAGAGGGGGGATACGATGATGAGAAACCGAGAACCTTGACTGGCATCATGTCTCTTCTGGATAAACCGCGGAGCATAGCTCACCACACGTCCTCCCCCAGCTGCAGTTGCGCCTTCATCACATCAGGAGACACTCACCCTGTTAAAGCGTTTGGCCTGGAAAAGGTGTCCGTTGACTCGGTAGAGCTTCCTCCATCTTCTGGCCCCACGGCGATAGATCGATTCTAGGAGAGAAAAACAATTTTAGATGATGGGGTCTGATGGGAGGGCAGCAGCTGGTTCCAGATGCTATGCTAACACCAACAGAGGACCTGGTTACAGATGCTATGCTAACACCAACAGAGGACCTGGTTACAGATGCTATGCTAACACCAACAGAGGACCTGGTTACAGATGCTATGCTAACACCAACAGAGCAGCTTGTTAGAGATGCTATGCTAACCCTATGCTAACACCAACAGAGCAGCATGTTACAGATGCTATGCAAACACCAACAGGGCAGCTGGTTACAGATGCTATGCTAACACCAACAGTTCCAGATGCTATACTAACCCTAACAAAGGCACATCACTGGCAAATTAACCCCTCGTGCTTGCACACAACACTGATGCAAACAGAATGCAACAATCTCAGCTTGAAAAAACATAATCCTTTCACTGAGCAAAGATTTTATTTTCAAATGTAGCCGATGCAGCTTGATGTGAGGACTGAATAAATCATGAGGCCGCTGTTTGCTGAGACAAGCTAACAGTAAACATCAGGTGCCCTTCTGACTCACTAATAATTCATCACCAGCTTTCCCAGTGCCTCTCTCCATCTGGTTGGCTGCTCCAGTGATAGGTGTGGTTGCCACGTCCTCCTCCACTCATTTTTTTGCCTCTGTTGCTATGGTAGCCTCAGCCCACCATATATTTCACCAGCTAATATTAGTTTGGTGTGGGGAAGTCAGGATGACACCGTCTGCTAACGTGTTGCAGAATCAGGCTGAACACGCCGCACTTCACACATGCCGTTTAGCTCATGCTCATCCCTTTGAGGTGAACTCCAGACGGGGTTACCATCCCATCATCGTCTCTTCATTCACACTCCAGCATTGATTTGGCAGTGAAAGCTAAAGAGATATAAATATCCCCATTAGTGGCAAGCTTTGCTGAACATGGAGTGAGTCTTGCCCCAGATGAAGGCTGGTCCCTGGGGATTAAACACACCAGCAGACATTTGGCACATGAGGAAGAGACTCAGCACTGCAGCATGGATCCATGCTGAATGCCAGTGTGAGGAACAACGTGATGAAGTGGTAAATATACATTCAGGACTTTCAGATTTGCCGTTTTTTGGTGAATATTCCTGTGGTTCTGGATTCTGTCGGACATGGTGTCTGGGCTAAAGCCAGACACAAAGACACCCTGATTTTAGCCTCTCCCTCATGAATTCTCCTAATCCAGTTCAGCCAACCCCTCTAAAGAAAAGAGGGTCGCTGCCTCCCAAAATCTCTGCAGTGTTTCCATAGTTACCCCATATTTCTTTTTCCTGCTGTGCTGGGTGGGGGGGGGGGGGGGGGGGGGGCGGGGGGCGGGGGGGGGGGGGGGGGGGTGAGACACTCAGAACAAGTACGATGAGAGTTCACATCTGGCTAACTGCAGTGTACCTTCTTTACCGCAGCAAGACGGTATTTTCCTCATAAACATGCAGTTAACATATAAAGAACCATGAAGAATGTCCAATAGTCTAAAACCTACATTTTCTCATCTTTTCATCCATTTTATTAATGACACTCAAAACTGTAAATTTCATGCTGGCCGAAGCCTCATCAGAAATGGTCTCCATGGAAATGTGGCTCTCAAGAAGACAGAAAAGGCTGAAGTCACATGACCCAAGTACTGGACTGAAGATCATTGGAGACAGGTCTGACGGAGGGGCGGATCCTCACCAGGAACTAGACTTCACCAGGTCTGATGGAGGGAGGGATCCTCCTGTAACCATCCTGGCAGCGTCACACGTTTCATCTTGCCCAGAAAATACAAATATGGGCAAAGAGGTGGAGCTTAGAGGGGGGCTGTGGGCGTGGTGGTGGATGATTGACATCGAGCGATCACTGATCTTCCTGTAGATTAGAGCTAACCAGGAGCTAAAAGCTGATCCACCTAGACCGCCAGGACCTGATCCACCTAGACCACCAGGACCTGATCCACCCAGACCACCAGGACCTGATCCACCCAGACCACTAGGACCTGATCCACCCAGACCACCAGGGCCTGATCCACCCAGACCACCAGGATCTGATCCACCCAGACCACCAGGACCTGATCCACCCAGACCACCAGGACCTGATCCACCCAGACGACCAGGACCTGACCCACCCAGACCAGTAGGACCTGATCCACCCAGACCACTAGGACCTGATCCACCTAGACCACCAGGACCTGGTCCACGCAGACCATTAGGACCTGATCCACCCAGACCACTAGGACCTTATCCACCCAGACCACTAGGACCTGATCCACCAGACATTAGGACCTGATTCACCAGACCAGTAGGACCTTATCCACCTAGACCAGTAGGACCTGATGCACCAGACCAGTAGGACCTGATCCACCCAGACCAGTAGGACCTGATGCACCCAGACTACTAGGACCTGATCCACCCAGACCATCAGGACCTGATCCACCAGACCAGTAGGACCTGATCCACCTAGACCACCAGGACCGGATCCACCCAGACCACCAGGACCTGATCCACCAGACCACCAGGACCTGATCAACCCAGACCACCAGGACCTGATCAACCCAGACCACCAGGACCTGATCCACCTAGACCATCAGGACCTGATCAACCCAGACCACCAGGACCTGATCCACCTAGACCATCAGGACCTGATCAACCCAGACCACCAGGACCTGATGCACCCAGACCACCAGGACCTGATGCACCCAGACCACCAGGACCTGATGCACCTAGACCACCAGGACATGATCCACCCAGACCAGTAGGACCTGATCCACGCAGACCACTAAGACCTGATCCACCCAGACCACCAGGGAATGATGCACCCAGACGACCAGGACCTGATGCACCAGACCAGTAGGACCTGATCCACCAGACCACCAGGACCTGATCCACCCAGACCACTAGGACCTGATCCACCTAGACCACCAGGACCTGATTCACCAGACCAGTAGGATCTTATCCACCCAGACCAGTAGGACCTGATCCACCAGACCACCAAGACCTGATCCACCCAGACCACTAGGACCTGATCCACCTAGACCACCAGGACCTGATCCACCCAGACCGGTAGGACCTGATCAACCCAGACCACTAGGACCTGATCCACCCAGACCACCAGGACCTGATTCACCAGACCACTAGGACCTGATCCACCTAGACCACCAGGACCCGATCAACCCAGACCACCAGGACCTGATCAACCCAGACCAGCAGGACCTGATCCATCTAGACCACCAGGACCTGATTCACCAGACCAGTAGGACCTGATCCACCTAGACCACCAGGACCTGATCCACCCAGACCACCAGGACCTGATCAACCCAGACCACCAGGACCTGATCAACCCAGACCACCAGGACCTGATCCATCTAGACCACCAGGACCTGATCCACCCAGACCAGTAGGACCTGATGCACCCAGACCAGTAGGACCTGATCCACCCAGACCAGAAGGACCTGATGAACCCAGACCACCAGGGCCTGATCCACCCAGACGACCAGGACCTGATCCACCCAGACCAGTAGGACCTGATGCACCGAGACCACCAGGACCTGATGCACCCAGACCACTAGGACCTGATCCACCCAGACCACTAGGACCTGATCCACCCAGACCACCAGGACCTGATCCACCCAGACCACTAGGACCTGATCCACCTAGACCACAAGGACCTGATTCACCAGACCAGTAGGACCTTATCCACCCAGACCAGTAGGACCTGATCCACCAGACCAGTAGGACCTGATCCACCCAGAACACTAGGACCTGATCCACCTAGACCACCAGGACCTGATCCACCCAGACCAGTAGGACCTGATCAACCCAGACCACCAGGACCTGATTCACCAGACCAGTAGGACCTAATCCACCAAGACCACCAGGACCTGATCCACCTGGACCACCAGGACCTGATGCACCAGACCAGTAGGACCTGATCCACTCAGACCACCAGGACCTGATCCACCCAGACCACCAGGACCTGATTCACCAGACCAGTAGGACCTGATCCACCTAGACCACCAGGACCTGATGCACCAGATCAGTAGGACCTGATCCACTCAGACCACCAGGACCGGATCCACCCAGACCACCAGGACCTGATCCACCCAGACCACCAGGACATGATCCACCCAGACCATCAGGACCTGATCCACCCAGACGACTAGGACCTGATGCACCCAGACCACCAGGACATGATCCACCCAGACCATCAGGACCTGATCCACCTAGACCACCAGGACCTGATCAACACAGACCACCAGGACCTGATCAACCCAGACCAGCAGGACCTGATCCATCTAGACCACCAGGACCTGATTCACCAGACCAGTAGGACTTGATCCACCTAGACCACCAGGACCTGATCCACCCAGACCACCAGGACCTGATCAACCCAGACCACCAGGACCTGATCCATCTAGACCACCAGGACCTGATCCACCCAGACCAGTAGGACCTGATGCACCCAGACCAGTAGGACCTGATCCACCCAGACCAGTAGGACCTGATGAACCCAGACCACCAGGGCCTGATCCACCCAGACGACCAGGACCTGATCCACCCAGACCAGTAGGACCTGATGCACCGAGACCACCAGGACCTGATGCACCCAGACCACTAGGACCTGATCCACCCAGACCACTAGGACCTGATCCACCCAGACCACTAGGACCTGATCCACCCAGACCACTGGGACCTGATCCACCTAGACCACAAGGACCTGATTCACCAGACCAGTAGGACCTTATCCACCCAGACCAGTAGGACCTGATCCACCAGACCAGTAGGACCTGATCCACCCAGAACACTAGGACCTGATCCACCTAGACCACCAGGACCTGATCCACCCAGACCAGTAGGACCTGATCAACCCAGACCACCAGGACCTGATTCACCAGACCAGTAGGACCTAATCCACCAAGACCACCAGGACCTGATGCACCAGACGAGTAGGACCTGATCCACCTGGACCACCAGGACCTGATGCACCAGACCAGTAGGACCTGATCCACTCAGACCACCAGGACCTGATCCACCCAGACCACCAGGACCTGATTCACCAGACCAGTAGGACCTGATCCACCTAGACCACCAGGACCTGATGCACCAGATCAGTAGGACCTGATCCACTCAGACCACCAGGACCGGATCCACCCAGACCACCAGGACCTGATCCACCCAGACCACCAGGACATGATCCACCCAGACCACCAGGACATGATCCACCCAGACCACCAGGACATGATCCAACCAGACGACCAGGACCTGATGCACCCAGACGACCAGGACCTGATGCACCCAGACCACTAGGACCTGATGCACCCAGACCACCAGGACATGATCCACCCAGACCATCAGGACCTGATCCACCTAGACCACCAGGACCTGATCAACCCAGACCACCAGGACCTGATCCATCTAGACCACCAGGACCTGATTCACCAGACCAGTAGGACTTGATCCACCTAGACCACCAGGACCTGATCCACCCAGACCACCAGGACCTGATCAACCCAGACCACCAGGACCTGATCAACCCAGACCACCAGGACCTGATCCATCTAGACCACCAGGACCTGATCCACCCAGACCAGTAGGACCTGATGCACCCAGACCAGTAGGACCTGATCCACTCAGACCAGTAGGACCTGATGAACCCAGACCAGTAGGACCTGATGCACCCAGACTACCAGGACCTGATCCACCCAGACCAGTAGGACCTGATGCACCCAGACCACCAGGACCTGATGCACCCAGACCACCAGGACCTGATCCACCCAGACCAGTAGGACCTGATGCACCCAGACTACCAGGACCTGATCCACCCAGACCAGTAGGACCTGATGCACCCAGACTACCAGGACCTGATCCACCCAGACCACTAGGACCTGATCCACCAGACCAGTAGGACCTGATCCACCTAGACCACCAGGACCTGATTCACCAGACCAGTAGGACCTTATCCACCCAGACCACTAGGACCTGATCCACCCAGACCACCAGGACCTGATTCACCAGACCAGTAGGACCTGATCCACCTAGACCACCAGGACCTGATGCACCAGACCAGTAGGACCTGATCCACTCAGACCACCAGGACCTGATCAACCCAGACCACCAGGACCTGATCAACCCAGACCACCAGGACCTGATCAACCCAGACCACCAGGACCTGATCCACCTAGACCATCAGGACCTGATCCACCTAGACCATCAGGACCTGATCAACCCAGACCACTAGGACCTGATTCACCAGACCAGTAGGACCTTATCCACCCAGACCAGTAGGACCTGATCCACCAGACCACCAGGACCTGATCCACCCAGAACACTAGGACCTGATCCACCTAGACCACCAGGACCTGATCCACCCAGACCAGTAGGACCTGATCAACCCAGACCACCAGGACATGATCGACCCAGACCATCAGGACCTGATCCACCTAGACCACCAGGACCTGATCAACCCAGACCACCAGGACCTGATCAACCCAGACCAGCAGGACCTGATCCATCTAGACCACCAGGACCTGATTCACCAGACCAGTAGGACTTGATCCACCTAGACCACCAGGACCTGATCCACCCAGACCACCAGGACCTGATCAACCCAGACCACCAGGACCTGATCAACCCAGACCACCAGGACCTGATCCATCTAGACCACCAGGACCTGATCCACCCAGACCAGTAGGACCTGATGCACCCAGACCAGTAGGACCTGATCCACTCAGACCAGTAGGACCTGATGAACCCAGACCAGTAGGACCTGATGCACCCAGACTACCAGGACCTGATCCACCCAGACCAGTAGGACCTGATGCACCCAGACCACCAGGACCTGATGCACCCAGACCACCAGGACCTGATCCACCCAGACCAGTAGGACCTGATGCACCCAGACTACTAGGACCTGATCCACCCAGACCAGTAGGACCTGATGCACCCAGACTACCAGGACCTGATCCACCCAGACCACTAGGACCTGATCCACCAGACCAGTAGGACCTGATCCACCTAGACCACCAGGACCTGATTCACCAGACCAGTAGGACCTTATCCACCCAGACCACTAGGACCTGATCCACCCAGACCACCAGGACCTGATTCACCAGACCAGTAGGACCTGATCCACCTAGACCACCAGGACCTGATGCACCAGACCAGTAGGACCTGATCCACTCAGACCACCAGGACCTGATCCACCAGACCACCAGGACCTGATCAACCCAGACCACCAGGACCTGATCAACCCAGACCACCAGGACCTGATCCACCTAGACCATCAGGACCTGATCCACCTAGACCATCAGGACCTGATCAACCCAGACCACTAGGACCTGATTCACCAGACCAGTAGGACCTTATCCACCCAGACCAGTAGGACCTGATCCACCAGACCACCAGGACCTGATCCACCCAGAACACTAGGACCTGATCCACCTAGACCACCAGGACCTGATCCACCCAGACCAGTAGGACCTGATCAACCCAGACCACCAGGACCTGATTCACCAGACCAGTAGGACCTAATCCACCTAGACCACCAGGACCTGATGCACCAGACGAGTAGGACCTGATCCACCTGGACCACCAGGACCTGATGCACATGACCAGTAGGACCTGATCCACTCAGGCCACCAGGACCTGATCCACCCAGACCACCAGGACCTGATTCACCAGACCAGTAGGACCTGATCCACCTAGACCACCAGGACCTGATGCACCAGATCAGTAGGACCTGATCCACTCAGACCACCAGGACCGGATCCACCCAGACCACCAGGACATGATCCACCCAGACCAGTAGGACATGATCCACCCAGACCATCAGGACCTGATCCACCCAGACGACCAGGACCTGATCCACCCAGACGACCAGGACCTGATGCACCCAGACCACTAGGACCTGATGCACCCAGACCACCAGGACATGATCCACCCAGACCATCAGGACCTGATCCACCTAGACCACCAGGACCTGATCAACCCAGACCACCAGGACCTGATCAACCCAGACCAGCAGGACCTGATCCATCTAGACCACCAGGACCTGATTCACCAGACCAGTAGGACTTGATCCACCTAGACCACCAGGACCTGATCCACCCAGACCACCAGGACCTGATCCACCCAGACCACCAGGACCTGATCAACCCAGACCACCAGGACCTGATCCATCTAGACCACCAGGACCTGATCCACCCAGACCAGTAGGACCTGATGCACCCAGACCAGTAGGACCTGATCCACCCAGACCAGTAGGACCTGATAAACCCAGACCACCAGGGCCTGATCCACACAGACGACCAGGACCTGATCCACCCAGACCAGTAGGACCTGATGCACCCAGACCACCAGGACCTGATGCACCCAGACCACTAGGACCTGATCCACCCAGACCACTAGGACCTGATCCACCCAGACCACTAGGACCTGATCCACCCAGATCACTAGGACCTGATCCACCTAGACCACAAGGACCTGATTCACCAGACCAGTAGGACCTTATCCACCCAGACCAATAGGACCTGATCCACCAGACCAGTAGGACGTGATCCACCCAGAACACTAGGACCTGATCCACCTAGACCACCAGGACCTGATCCACCCAGACCAGTAGGACCTGATCAACCCAGACCACCAGGACCTGATTCACCAGACCAGTAGGACCTAATCCACCTAGACCACCAGGACCTGATGCACCAGACGAGTAGGACCTGATCCACCTGGACCACCAGGACCTGATGCACCAGACCAGTAGGACCTGATCCACTCAGACCACCAGGACCTGATCCACCCAGACCACCAGGACCTGATTCACCAGACCAGTAGGACCTGATCCACCTAGACCACCAGGACCTGATGCACCAGATCAGTAGGACCTGATCCACTCAGACCACCAGGACCAGATCCACCCAGACCACCAGGACATGATCCACCCAGACCACCAGGACATGATCCACCCAGACATTCAGGACCTGATCCACCCAGACGACCAGGACCTGATCCACCCAGACGACCAGGACCTGATGCACCCAGACCACTAGGACCTGATGCACCCAGACCACCAGGACATGATCCACCCAGACCATCAGGACCTGATCCACCTAGACCACCAGGACCTGATCAACCCAGACCACCAGGACCTGATCAACCCAGTCCAGCAGGACCTGACCCATCTAGACCACCAGGACCTGATTCACCAGACCAGTAGGACTTGATCCACCTAGACCACCAGGACCTGATCCACCCAGACCACCAGGACCTGATCAACCCAGACCACCAGGACCTGATTCACCAGACCAGTAGGACCTGATCCACCTAGACCACCAGGACCTGATGCACCAGACCAGTAGGACCTGATCCACTCAGACCACCAGGACCTGATCCACCCAGACCAGTAGGACCTGATGCACCCAGACGACCAGGACCTGATCCACCCAGACCAGTAGGACCTGATGCACCCAGACTACCAGGACCTGATCCACCCAGACCAGTAGGACCTGATGCACCCAGACCACCAGGACCTGATCCACCCAGACCAGTAGGACCTGATGCACCCAGACTACTAGGACCTGATCCACCAGACCAGTAGGACCTGATCCACCCAGACCACTAGGACCTGATCCACCCAGACCATCAGGACCTGATCCACGCAGACCACTAGGACCTGATCCACCCAGACCACCGGGACCTTATCCACCCAGATGACCAGGACCTGATCCACCAGACCACTAGGACCTGATCCACCAGACCAGTAGGACCTGATCCACCCAGACCACCAGGACCTGATCAACCCAGACCACTAGGACCTGATCCACCAGACCAGAAGGACCTTATCCACCCAGACCAGTAGGACCTGATCCACCAGACCAGTGGGACCTGATCCACCTAGACCACCAGGACCTGATTCACCAGACCAGTAGGACCTTATCCACCCAGACCACTAGGACCTGATCCACCCAGACCACCAGGACCTGATTCACCAGACCAGTAGGACCTGATCCACCTAGACCACCAGGACCTGATCAACCCAGACCACCAGGACCTGATCAACCCAGTCCAGCAGGACCTGACCCATCTAGATCACCAGGACCTGATTCACCAGACCAGTAGGACTTGATCCACCTAGACCACCAGGACCTGATCCACCCAGACCACCAGGACCTGATCAACCCAGACCACCAGGACCTGATTCACCAGACCAGTAGGACCTGATCCACCTAGACCACCAGGACCTGATGCACCAGACCAGTAGGACCTGATCCACTCAGACCACCAGGACCTGATCCACCCAGACCAGTAGGACCTGATGCACCCAGACGACCAGGACCTGATCCACCCAGACCAGTAGGACCTGATGCACCCAGACTACCAGGACCTGATCCACCCAGACCAGTAGGACCTGATGCACCCAGACCACCAGGACCTGATGCACCCAGACCACCAGGACCTGATCCACCCACACCAGTAGGACCTGATGCACCCAGACTGCTAGGACCTGATCCACCAGACCAGCAGGACCTGATCCACCCAGACCACCAGGACATGATCCACCCAGACCATCAGGACCTGATCCACGCAGACCACTAGGACCTGATCCACCCAGACCACCGGGACCTTATCCACCCAGATGACCAGGACCTGATCCACCAGACCACTAGGACCTGATCCACCAGACCAGTAGGACCTGATCCACCCAGACCACCAGGACCTGATCAACCCAGACCACTAGGACCTGATCCACCAGACCAGAAGGACCTTATCCACCCAGACCAGTAGGACCTGATCCACCAGACCAGTAGGACCTGATCCACCTAGACCACCAGGACCTGATTCACCAGACCAGTAGGACCTTATCCACCCAGACCACCAGGACCTGATTCACCAGACCAGTAGGACCTGATCCACCTAGACCACCAGGACCTGATGCACCCAGACCACCAGGACCTGATCCACCCAGACCAGTAGGACCTGATGCACCCAGACTACCAGGACCTGATCCACCCAGACCAGTAGGACCTGATGCACCCAGACTACCAGGACCTGATCCACCCAGACCACTAGGACCTGATCCACCCAGACCACTAGGACCTGATCCACCCAGACCACCAGGGCCTGATCCACCCAGACCACCAGGATCTGATCCACCCAGACCACCAGGACCTGATCCACCCAGACCACTAGGACCTGATCCACCAGACCAGTAGGACCTGATCCACCCAGACCACTAGGACCTGATCCACCCAGACCATCAGGACCTGATCCACGCAGACCACTAGGACCTGATCCACCCAGACCACACCTTATCCACCCAGATGACCAGGACCTGATCCACCCAGACCAGTAGGACCTGATCCACCCAGACCACCAGGACCTGATCAACCCAGACCACTAAGACCTGATCCACCCAGACCACCAGGGCCTGATCCACCCAGACCACCAGGATCTGATCCACCCAGACCACCAGGACCTGATCCACCCAGACCACTAGGACCTGATCCACCCAGACCACCAGGACCTGATCCACCCAGATGACCAGGACCTGATCCACCAGACCAGTAGGACCTGATCCACCAGACCAGTAGGACCTGATCCACCTAGACCACCAGGACCTGATTCACCAGACCAGTAGGACCTTATCCACCCAGACCACTAGGACCTGATCCACCCAGACCACCAGGACCTGATTCACCAGACCAGTAGGACCTGATCCACCTAGACCACCAGGACCTGATTCACCAGACCAGTAGGACCTGATCCACTCAGACCACCAGGACCTGATCCACCAGACCACCAGGACCTGATCAACCCAGACCACCAGGACCTGATCAACCCAGACCACCAGGACCTGATCCACCTAGACCATCAGGACCTGATCCACCTAGACCATCAGGACCTGATCAACCCAGACCACCAGGACCTGATGCACCCAGACCACAAGGACCTGATGCACCCAGACCACCAGGACATGATCCACCCAGACCATCAGGACCTGATCCACCTAGACCACCAGGACCTGATCAACCCAGACGACCAGGACCTGATCAACCCAGTCCAGCAGGACCTGACCCATCTAGACCACCAGGACCTGATTCACCAGACCAGTAGGACTTGATCCACCTAGACCACCAGGACCTGATCCACCCAGACCACCAGGACCTGATCAACCCAGACCACCAGGACCTGATTCACCAGACCAGTAGGACCTGATCCACCTAGACCACCAGGACCTGATGCACCAGACCAGTAGGACCTGATCCACTCAGACCACCAGGACCTGATCCACCCAGACCAGTAGGACCTGATGCACCCAGACGACCAGGACCTGATCCACCCAGACCAGTAGGACCTGATGCACCCAGACTACCAGGACCTGATCCACCCAGACCAGTAGGACCTGATGCACCCAGACCACCAGGACCTGATCCACCCAGACCAGTAGGACCTGATGCACCCAGACTACTAGGACCTGATCCACCAGACCAGTAGCACCTGATCCACCCAGACCACTAGGACCTGATCCACCCAGACCATCAGGACCTGATCCACGCAGACCACTAGGACCTGATCCACCCAGACCACCGGGACCTTATCCACCCAGATGACCAGGACCTGATCCACCAGACCACTAGGACCTGATCCACCAGACCAGTAGGACCTGATCCACCCAGACCACCAGGACCTGATCAACCCAGACCACTAGGACCTGATCCACCAGACCAGAAGGACCTTATCCACCCAGACCAGTAGGACCTGATCCACCAGACCAGTGGGACCTGATCCACCTAGACCACCAGGACCTGATTCACCAGACCAGTAGGACCTTATCCACCCAGACCACTAGGACCTGATCCACCCAGACCACCAGGACCTGATTCACCAGACCAGTAGGACCTGATCCACCTAGACCACCAGGACCTGATCAACCCAGACCACCAGGACCTGATCAACCCAGTCCAGCAGGACCTGACCCATCTAGATCACCAGGACCTGATTCACCAGACCAGTAGGACTTGATCCACCTAGACCACCAGGACCTGATCCACCCAGACCACCAGGACCTGATCAACCCAGACCACCAGGACCTGATTCACCAGACCAGTAGGACCTGATCCACCTAGACCACCAGGACCTGATGCACCAGACCAGTAGGACCTGATCCACTCAGACCACCAGGACCTGATCCACCCAGACCAGTAGGACCTGATGCACCCAGACGACCAGGACCTGATCCACCCAGACCAGTAGGACCTGATGCACCCAGACTACCAGGACCTGATCCACCCAGACCAGTAGGACCTGATGCACCCAGACCACCAGGACCTGATGCACCCAGACCACCAGGACCTGATCCACCCACACCAGTAGGACCTGATGCACCCAGACTACTAGGACCTGATCCACCAGACCAGTAGGACCTGATCCACCCAGACCACCAGGACCTGATCCACCCAGACCATCAGGACCTGATCCACGCAGACCACTAGGACCTGATCCACCCAGACCACCGGGACCTTATCCACCCAGATGACCAGGACCTGATCCACCAGACCACTAGGACCTGATCCACCAGACCAGTAGGACCTGATCCACCCAGACCACCAGGACCTGATCAACCCAGACCACTAGGACCTGATCCACCAGACCAGAAGGACCTTATCCACCCAGACCAGTAGGACCTGATCCACCAGACCAGTAGGACCTGATCCACCTAGACCACCAGGACCTGATTCACCAGACCAGTAGGACCTTATCCACCCAGACCACTAGGACCTGATCCACCCAGACCACCAGGACCTGATTCACCAGACCAGTAGGACCTGATCCACCTAGACCACCAGGACCTGATGCACCAGACCAGTAGGACCTGATCCACTCAGACCACCAGGACCTGATCCACCAGACCACCAGGACCTGATCAACCCAGACCACCAGGACCTGATCAACCCAGACCACCAGGACCTGATCCACCTAGACCATCAGGACCTGATCCACCTAGACCATCAGGACCTGATCAACCCAGACCACTAGGACCTGATCCACCCAGACCACTAGGACCTGATCCACCTAGACCACAAGGACCTGATTCACCAGACCAGTAGGACCTTATCCACCCAGACCAGTAGGACCTGATCCACCAGACCAGTAGGACCTGATCCACCCAGAACACTAGGACCTGATCCACCTAGACCACCAGGACCTGATCCACCCAGAACAGTAGGACCTGATCAACCCAGACCACCAGGACCTGATTCACCAGACCAGTAGGACCTAATCCACCTAGACCACCCGGACCTGATGCACCAGACGAGTAGGACCTGATCCACCTGGACCACCAGGACCTGATGCACCAGACCAGTAGGACCTGATCCACTCAGACCACCAGGACCTGATCCACCCAGACCAGTAGGACCTGATTCACCAGACCAGTAGGACCTGATCCACCCAGACCACCAGGACCTGATGCACCAGATCAGTAGGACCTGATCCACTCAGACCACCAGGACCGGATCCACCCAGACCACCAGGACATGATCCACCCAGACCACCAGGACATGATCCACCCAGACCATCAGGACCTGATCCACCCAGACCACCAGGACCTGATGCACCCAGACCACCAGGACATGATCCACCCAGACCATCAGGACCTGATCCACCTAGACCACCAGGACCTGATCAACCCAGACCACCAGGACCTGATCAACCCAGACCAGCAGGACCTGATCCATCTAGACCACCAGGACCTGATCCACCCAGATCACTAGGACCTGATCCACCTAGACCACAAGGACCTGATTCACCAGACCAGTAGGACCTGATGAACCCAGACCACCAGGGTCTGATCCACACAGACGACCAGGACCTGATCCACCCAGACCAGTAGGACCTGATGCACCGAGACCACCAGGACCTGATCCACCCAGATCACTAGGACCTGATCCACCTAGACCACAAGGACCTGATTCACCAGACCAGTAGGACCTTATCCACCCAGACCAATAGGACCTGATCCACCAGACCAGTAGGACCTGATCCACCCAGAAAACTAGGACCTGATCCACCTAGACCACCAGGACCTGATCAACCCAGACCACTAGGGTCTGATCCACACAGACCACTAGGACCTGATCCACCCAGATCACTAGGACCTGATCCACCTAGACCACAAGGACCTGATTCACCAGGCCAGTAGGACCTTATCCACCCAGACCAATAGGACCTGATCCACCAGACCAGTAGGACCTGATCCACCCAGAACACTAGGACCTGATCCACCTAGACCACCAGGACCTGATCCACCCAGACCAGTAGGACCTGATCAACCCAGACCACCGGGACCTTATCCACCCAGATGACCAGGACCTGATCCACCAGACCACTAGGACCTGATCCACCAGACCAGTAGGACCTGATCCACCCAGACCACCAGGACCTGATCAACCCAGACCACTAGGACCTGATCCACCAGACCAGAAGGACCTTATCCACCCAGACCAGTAGGACCTGATCCACCAGACCAGTAGGACCTGATCCACCTAGACCACCAGGACCTGATTCACCAGACCAGTAGGACCTTATCCACCCAGACCACTAGGACCTGATCCACCCAGACCACCAGGACCTGATTCACCAGACCAGTAGGACCTGATCCACCTAGACCACCAGGACCTGATGCACCAGACCAGTAGGACCTGATCCACTCAGACCACCAGGACCTGATCCACCAGACCACCAGGACCTGATCAACCCAGACCACCAGGACCTGATCAACCCAGACCACCAGGACCTGATCCACCTAGACCATCAGGACCTGATCCACCTAGACCATCAGGACCTGATCAACCCAGACCACTAGGACCTGATCCACCCAGACCACTAGGACCTGATCCACCTAGACCACAAGGACCTGATTCACCAGACCAGTAGGACCTTATCCACCCAGACCAGTAGGACCTGATCCACCAGACCAGTAGGACCTGATCCACCCAGAACACTAGGACCTGATCCACCTAGACCACCAGGACCTGATCCACCCAGAACAGTAGGACCTGATCAACCCAGACCACCAGGACCTGATTCACCAGACCAGTAGGACCTAATCCACCTAGACCACCCGGACCTGATGCACCAGACGAGTAGGACCTGATCCACCTGGACCACCAGGACCTGATGCACCAGACCAGTAGGACCTGATCCACTCAGACCACCAGGACCTGATCCACCCAGACCAGTAGGACCTGATTCACCAGACCAGTAGGACCTGATCCACCCAGACCACCAGGACCTGATGCACCAGATCAGTAGGACCTGATCCACTCAGACCACCAGGACCGGATCCACCCAGACCACCAGGACATGATCCACCCAGACCACCAGGACATGATCCACCCAGACCATCAGGACCTGATCCACCCAGACCACCAGGACCTGATGCACCCAGACCACCAGGACATGATCCACCCAGACCATCAGGACCTGATCCACCTAGACCACCAGGACCTGATCAACCCAGACCACCAGGACCTGATCAACCCAGACCAGCAGGACCTGATCCATCTAGACCACCAGGACCTGATCCACCCAGATCACTAGGACCTGATCCACCTAGACCACAAGGACCTGATTCACCAGACCAGTAGGACCTGATGAACCCAGACCACCAGGGTCTGATCCACACAGACGACCAGGACCTGATCCACCCAGACCAGTAGGACCTGATGCACCGAGACCACCAGGACCTGATCCACCCAGATCACTAGGACCTGATCCACCTAGACCACAAGGACCTGATTCACCAGACCAGTAGGACCTTATCCACCCAGACCAATAGGACCTGATCCACCAGACCAGTAGGACCTGATCCACCCAGAACACTAGGACCTGATCCACCTAGACCACCAGGACCTGATGAACCCAGACCACTAGGGTCTGATCCACACAGACCACTAGGACCTGATCCACCCAGACCACTAGGACCTGATCCACCCAGACCACCAGGACCTGATCCACCCAGATCACTAGGACCTGATCCACCTAGACCACAAGGACCTGATTCACCAGGCCAGTAGGACCTTATCCACCCAGACCAATAGGACCTGATCCACCAGACCAGTAGGACCTGATCCACCCAGAACACTAGGACCTGATCCACCTAGACCACCAGGACCTGATCCACCCAGACCAGTAGGACCTGATCAACCCAGACCACCAGGACCTGATTCACCAGACCAGTAGGACCTAATCCACCTAGACCACCAGGACCTGATGCACCAGACGAGTAGGACCTGATCCACCTGGACCACCAGGACCTGATGCACCAGACCAGTAGGACCTAATCCACCTAGACCACCAGGACCTGATGCACCAGACGAGTAGGACCTGATCCACTCAGACCACCAGGACCTGATCCACCTAGACCACCAGGTCCTGATTCACCAGACCAGTAGGACCTGATCCACCTAGACCACCAGGACCTGATGCACCAGATCAGTAGGACCTGATCCACTCAGACCACCAGGACCGGATCCACCCAGACCACCAGGACATGATCCGCCCAGACCACCAGGACCTGATCCACCCAGACCATCAGGACCTGATCCACCCAGACGACCAGGACCTGATCCACCCAGACGACCAGGACCTGATGCACCAGACCACCAGGACCTGATGCACCCAGACCACCAGGACATGATCCACCCAGACCATCAGGACCTGATCCACCTAGACCACCAGGACCTGATCAACCCAGACCACCAGGACCTGATCAACCCAGACCAGCAGGACCTGATCCATCTAGACCACCAGGACCTGATTCACCAGACCAGTAGGACTTGATCCACCTAGACCACCAGGACCTGATCCACCCAGACCACCAGGACCTGATCAACCCAGACCACCAGGACCTGATTCACCAGACCAGTAGGACCTGATGCACCCAGACTACCAGGACCTGATCCACCCAGACCAGTAGGACCTGATGCACCCAGACTACCAGGACCTGATCCACCCAGACCACTAGGACCTGATCCACCAGACCAGTAGGACCTGATCCACCTAGACCACCAGGACCTGATTCACCAGACCAGTAGGACCTTATCCACCCAGACCACCAGGACCTGATGCACCAGACCAGTAGGACCTGATCCACTCAGACCACCAGGACCTGATCAACCCAGACGACCAGGACCTGATCCACCCAGACCAGTAGGACCTGATGCACCCAGACTACCAGGACCTGATCCACCCAGACCAGTAGGACCTGATGCACCCAGACCACCAGGACCTGATGCACCCAGACCACCAGGACCTGATCCACCCAGACCAGTAGGACCTGATGCACCCAGACTACCAGGACCTGATCCACCCAGACCAGTAGGACCTGATGCACCCAGACTACCAGGACCTGATCCACCCAGACCACTAGGACCTGATCCACCCAGACCACTAGGACCTGATCCACCCAGACCACCAGGGCCTGATCCACCCAGACCACCAGGATCTGATCCACCCAGACCACCAGGACCTGATCCACCCAGACCACTAGGACCTGATCCACCAGACCAGTAGGACCTGATCCACCCAGACCACTAGGACCTGATCCACCCAGACCATCAGGACCTGATCCACGCAGACCACTAGGACCTGATCCACCCAGACCACACCTTATCCACCCAGATGACCAGGACCTGATCCACCAGACCAGTAGGACCTGATCCACCCAGACCACCAGGACCTGATCAACCCAGACCACTAAGACCTGATCCACCCAGACCACCAGGGCCTGATCCACCCAGACCACCAGGATCTGATCCACCCAGACCACCAGGACCTGATCCACCCAGACCACTAGGACCTGATCCACCCAGACCACCAGGACCTGATCCACCCAGATGACCAGGACCTGATCCACCAGACCAGTAGGACCTGATCCACCAGACCAGTAGGACCTGATCCACCCAGACCACCAGGACCTGATCAACCCAGACCACTAGGACCTGATCCACCAGACCAGAAGGACCTTATCCACCCAGACCAGTAGGACCTGATCCACCAGATCAGTAGGACCTGATCCACCTAGACCACCAGGACCTGATTCACCAGACCAGTAGGACCTTATCCACCCAGACCACTAGGACCTGATCCACCCAGACCACCAGGACCTGATTCACCAGACCAGTAGGACCTGATCCACCTAGACCACCAGGACCTGATTCACCAGACCAGTAGGACCTGATCCACTCAGACCACCAGGACCTGATCCACCAGACCACCAGGACCTGATCCACCCAGACCAGTAGGACCTGATGCACCCAGACCACCAGGACCTGATGCACCTAGACCACCAGGACCTGATCCACCCAGACCACTAGGACCTGATCCACCCAGACCAGTAGGACCTGATCCACCCAGACCAGTAGGACCTGATCCACGCAGAGCACTAAGACCTGATCCACCTAGACCACCAGGGCCTGATGCACCCAGACGACCAGGACCTGATGCACCAGACCAGTAGGACCTGATGCACCAGACCAGTAGGATCTTATCCACCCAGACCAGTAGGACCTGATCCACCCAGACCAGTAGGACCTGATCCACCCAGACCACCAGGACCTGATCCACCAGACCACTAGGACCTGATCCACCCAGACCACCAGGACCTGATCAACCCAGACCACCAGGACCTGATCCATCTAGACCACCAGGACCTGATCCATCTAGACCACCAGGACCTGATCCACCCAGACCACCAGGACCTGATCAACCCAGACCACCAGGACCTGATGCAGGTCCATGTTTTCTTGTCTCTGGTGGAGGTAAAATGTGTTTGTTTAAAGTTCTGGTTCGTTTGAAGTGCAGTGTGAATGCGGTCTCGGTCTGGAATAACGTTCCAACCTGCTACAACTGGGTTCGCTGTTCATTGATCATGAAGGAGAAAACTCAGATGTCATTAATGCCTGTTACTAATAATTTCGACTACATAATGAGGTAAAGGGTCCAGGTGGTAAATAGTAAACAAGAGATAGCAGGGAGCTAGCAGCTAGAGTACCAATGCTACGGTGGTGGAACAAGATGCATGAAAATCCTGATGACTGTTAATAATGGTGAAGCTCCCTGAATCATCATCAGATCGAATCGTGAGGTGTCGGTGATGCAAAGCGACTAAATAAGTGATATTTTCAGTCCATGAGTCACAGCGAGGAGCAGATCCGGTATGTAAAGATGTAAGCGGAGGACTAAATCTGACAGTAACATTTATCATTAGGAGCTCTTATGAACCTCGTGGGAGTTCAGGAGGTCGACGTGTCTCTGCCTGCTGCGAGGCAAGACGACGGAAAGCAACTTTAAAACAGGCCACAAGCAGAGACAAATACTCTGACTTCATTTCATCTTCCATGTTTAATCTGCTCTAAGTCAGATGACTCCTCTGTTAGTCACTGGATCCACTTCAACAACCAGTTCCCAGCTGATGGGGCAGACTGGACCTGAACCAGGCTGAAGAGGAGAACCAGGTCAGAAACAACCAACCTGCTCCACCACCTCCTCGCTGTCCTACTTTCCTGCCAAGAGAAGAAGAAGCAGAAGAAGAAGACGAGCATCGACGTAACAGAGCAGAGCGTCAAAGCGCTTCTCAGATGAGGAAGCAAAGCGACATACTGCACCTCCTGATGTGAAAGCCAGTGCGCAGAGTCCTGCCATGTTCCCCGCTGGCGGGGTGAAGCCTGCCGCGAGGTTCGCACAACTGGGTGGTATGACCATATCTACGCTGGACAGGACATTTAGAGGGGCTTGACTCACTTCCAGACATTGTTCCTCTCACTCACAGGAAAGTAGCAGCTGCCAGAAACCCCCCCACCCATTACACCATCCCACCCCCATCACACCCCCCCACGACAACGCTTCAGGCTGCTCTCGTCTGGAACTCTCACAGTTCTTCCCTGGAACTTTATTCCAGGTATTTAGGAAGTTATAGGAAGCTGATTGGCTTCAGAAGCTGCAGGGACCAGGACCAGGACCGGGACCAGGACCAGAGAAGCCGGCCCGAGGCGCAGCAGGGACCGGGACCAGGACCAGGGAAGCATGTTAAGCATGTGTGCATGTTACCTCTGTGTGTGTGTGTGTGTGTGTGTGTGTCCCGGCCAGAGGCGAGAAGACTTGCCAGATAGGAGCCTCTACTAACTTTGTCAGTTTGACTGTTAATTCAGTCATTTCTGCTGCTGTCCTCCTAACATCACGTTCCAGAGGACGGACACCGACGAGGACGCCGACGTGACAAAAGACGTCTAATTCAGAAACTGGGATTACTCGTCTGATCCGGATTCAGGAGTCTGTGAAGGCCGACAGGGTTTATATGAAGCAGATACTGTAAGAACCTGTGTGTTTGTGTGTTAACTCTGTGTGTGTGTGTGTGTGTGTTTGTGTGTGTGCATGTTAACTCTGTGTGTGTGTGTGTGTGTGTGTGTGTGTGTGTGTTCCTCCAGACGACTCAGCATCACATGCTGATGAGTCGGTCCCAACAGGTAGCGCCATGGTAACAGATCTGTCAGCATATTACCCCACATCACACGTCTGTGGTGTCCATGACAACGCAGAGTGTATGGATACAGGGTTAACACACACACACACACACACACACACACACACACACACACACACACACACAGAGTTAATACACACACACACACACACACACACAGAGTTAACACGCACACCCACACACACACACACACACACAGAGTTAACACGCACACCCACACACACACACACACAGTTAACACACACACGCACACACACACACACACACACACAGAGTTAATACACACACACACACGCACACACACACACACAGTTAACACGCACACCCACACACACACACACACAGAGTTAATATACACACACACACACACACACACACAGAGTTAATATACACACACACACACACACACACACACACACACAGAGTTAACACACACACACACACACACACACACACACACACACAGAGTTGATACACACACTCACACACACAGAGTTAACATGCACACACACACACACACACACACACACAGAGTTAACATGCGCACACACACACACACACACAGAGTTAACACACACACACACAGAGTTAATACACGCACACACACACACAGAGTTAATACACACACACAGAGTTAATACACACACACACACACACACACACAGAGTTAATACACACACACACACACACACAGTTAATACACGCACGCACACACACACACACACACACACACACCTCACAACGAGCAGCCACTTTATCTTCACGTGACGCCGGCCAACGATGACGAGCAGACGTGACATCACGCGGTCGCCATGGTAACGCTGTGAAACTACCTGATGCTCCATCCACATCTGTCGTCTCCGAACATCTGCGTCACGTCGCTGTGCAGAGGCGTTAACGATGAACCCTGAGTCTGATTGATCACGATGTGAAACCTGATTATTGGTTACAGAAACTGATCAGATGTGGAACAAAGCAGGAAGGTCGGATCACACGGGACCATTTCATCAGGTGAAATATGATCCGTTAAAAACAAAACATTTATTTAAAAGTAAATCAAAGATGTGTTTTACCCCCCAAACCTGCCACAGTCCTGCAGTAATCACTCTCTTTCCATTTTCCTGGTTTTTATTCATGTTGAGCTTCCTGTTCACACCAAAGTTACAGTTTTACGTCTGACGTTTGGTCTTTATAAAACCAGAAAACATCCAAACTGCTTACGGCGCTGTGAAAAAGTAGTTGCCTGATTTCTTCCCATTTTGCACATTTGTCCCCTGAATGTCTCAGATCGTCACCCAGATGTTAACAACAGCCCAACAGAAACAAAGTAAATACGTTTTAAATGGTGATTTTATTCATGAAGGAGAAAAGCTTTCATGTGAAAGAGTATTTACAAGCTGAACGTAACACCTGGCCGTGTCACCTGCAGCAGCAGCAACTGCACCCCAGAGTTTCTGACACCTGGCAGTGAGTCATCCACACGGCCGTAAGGCGTTTCGGCCCCTCTTCTCCAGCCATACTGGGCCGTTTCCAGCATGAAATACCAGTTTAAATCCCCACCGCAGCATTTCAGCAGGAAGCGTTCCTTTTTTCTAGAGCTGTCTGACTTTCTGAGAAAGCTTATGGTTTCATCACATCTAACTCCGGATTTCACACGGAGGGGCAAATACTTTTTCACAGCTCTCTATTACACCCCTAACAGACAGCTTAGCCCTGTCTGGGGGTCTTAAACTTTTTAAAATAATAATAATAATAATAATAATGATGAATTTGATTTCTGGAGCACTTCTCAAAGCATCCAAAGTGATTTACAGTAAATCCATTATGGATTCCATCCTCATTCCTACCTGGTGATCAGTACAACAGAGGCAAACGTAAAGCACTTGTCATATCTAACCAAAAAAGTTTTTATTTATTAAATAAATTTGAGATTTTTATTGGTGTTGTTAAAAATAATGTGTTGAATCTGAGATGTAAACATGTAAAGTTAGAAAATCCAAACTCTGCATCGTCTCAGTGAAGGAAGAGGATTTTTCTTACAGCAGTGAACCACTTTATCCTCCTCCCTATCAAGCTCCTGAACGCACCGCGTTGCCTTTCAGAGAGTCTGGAAACAGCTGCTTCATTGACACTATGAATAAAATGCTGCGTATCATGCCTAATGCCTACAAATGTGCCGAGTCATAACACAAACCATTCCCAGACCAGTCTGTGGATATTGGCATCAGTAGAGCCGCAGAACAAGCCTTTACTGGTTCATCTGTAGTTGTGGTCGTCATAGCAACAACAGAAACCTTCAACATCCGACAGACTGAAAACTAAATCAGATTTTTAATATTTGGAGAGTATGGTTCATCATGGATTAGAAAAGAAACAGTTGTTGATGATGTAAGAGGTGTAAGCAACCTGACAAACGTGTCAGCAGATAAAATGTTAAATAAAAGCTGTAAACAATCATTTTCTGAAGCCTGACTGATGGCGACATGTTGCTCGCCGCTGTGCCGCGCATCGTGTCTTCTGTAGCCAAACATCACATCTTCCTCCACATGCAGCATGAAGGAGCATTTTTACAGCAGGAGACTACAGCCAGACTCATCATCATCATCATCATCTACAGAGGTAGCTTTACGTCTGGAGGACGGCGTCCAGCGGCTGCATCCCAAACCGTCCCCGTCTGCAGCGGCTGCATCCCAAACCGTCCCTGTCTGCAGCGGCTGCATCCCAAACCGTCCCTGTCTGCAGCGGCTGCATCCCAAACCGTCCCGTCTCCAGCGGCTGCATCCCAAACCGTCCCGTCTCCAGCGGCTGCATCCCAAACCGTCCCGTCTCCAGAGGCTGCATCCTAAACCGTCCCCGTCTCCAGCGGCTGCATCCCAAACCGTCCCGTCTGCAGCGGCTGCATCCCAAACCGTCCCCGTCTGCAGCGGCTGCATCCCAAACCGTCCCCGTCTGCAGCGGCTGCATCCCAAACCGTCCCCGTCTGCAGCGGCTGCATCCCAAACCGTCCCCGTCTGCAGCGGCTGCATCCCAAACCGTCCCCGTCTGCAGCGGCTGCATCCCAAACCGTCCCCGTCTGCAGCGGCTGCATCCCAAACCGTCCCCGTCTGCAGCGGCTGCATCCCAAACCGTCCCGTCTCCAGCGGCTGCATCCCAAACCGTCCCGTCTCCAGCGGCTGCATCCCAAACCGTCCCGTCTCCAGAGGCTGCATCCCAAACCGTCCCCGTCTGCAGCGGCTGCATCCCAAACCGTCCCCGTCTGCAGCGGCTGCATCCCAAACCGTCCCCGTCTCCAGCGGCTGCATCCCAAACCGTCCCGTCTCCAGAGGCTGCATCCCAAACCGTCCCCGTCTGCAGCGGCTGCATCCCAAACCGTCCCCGTCTGCAGCGGCTGCATCCCAAACCGTCCTGTCTCCAGCGGCTGCATCCCAAACCGTCCCGTCTCCAGAGGCTGCATCCCAAACCGTCCCCGTCTCCAGCGGCTGCATCCCAAACCGTCCCCGTCTGCAGCGGCTGCATCCCAAACCGTCCCCGTCTGCAGCGGCTGCATCCCAAACCGTCCCGTCTCCAGCGGCTGCATCCCAAACCGTCCCGTCTCCAGCGGCTGCATCCCAAACCGTCCCGTCTCCAGCGGCTGCATCCCAAACCGTCCCGTCTGCAGCGGCTGCATCCCAAACCGTCCCGTCTCCAGCGGCTGCATCCCAAACCGTCCCCGTCTGCAGCGGCTGCATCCCAAACCGTCCCCGTTTGCAGCGGCTGCATCCCAAACCGTCCCCGTTTGCAGCGGCTGCATCCCAAACCGTCCCCGTCAGCAGCGGCTGCATCCCAAATCGTCTAGTCTTGCTGCAGCCTGTAGGACGAGTCCTAGTGACGTGATTTCTCATATATCCCCCCTCCCGACTGATCAACATCACAGTTCAGCTCAGGCTTGGTCCCACGAGTCCTCAGAGCCTCATGTGCCCTGTGCCCCCCCCCCCCCCCCCCCCATGCACCCCCCCCTACCTTTGACTCGTAAGTAGAACAGCAGCGTGAGCAGCATCCCTCCTTCTGAACATGTCCAGCCCCTTCATACTCCAGATCTCATGGTGATGTGCTCCTCCTGCTTCTCCTCCTGCTCTCACCAGGCTACCTCTCCTCCCTTTCTCCTCCCAGTTTGCATGTAAGCTCCTGAAGGTATGACACCTCCCATCACCACACATCCGCGGAGGCAAACAGAGACCTCCGTTGGCCGGAACGCCGCCTGCTGCGCTGACAAGCAGCACCATGTGACCGAGGCAGCTGCACAGTCTGCATCCAGCTGCCACTTCTCACCCACAAGATGGCGCAACTGGTTTGGTTTCAGCCCATCCTCTGCACGCTTTAACCCAGATATAAACTCTGCAGACTATTTCTGGCTGCCGTGCTGGAGGAGGTCCTGATGACAGCTTCACTTTGCCAGAAACCAGTGAAAAGTTGCCTTTCCAGCCCGTTTCCAGAACTGCATGTCCTGCTGGGTGTCTGCTACAAGCTACGGTCCTGGTGAAGCTCCAGGTGAGGCTGAACGTTACTAGGAGTGTACAGGTAAGAGTGCTGGTTTGGCTGGAGAGAAAGTCAAGCAGCCGATTTTTACAAGAAATCAGTGTATGAAACTGTCATGCTGACCAGCAGATGTTTCATGATGAAGTAAATTTTCACTCCTTTAACATGTTTTATTCCTGATTAATAAACTCCAACATGAAGCGCTAGACAGCACACACAGGGTAAATAAACATGCATGAAACTGCCTCATATCCAACATCCGTCAAGGCCTAAAAGAGAAATAAACTTCCTGAAGCTTGATCAGACTGTCATTTAGCAGAATCAGCAGGATTCAGCCGTTGGCGTCGGGACTCGAGACCCCCCCAGTAACTCCACACCATAGACAAACAAGTAGAGGAGCATCTACTGCTGTTTTCTTTCCTATCTCAGACATCTGGGTCGTTTGTATTAGGCTGAATATGATTTCATTTAAAGAGTTCTTGTCTTTAAACTGTGAAAAACTGGTAAAAAACATCTAATAACCAGGAAACGTGCAGCAAGTTTTATCTGCACATACAACACAGCAACTGTCAGAAGGTCAGTGTTGCTGAAGCTGTTAGCCGAGCTGGTAGCCGGGCTGGTAGCACAGCTGGTAGCCGGGCTGGTAGCACAGCTGGTAGCCAGGCCGGTAGCACAGCTGGTAGCCGGGCCGGTAGCACAGATGGTAGCAGAGCCGGTAGCCGAGCTGGTAGCACAGCTGGTAGCCGAGCCGGTAGCACAGCTGGTAGCAGAGCCGGTAGCCGAGCTGGTAGCAGAGCTGGTAGCCGAGCTGGTAGCCGGGCTGGTAGCACAGCTGGTAGCACAACTGGTAGCAGAGCTGGTAGCAGAGCTGGTAGCCGAGCTGGTAGCCGGGCTGGTAGCACAGCTGGTAGCCGAGCTGGTATCCGGGCTGGTAGCACAGCTGGTAGCAGAGCTGGTAGCCGGGCTGGTAGCACAGCTGGTAGCACAGCTGGTAGCCGGGCTGGTAGCACAGCTGGTAGCCGAGCTGGTAGCACAGCTGGTAGCACAGCTGGTAGCCGAGCTGGTAGCACAACTGGTAGCACAGCTGGTAGCACAGCTGGTAGCAGAGCAAGTAGCAAGGGCTGGTAGCACAACTGGTAGCACAGCTGGTAGCAGAGCTGGTAGCCGAGCTGGTAGCCCAGCTGGTAGCAGAGCTGGTAGCCGAGCTGGTAGCACAACTGGTAGCACAGCTGGTAGCCGGGCTGGTAGCACAGCTGGTAGCCGGGCCGGTAGCACAGATGGTAGCAGAGCCGGTAGCCGGGCTGGTAGCACAGCTGGTAGCCGGGCCGGTAGCACAGATGGTAGCAGAGCCGGTAGCCGAGCTGGTAGCACAGCCGGTAGCCGAGCCGGTAGCCGAGCTGGTAGCCGAGCCGGTAGCCGGGCTGGTAGCACAGCTGGTAGCAGAGCTGGTAGCCGAGCTGGTAGCACAGCTGGTAGCACAGCTGGTAGCACAGCTGGTAGCACAGCTGGTAGCACAACTGGTAGCACAGCTGGTAGCAGAGCTAGTAGCAAGGGCTGGTAGCACAACTGGTAGCACAGCTGGTAGCAGAGCTGGTAGCCGAGCTGGTAGCCCAGCTGGTAGCACAGCTGGTAGCAGAGCTGGTAGCCGAGCTGGTAGCACAACTGGTAGCACAGCTGGTAGCAGAGCTGGTAGCCGAGCTGGTAGCACAACTGGTAGCACAGCTGGTAGCCGGGCTGGTAGCCGAGCTGGTAGCACAGCTGGTAGCACAGCTGGTAGCCGAGCTGGTAGCAGAGCTGGTAGCAGAGCTGGTAGCCGGGCTGGTAGCCGAGCTGATAGCACAGCTGGTAGCAGAGCTGGTAGCACAGCTGGTAGCCGGGCTGGTAGCCGAGCTGGTAGCCGAGCTGGTAGCACAGCTGTTAGCCGAGCTGGTAGCAGAGCTGGTAGCCGGGCTGGTAGCACAGCTGGTAGCCGGGCTGGTAGCACAGCTGGTAGCCGGGCTGGTAGCACATATGGTAGCAGAGCTGGTAGCCGAGCTGGTAGCCGAGCTGGTAGCACAGCTGGTAGCACAGCTGGTAGCCCAGCTGGTAGCACAGCTGGTAGCCCAGCTGGTAGCCCAGCTGGTAGCAGAGCTGGTAGCCGAGCTGTTAGCACAGCTGGTAGCCAGCTGGTAGCCGGGCTGGTAGCACAGCTGGTAGCCGGGCTGGTAGCACAGCTGGTAGCACAGCTGGTAGCCGGGCTGGTAGCACAGCTGGTAGCAGAGCTGGTAGCCGAGCTGGTAGCCGAGCTGGTAGAACAGCTGGTAGCCGGGCTGGTAGCACAGCTGGTAGCACAGCTGGTAGCCCGGCTGGTAGCACAGCTGGTAGCCGAGCTGGTAGCCGAGCTGGTAGCACAACTGGTAGCCGGGCCGGTAGCACAGATGGTAGCAGAGCCGGTAGCCGAGCTGGTAGCACAGCTGGTAGCCGAGCCGGTAGCACAGCTGGTAGCAGAGCCGGTAGCACAGCTGGTAGCAGAGCTGGTAGCCGGGCTGGTAGCACAGCTGGTAGCCGGGCTGGTAGCACAGCTGGTAGCCGGGCTGGTAGCCGGGCTGGTAGCACAGCTGGTAGCCGAGCTGGTAGCCGAGCTGGTAGCACAGCTGGTAGCAGAGCTGGTAGCCGAGCTGGTAGCACAGCTGGTAGCACAGCTGGTAGCCGAGCTGGTAGCACAGCTGGTAGCACAGCTGGTAGCAGAGCTGGTAGCCGAGCTGGTAGCACAACTGGTAGCACAGCTGGTAGCACAGCTGGTAGCACAACTGGTAGCACAGCTGGTAGCAGAGATGGTAGCCGAGCTGGTAGCACAGCTGGTAGCAGAGCTGGTAGCCGAGCTGGTAGCACAACTGGTAGCACAGCTAGTAGCACAGCTGGTAGCACAGCTGGTAGCAGAGCTGGTAGCCGAGCTGGTAGCACAACTGGTAGCACAGCTGGTAGCACAGCTGGTAGCAGAGATGGTAGCCGAGCTGGTAGCCGAGCTGGTAGCACAGCTGGTAGCACAGCTGGTAGCAGAGCTGGTAGCAGAGCTGGTAGCCGAGCTGGTAGCACAACTGGTAGCACAGCTAGTAGCACAGCTGGTAGCACAGCTGGTAGCCGGGCTGGTAGCCGAGCTGGTAGCCGAGCTGGTAGCACAGCTGGTAGCACAGCTGGTAGCGGAGCTGGTAGCGGAGCTGGTAGCACAACTGGTAGCACAGCTGGTAGCACAGCTGGTAGCCGAGCTGGTAGCAGAGCTAGTAGCCGGGCTGGTAGCCGAGATGGTAGCCGAGCTGGTAGCCGAGCTGATAGCACAGCTGGTAGCCGAGCTGATAGCACAGCTGGTAGCTGAGCTGGTAGCACAGCTGGTAGTTGAGCTGGTAGCACAGCTGGTAGCCGAGCTGGTAGCCGGGCTGGTAGCCGAGCTGGTAGCCGAGCTGATAGCACAGCCGGTAGCAGAGCCGGTAGCCCGGCTGGTAGCAGAGCCGGTAGCCCGGCTGGTAGCCGAGCTGGTAGCAGAGCTGGTTGCCGAGCTGGTAGCCGAGCTGGTAGCACAGCTGGTAGCCGAGCTGGTAGCCGAGCTGGTAGCACAGCTGGTAGCCGAGCTGGTAACACAGCTGGTAGCCGAGCTGGTAGCCGAGCTGATAGCACAGCTGGTAGCCGAGCTGGTAGCAGAGCTGGTAGCCGAGCTGGTAGCACAGCTGGTAGCACAGCTGGTAGCACAGCTGGTAGCCGAGCTGGTAGCCCAGCTGGTAGCAGAGCTGGTAGCACAGCTGGTAGCAGAGCTGGTAGCCGAGCTGGTAGCACAGCTGGTAGCACAGCTGGTAGCCGAGCTGGTAGCCGGGCTGGTAGCACAGCTGGTAGCAGAGCTGGTAGCCGAGCTGGTAGCACAGCTGGTAGCACAGATGGTAGCAGAGCTGGTTGCCGAGCTGGTAGCCGAGCTGGTAGCCGAGCTGGTAGAACAGCTGGTAGCACAGCTGGTAGCCGAGCTGGTAGCACAGCTGGTAGCACAGCTGGTAGCACAGCTGGTAGCCGAGCTGGTAGCCGAGCTGGTAGCACAGCTGGTAGCCGGGCTGGTAGCCGAGCTGGTAGCACAGCTGGTAGCCGAGCTGGTAGCCGAAATGGTAGCACAGCTGGTAGCAGAGCTGGTAGCCGAGCTGGTAGCCGAGCTGGTAGCACAGCTGGTAGCAGAGCTGGTAGCCGAGCTGGTAGCCGAGCTGGTAGCACAGCTGGTAGCAGAGCTGGTAGCAGAGCTGGTAGCAGAGCCGGTAGCAGAGCCGGTAGCCCGGCTGGTAGCAGAGCCGGTAGCAGAGCCGGTAGCCCGGCTGGTAGCAGAGCCGGTAGCAGAGCCGGTAGCCCGGCTGGTAGCCGAGCTGGTAGCAGAGCTGGTTGCCGAGCTGGTAGCCGAGCTGGTAGCACAGCTGGTAGCACAGCTGGTAGCACAGCTGGTAGCCGAGCTGGTAGCCGAGCTGGTAGCACAGCCCAAAAGCTGTGCTACCAACCCTCTTCTCGAGCTCTTCTCGTTTCAGACCCAAAGCTCCTCGTTTCAGACCCAAAGCTCCTCGTTTCAGACCCAAAGCGTCTCGTTTCAGACCCAAAGCGTCTCGTTTCAGACCCAAAGCGTCTCGTTTCAGACCCAAAGCGTCTCGTTTCAGACCCAAAGCTCCTCGTTTCAGACCCAAAGCTCCTCGTTTCAGACCCAAAGCGTCTCGTTTCAGACCCAAAGCGTCTCGTTTCAGACCCAAAGCGTCTCGTTTCAGACCCAAAGCGTCTCGTTTCAGACCCAAAGCTCCTCGTTTCAGACCCAAAGCTCCTCGTTTCAGACCCAAAGCTCCTCGTTTCAGACCCAAAGCTCCTCGTTTCAGACCCAAAGCTCCTCGTTTCAGACCCAAAGCGTCTCGTTTCAGACCCAAAGCGTCTCGTTTCAGACCCAAAGCTCCTCGTTTCAGACCCAAAGCTCCTCGTTTCAGACCCAAAGCTCCTCGTTTCAGACCCAAAGCTCCTCGTTTCAGACCCAAAGCTCCTCGTTTCAGACCCAAAGCGTCTCGTTTCAGACCCAAAGCTCCTCGTTTCAGACCCAAAGCTCCTCGTTTCAGACCCAAAGCGTCTCGTTTCAGACCCAAAGCTCCTCGTTTCAGACCCAAAGCTCCTCGTTTCAGACCCAAAGCTCCTCGTTTCAGACCCAAAGCTCCTCGTTTCAGACCCAAAGCTCCTCGTTTCAGACCCAAAGCGTCTCGTTTCAGACCCAAAGCTCCTCGTTTCAGACCCAAAGCTCCTCGTTTCAGACCCAAAGCTCCTCGTTTCAGACCCAAAGCTCCTCGTTTCAGACCCAAAGCTCCTCGTTTCAGACCCAAAGCTCCTCGTTTCAGACCCAAAGCTCCTCGTTTCAGACCCAAAGCTCCTCGTTTCAGACCCAAAGCTCCTCGTTTCAGACCCAAAGCTCCTCGTTTCAGACCCAAAGCTCCTCGTTTCAGACCCAAAGCGTCTCGTTTCAGACCCAAAGCGTCTCGTTTCAGACCCAAAGCGTCTCGTTTCAGACCCAAAGCGTCTCGTTTCAGACCCAAAGCTCCTCGTTTCAGACCCAAAGCTCCTCGTTTCAGACCCAAAGCGTCTCGTTTCAGACCCAAAGCTCCTCGTTTCAGACCCAAAGCTCCTCGTTTCAGACCCAAAGCGTCTCGTTTCAGACCCAAAGCGTCTCGTTTCAGACCCAAAGCTCCTCGTTTCAGACCCAAAGCTCCTCGTTTCAGACCCAAAGCTCCTCGTTTCAGACCCAAAGCTCCTCGTTTCAGACCCAAAGCTCCTCGTTTCAGACCCAAAGCTCCTCGTTTCAGACCCAAAGCGTCTCGTTTCAGACCCAAAGCTCCTCGTTTCAGACCCAAAGCTCCTCGTTTCAGACCCAAAGCGTCTCGTTTCAGACCCAAAGCGTCTCGTTTCAGACCCAAAGCTCCTCGTTTCAGACCCAAAGCTCCTCGTTTCAGACCCAAAGCTCCTCGTTTCAGACCCAAAGCGTCTCGTTTCAGACCCAAAGCGTCTCGTTTCAGACCCAAAGCTCCTCGTTTCAGACCCAAAGCGTCTCGTTTCAGACCCAAAGCGTCTCGTTTCAGACCCAAAGCGTCTCGTTTCAGACCCAAAGCGTCTCGTTTCAGACCCAAAGCTCCTCGTTTCAGACCCAAAGCTCCTCGTTTCAGACCCAAAGCTCCTCGTTTCAGACCCAAAGCTCCTCGTTTCAGACCCAAAGCTCCTCGTTTCAGACCCAAAGCTCCTCGTTTCAGACCCAAAGCTCCTCGTTTCAGACCCAAAGCTCCTCGTTTCAGACCCAAAGCTCCTCGTTTCAGACCCAAAGCTCCTCGTTTCAGACCCAAAGCGTCTCGTTTCAGACCCAAAGCGTCTCGTTTCAGACCCAAAGCTCCTCGTTTCAGACCCAAAGCTCCTCGTTTCAGACCCAAAGCGTCTCGTTTCAGACCCAAAGCGTCTCGTTTCAGACCCAAAGCTCCTCGTTTCAGACCCAAAGCTCCTCGTTTCAGACCCAAAGCGTCTCGTTTCAGACCCAAAGCTCCTCGTTTCAGACCCAAAGCTCCTCGTTTCAGACCCAAAGCTCCTCGTTTCAGACCCAAAGCTCCTCGTTTCAGACCCAAAGCTCCTCGTTTCAGACCCAAAGCTCCTCGTTTCAGACCCAAAGCTCCTCGTTTCAGACCCAAAGCTCCTCGTTTCAGACCCAAAGCTCCTCGTTTCAGACCCAAAGCTCCTCGTTTCAGACCCAAAGCTCCTCGTTTCAGACCCAAAGCGTCTCGTTTCAGACCCAAAGCTCCTCGTTTCAGACCCAAAGCTCCTCGTTTCAGACCCAAAGCTCCTCGTTTCAGACCCAAAGCTCCTCGTTTCAGACCCAAAGCTCCTCGTTTCAGACCCAAAGCTCCTCGTTTCAGACCCAAAGCGTCTCGTTTCAGACCCAAAGCGTCTCGTTTCAGACCCAAAGCTCCTCGTTTCAGACCCAAAGCTCCTCGTTTCAGACCCAAAGCTCCTCGTTTCAGACCCAAAGCTCCTCGTTTCAGACCCAAAGCTCCTCGTTTCAGACCCAAAGCGTCTCGTTTCAGACCCAAAGCTCCTCGTTTCAGACCCAAAGCTCCTCGTTTCAGACCCAAAGCTCCTCGTTTCAGACCCAAAGCTCCTCGTTTCAGACCCAAAGCTCCTCGTTTCAGACCCAAAGCTCCTCGTTTCAGACCCAAAGCTCCTCGTTTCAGACCCAAAGCGTCTCGTTTCAGACCCAAAGCGTCTCGTTTCAGACCCAAAGCTCCTCGTTTCAGACCCAAAGCTCCTCGTTTCAGACCCAAAGCGTCTCGTTTCAGACCCAAAGCGTCTCGTTTCAGACCCAAAGCTCCTCGTTTCAGACCCAAAGCGTCTCGTTTCAGACCCAAAGCGTCTCGTTTCAGACCCAAAGCGTCTCGTTTCAGACCCAAAGCGTCTCGTTTCAGACCCAAAGCTCCTCGTTTCAGACCCAAAGCGTCTCGTTTCAGACCCAAAGCTCCTCGTTTCAGACCCAAAGCTCCTCGTTTCAGACCCAAAGCGTCTCGTTTCAGACCCAAAGCGTCTCGTTTCAGACCCAAAGCTCCTCGTTTCAGACCCAAAGCTCCTCGTTTCAGACCCAAAGCGTCTCGTTTCAGACCCAAAGCTCCTCGTTTCAGACCCAAAGCTCCTCGTTTCAGACCCAAAGCTCCTCGTTTCAGACCCAAAGCTCCTCGTTTCAGACCCAAAGCTCCTCGTTTCAGACCCAAAGCTCCTCGTTTCAGACCCAAAGCTCCTCGTTTCAGACCCAAAGCTCCTCGTTTCAGACCCAAAGCTCCTCGTTTCAGACCCAAAGCTCCTCGTTTCAGACCCAAAGCTCCTCGTTTCAGACCCAAAGCTCCTCGTTTCAGACCCAAAGCTCCTCGTTTCAGACCCAAAGCGTCTCGTTTCAGACCCAAAGCGTCTCGTTTCAGACCCAAAGCGTCTCGTTTCAGACCCAAAGCTCCTCGTTTCAGACCCAAAGCTCCTCGTTTCAGACCCAAAGCTCCTCGTTTCAGACCCAAAGCTCCTCGTTTCAGACCCAAAGCTCCTCGTTTCAGACCCAAAGCTCCTCGTTTCAGACCCAAAGCTCCTCGTTTCAGACCCAAAGCTCCTCGTTTCAGACCCAAAGCTCCTCGTTTCAGACCCAAAGCGTCTCGTTTCAGACCCAAAGCTCCTCGTTTCAGACCCAAAGCTCCTCGTTTCAGACCCAAAGCTCCTCGTTTCAGACCCAAAGCTCCTCGTTTCAGACCCAAAGCTCCTCGTTTCAGACCCAAAGCTCCTCGTTTCAGACCCAAAGCTCCTCGTTTCAGACCCAAAGCGTCTCGTTTCAGACCCAAAGCTCCTCGTTTCAGACCCAAAGCTCCTCGTTTCAGACCCAAAGCTCCTCGTTTCAGACCCAAAGCTCCTCGTTTCAGACCCAAAGCTCCTCGTTTCAGACCCAAAGCTCCTCGTTTCAGACCCAAAGCTCCTCGTTTCAGACCCAAAGCTCCTCGTTTCAGACCCAAAGCGTCTCGTTTCAGACCCAAAGCTCCTCGTTTCAGACCCAAAGCGTCTCGTTTCAGACCCAAAGCTCCTCGTTTCAGACCCAAAGCTCCTCGTTTCAGACCCAAAGCGTCTCGTTTCAGACCCAAAGCTCCTCGTTTCAGACCCAAAGCGTCTCGTTTCAGACCCAAAGCTCCTCGTTTCAGACCCAAAGCTCCTCGTTTCAGACCCAAAGCTCCTCGTTTCAGACCCAAAGCTCCTCGTTTCAGACCCAAAGCTCCTCGTTTCAGACCCAAAGCTCCTCGTTTCAGACCCAAAGCGTCTCGTTTCAGACCCAAAGCTCCTCGTTTCAGACCCAAAGCTCCTCGTTTCAGACCCAAAGCTCCTCGTTTCAGACCCAAAGCTCCTCGTTTCAGACCCAAAGCTCCTCGTTTCAGACCCAAAGCTCCTCGTTTCAGACCCAAAGCTCCTCGTTTCAGACCCAAAGCTCCTCGTTTCAGACCCAAAGCTCCTCGTTTCAGACCCAAAGCTCCTCGTTTCAGACCCAAAGCTCCTCGTTTCAGACCCAAAGCTCCTCGTTTCAGACCCAAAGCGTCTCGTTTCAGACCCAAAGCTCCTCGTTTCAGACCCAAAGCGTCTCGTTTCAGACCCAAAGCTCCTCGTTTCAGACCCAAAGCGTCTCGTTTCAGACCCAAAGCGTCTCGTTTCAGACCCAAAGCTCCTCGTTTCAGACCCAAAGCGTCTCGTTTCAGACCCAAAGCTCCTCGTTTCAGACCCAAAGCGTCTCGTTTCAGACCCAAAGCGTCTCGTTTCAGACCCAAAGCTCCTCGTTTCAGACCCAAAGCTCCTCGTTTCAGACCCAAAGCTCCTCGTCAGACCCAAAGCTCCTCGTTTCAGACCCAAAGCTCCTCGTTTCAGACCCAAAGCTCCTCGTTTCAGACCCAAAGCTCCTCGTTTCAGACCCAAAGCGTCTCGTTTCAGACCCAAAGCTCCTCGTTTCAGACCCAAAGCTCCTCGTTTCAGACCCAAAGCTCCTCGTTTCAGACCCAAAGCGTCTCGTTTCAGACCCAAAGCTCCTCGTTTCAGACCCAAAGCGTCTCGTTTCAGACCCAAAGCTCCTCGTTTCAGACCCAAAGCGTCTCGTTTCAGACCCAAAGCTCCTCGTTTCAGACCCAAAGCTCCTCGTTTCAGACCCAAAGCTCCTCGTTTCAGACCCAAAGCTCCTCGTTTCAGACCCAAAGCTCCTCGTTTCAGACCCAAAGCTCCTCGTTTCAGACCCAAAGCTCCTCGTTTCAGACCCAAAGCTCCTCGTTTCAGACCCAAAGCTCCTCGTTTCAGACCCAAAGCTCCTCGTTTCAGACCCAAAGCTCCTCGTTTCAGACCCAAAGCGTCTCGTTTCAGACCCAAAGCTCCTCGTTTCAGACCCAAAGCTCCTCGTTTCAGACCCAAAGCTCCTCGTTTCAGACCCAAAGCTCCTCGTTTCAGACCCAAAGCTCCTCGTTTCAGACCCAAAGCTCCTCGTTTCAGACCCAAAGCGTCTCGTTTCAGACCCAAAGCTCCTCGTTTCAGACCCAAAGCTCCTCGTTTCAGACCCAAAGCTCCTCGTTTCAGACCCAAAGCTCCTCGTTTCAGACCCAAAGCGTCTCGTTTCAGACCCAAAGCTCCTCGTTTCAGACCCAAAGCTCCTCGTTTCAGACCCAAAGCTCCTCGTTTCAGACCCAAAGCTCCTCGTTTCAGACCCAAAGCGTCTCGTTTCAGACCCAAAGCTCCTCGTGCAGCGTCCAGGTCCGGTCCAGCTGGCGGGGAGTAGATGGATCCTCTACAACCTGCAGCACACGTCTGTCTGGAAGACATCCGTCTTCCTCCACCTGTCAGGAGATCGTGCTGCTAAAGCAGTTTGATGCAGGATCTGCAGCTGCAGGTGTGAAGGTGGAAGCAGAGGAAAGCTGCTGCAATCCGACGTGCGGCGCCAGGAAAAGCCCGGAAAACACGGCGGTGAAGAGACGTTCCCTCCCCATGATGCTCCTGCAGCTGACAGACGCTCCATGTGAGCTCGTCCAGGTTTACCAGTCTGCAGATTGATGAGGAACCAACGGTGGAGATCTCCCTGCTTGCACTGGTCCCTGTCTCTCTGATCTGCCTACGACACACCGACACCTCCATCTGCAACGTGTTGCAGAGCTGCTGCGTTATTCTCGTCCATGTTGCATCTTGTGGCGTTTAGCAGTAGATCAGTGAAAGGTTTCATCGCTGCAGGTCAGCAGCTTTAACATTTCCTCTGCAGTGGTGACGGAACTCCGCTGACTTCTTCCCACCAGCACTTCTGTTGTCAGGACACACACTGATGTTCCTTTCTGCATCCAACACACTGACAGCTCATCAACTCCTCCTGAGAGGCCTCTGCAGCACGGCCAACATGTCCCGTGTGGGGGGGGGGGGCACAAAGCCGATCAGACGCTTTGCGTTTATAAAGATGCCTCACTTCTCAAAGCTCCAATCATTTCTTTCTGGAGGATTTGCGAGAAAGAAATGTGATAAAGAAGTGCAGGTATCATCAGGCCGACGTTTCTTCATCTGAAGGGTCCTAAGACCTCGATTCAAGCCGGATAAGACAACGGCCGTGGTACTTAAAGCTTTACTTCCAACCCAGTTAGTAAAAATAGGCCGAGGCGGTCCTGGATGTGTAGATGGCTGAAGGTCGGGGAATCCTGCAGGATGTCGCATCAGTGTTGCACATTTCGCTAGAAGACGGAACATTTGCAGATTATATCAGTAAAAACTTTTACCAAATGTGCGACATAAAAGCTGAATGAAACTAGGACTCATCCTCTGCAGAGAAGTCTATCACCTGCCACTGTGTGTGTGTGTGTGTGTGTCTGTGTGTGTGTGTGTGTCTGTGTGTGCAGTGAGGTATGTGTGTATGATTTATGGCCACATTACAAAGCATGCAGCAGACCTTCTGTGACCTGATACACTGAATAATTATAAGAATAAATTATAATTAATTTTAATAAATTAATTTTAAGAATAAATTAGTCTTGATGTTTATATTAAACCAGTTTCATCCCAGCGTGTGAGCTGCTAACTAACCCATCCCCCTCCTCCTCATCCTGACTCTCCAACATGCCACATGTGCAACAAAAGCTTCGTTTGGTGTCAGGCTTAGTCCACAACTGTGTGGTTGTGTCCGTTTGGCAGGAAATTCACTGCATCCAGCTGATGCAGCTCTTCGGGGGGAATCCTCTGACACAGTTCCAGGAGAAATGACTTATTAATGCCCGGCAACACGTGCAATGCTGCAGAAAGCAGGATGAATGCAGCAGAACGCTGCAAGCCCAGACGACAGATGTGGTGCGTCCACTCTCCTCCTCCGCACACGGCTACAAGCTCCTGCTGCGGTTCCAGGCTCACAGACCAGCAGCACTGTAAACGTCTAAACGTCTGTAAACGTCTAAACATCTATAAACATCTGTAAACGTCAGTAAACGTCTAAACGTCTGTAAACGTCAGTAAACGTCTAAACATCTGCAAACGTCTGTAAACGTCTAAACATCTGTAAACGTCTAAACGTCTGTAAACGTCTGTAAACGTCAGTAAACGTCTAAACGTCTGTAAACGTCAGTAAACGTCTAAACATCTGCAAACGTCTGTAAACGTCTAAACATCTGTAAACGTCTAAACGTCTGTAAACGTCAGTAAACGTCTAAACATCTGTAAACGTCTGTAAACATCTGTAAACGTCTGTAAACGTCTGTAAACATCTGTAAACGTCTGTAAACGTCTAAACGTCTGTAAACGTCTGTAAACATCTGTAAACATCTATAAACATCTGTAAACGTCAGTAAACGTCTAAACATCTGTAAACGTCTGTAAACATCTGTAAACATCTATAAACATCTGTAAACGTCAGTAAACGTCTAAACATCTGTAAACGTCTGTAAACATCTGTAAACATCTATAAACATCTGTAAACGTCAGTAAACGTCTAAACATCTGTAAACGTCTAAACGTCTGTAAACGTCAGTAAACGTCTAAACATCTGTAAACGTCTGTAAACATCTGTAAACGTCTGTAAACATCTGTAAACATCTGTAAACGTCTGTAAACGTCTAAACATCTGTAAGCATCTGTAAGCATCTGTAAATGTCTAAACATCTGTAAGCATCTGTAAATGTCTAAACATCTGTAAGCATCTGTAAATGTCTAAACATCTGTAAGCATCTGTAAATGTCTAAACATCTGTAAACATCTGTAAACGTCTGTAAACGTCTAAACATCTGTAAGCATCTGTAAGCATCTGTAAATGTCTAAACATCTGTAAGCATCTGTAAATGTCTAAACATCTGTAAGCATCTGTAAATGTCTAAACATCTGTAAGCATCTGTAAACGTCTGTAAACATTTGGAAACATCTGTAAACGTCTAAACATCTGTAAACGTTTAAACGTCTGAAAACATCTGTAAATGTCTTTAAACGTCTAAACATCTGTAAGCATCTGTAAATGTCTGTAAACGTCTAAACATCTGTAAGCATCTGTAAACGTCTGTAAACGTCTAAACGTCTGTAAACGTCTAAACATCTGTAAACGTCTAAACATCTGTAAACGTCTAAACGTCAGTAAACGTCTAAACGTCAGTAAACGTCTAAACGTCAGTAAACGTCTAAACGTCAGTAAACGTCTAAACGTCTGTAAACGTCTTAACGTCTGTAAACGTCTTAACGTCTGTAAACGTCTAAACGTCTGTAAACGTCTAAACGTCTGTAAACGTCTAAACGTCTGTAAACGTCTAAACGTCTGTAAACGTCTAAACATCTGTAAACATCTAAACGTCAGTAAACGTCTAAACGTCAGTAAACGTCTTAACGTCTGTAAACGTCAGTAAACGTCTTAACGTCTGTAAACGTCTGTAAACGTCTTAACGTCTGTAAACGTCTTAACGTCTGTAAACGTCTTAACGTCTGTAAACGTCTAAACGTCTGTAAACGTCTTAACGTCTGTAAACGTCTAAACGTCTGTAAACGTCTAAACGTCTAAACGTCTGTAAACGTCTAAACGTCTGTAAACGTCTAAACGTCTGTAAACGTCTGTAAACGTCTAAACATCTGTAAACGTCTAAACATCTGTAAACGTCTAAACGTCAGTAAACGTCTAAACGTCAGTAAACGTCTAAACATCTGTAAACGTCTAAACATCTGTAAACGTCTAAACATCTGTAAACGTCTAAACGTCAGTAAACGTCTAAACGTCTGTAAACGTCTAAACGTCTGTAAACGTCTTAACGTCTGTAAACGTCTAAACGTCTGTAAACGTCTAAACGTCTGTAAACGTCTAAACGTCTGTAAACGTCTGTAAACGTCTGTAAACGTCTTAACGTCTGTAAACGTCTTAACGTCTGTAAACGTCTTAACGTCTAAACGTCTGTAAACGTCTAAACGTCTGTAAACGTCTAAACGTCTGTAAACGTCTGAACATCTGTAAACGTCTAAACATCTGTAAACGTCTAAACGTCTGTAAACGTCTTAACGTCTGTAAACGTCTAAACGTCTGTAAACGTCTTAACGTCTGTTAACGTCTAAACATCTGTAAACGTCTAAACATCTGTAAACTTCTAAACGTCAGTAAACGTCTAAACGTCTGTAAACGTCTTAACGTCTGTAAACGTCTAAACGTCTGTAAACGTCTTAACGTCTGTAAACGTCTAAACGTCTGTAAACGTCTAAACGTCTGTAAACGTCTAAACATCTGTAAACGTCTAAACGTCTGTAAACGTCTAAACGTCTGTAAACGTCTTAACGTCTGTAAACGTCTAAACATCTGTAAACGTCTTAACGTCTGTAAACGTCTAAACGTCTGTAAACTTCTAAACGTCAGTAAACGTCTAAACGTCTGTAAACGTCTTAACGTCTGTAAACGTCTAAACGTCTGTAAACGTCTAAACGTCTGTAAACGTCTAAACATCTGTAAACGTCTAAACGTCTGTAAACGTCTAAACGTCTGTAAACGTCTTAACGTCTGTAAACGTCTAAACATCTGTAAACGTCTTAACGTCTGTAAACGTCTAAACGTCTGTAAACTTCTAAACGTCAGTAAACGTCTTAACGTCTGTAAACGTCTAAACGTCTGTAAACGTCTTAACGTCTGTAAACGTCTAAACGTCAGTAAACGTCTAAACGTCTGTAAACGTCTTAACGTCTGTAAACGTCTAAACATCTGTAAACGTCTGTAAACGTCTAAACGTCTGTAAACGTCTAAACATCTGTAAACGTCTAAACGTCTGTAAACGTCTAAACGTCTGTAAACGTCTTAACGTCTGTAAACGTCTAAACATCTGTAAACGTCTTAACGTCTGTAAACGTCTAAACGTCTGTAAACTTCTAAACGTCAGTAAACGTCTTAACGTCTGTAAACGTCTAAACGTCTGTAAACGTCTTAACGTCTGTAAACGTCTAAACGTCAGTAAACGTCTAAACGTCTGTAAACGTCTTAACGTCTGTAAACGTCTAAACATCTGTAAACGTCTAAACGTCTGTAAACATCTGGTGATCTACATCAGCAGCCGTATGAAGCCGCCATGCTGCTGATTTAGCATCGTTTTCGTTGGTAACAGCCGTGTGAATGAGTTCTGTGCGTGGTTTGTTTAGTTTGGTTTGCCCGAGCAGCTTCACCATCCTCAGCTGGAACTCTTCATCCTGAACTTTATGGCTGCTGAAGGAGCAGGAAGAAGCTCCGTCGTGCTTTTCTGCTCATCTGCAAACGTCTAAACGTCTGTAAACGTCTTAACGTCTGTAAACGTCTTAACGTCTGTAAACGTCTAAACGTCAGTAAACGTCTAAACGTCAGTAAACGTCTAAACGTCTGTAAACATCTGGTGATCTACATCAGCAGCCGTATGAAGCCGCCATGCTGCTGATTTAGCATCGTTTTCGTTGGTAACAGCCGTGTGAATGAGTTCTGTGCGTGGTTTGTTTAGTTTGGTTTGCCCGAGCAGCTTCACCATCCTCAGCTGGAACTCTTCATCCTGAACTTTATGGCTGCTGAAGGAGCAGGAAGAAGCTCCGTCGTGCTTTTCTGCTCATCTGCAAACGTCGCCAGCAACTGGCCTCGGTCCGTCTCCACGTAGCCGTTGGAGCGGAGGGGAAGCCATGGGGAGGGGGTCTAACAACACAAAGCTGGGTTATGGACCAGAAAAGGAGAATTAAGCAGCTCTACAGAACGATTCTGTCAACATGAAGTCTGTCTTCCTGTGAAATGATGTCAGCAGAGATAAGAAGCTGCTATCACTATGTGACCTCTGAAATCCCAGCAACCTCTCTGAAAACGGGAGTGTTTGTCGGTGTTGCAGTGAGAAAGCAGGCAGTCAGGCGCCTTCAACATTTTCCATCAACACACAGCAGACAGAAAATATTAGCAGCATACTTGTCTCTCTTCTCCTCTCCTGACGGCCTTTGTGCTTCAGATTGTTCTGGAGTCAGCAGATCCTATCCCAACCCTGCTGGCGGATCGGTAACCACCGTGCAGATCCACAGTCCTCCCCATCAACAGGCGGAACGTCAGCATCGGCCCAGCGGAGCCGAAACCCTGAAGACGTCCTACTTTCTGCCAGGAATGCAGGCGTCCACGTTGAGCCCAGAAACACATCTAACCTGCCGACAATCTGCTGCTCTTCTTCAGGCTGAAGATGGGAGTGTGAGGAGTGTGTGGGTGTGGTATTCCCTGCTCACAGTCCATGACTTCAAGTAAAGACCAAGCTACGATGTTAGGCCTTTCCCAGCCTGCAGACCGGGATCGAACGGGGCTCAGGTGGCGTTTGGCACCTTTCTCCCCTGAGAAAGACCGCCTTCCACTGCAGACAGGACGCTACAACAGGAGGAGACATCAGGCTACTGCGAGGAATAAAAACATGCGGTCTGAGAGAAGGCAGCACAGGGTTGTTTATTTAACGACGGAGGCCTGCAGAGCAGCTACACCTCCACAGGACCACGAAATGAGAAATCAATCCACAGCTCTTGAAGCTGACAGCCAAAAGGAGTTCCTCCTGAGAAACCAGAGGCTCAGAGAGCCGGAGATGATGTCCTGCTGCTGGGTTTTATGGTGGCCTTCGGCTGCTTGGACAACCTGAACTTCATGTAATCAGAGCAGAGCCGGAGACAAAAGAAAGGCTGTTAGCCAGACGGATCTGTGAAGGGGTCAACGGCATGTTTTTGTGCTGCTCTGGTGGGCGCCGCTTCCACTTAAGGTCCTGTAATAAATCTGGAGGAAATCCTGCTTTGCTTCGTAGCTAAACTTTGACATTTACCTTCCAGATGATTCAGGTAAGCTGATGGGATTCAGAGGAAACCGACATTTGTCCAGGACCACGACATTATTTAGATGACTGTCATTTAATAAAAGCAAGACTTATCAAGCAGATGTACATTAAATGATGACAGTGGCTTATCGCTAAACGGCCGTATGTCATGTGACGGCTGAGAGGTGCAGGTGTGTTCGGCTCCGAGAACATCGCCTGAACTTTAGCTTTTTCATTTGCTTTATATCTCAGAAGCTGCAAACAGCCAAAGTGAACCACCAAGCAGCATGAATACTGCAGAATATCTGGATTACGCCGGTGCAAACGTGCACCTGCAGCAGGGAATTCTGGGTAGAGTTATCTGTGAAATTCCTGTGCAACGTCGTTCAGAGATAAGAAGCACACAGTTCAGATCATCGTACGTGCACGCACACCAGGACTGTTGGAGCTGCAGAGACTACACGAGAAAAGCTTCAACTGCTTCACTTTTATCAAGCCGGTAAAACAAACTCACGTCAACATAGAATTAGTTTTTCTATTAAAACAATTCCTTTTCCCAAATTCCCAGCGTTCCCCAGGAACCACATGGTTCTTTGAGAGTAAAATTAAATTAACTGAATTGATGGTAAATCTTGGTAACTTTATAGGGAATAAAAGCAGGCCCAGCATGTGCTTCCTAACGTCCATGAAGGTCACAGTGTCCACTCGTCTTCTGGTGAAGTTCTGGTGAATTTAGTTGAGCTCGATTCCAAGAAGCCATAAAAACTTCCCAAACTTCATCCTGCATGTCTGCATCCTAGGTTTTCCCAGAACTCTGCGAAGCCAAAAGAGTCGACTAACTTACAGGTAGAGAAAGATCTATGGTCAGTTCCCCCACAGAACCTGTTAGGAAGACCAAACCCGACCTGTTCTCGTAGAACCCGCGAGCCGACCCGCATGTTGCTACATTAACAGTAAATCCACAACATCCCTCCGTCTTTACTTTATTTATTCTTATATTTAATGTGATTCATGTTGTTTTGGTTTATTGTCCAATAAAACAGGAGAAGAAAAAGACGGTAAATATGAAGCTTCACAAGAACTGGTAGAAGATGAGACAGAACCAGCAGACCCCCTCCCTGCAGTCTCCGTCCAGCATCCTGGTTCCAGCTGGGTTCTCCATCCTGAATCCCAGAACCAGCAGACCCCCTCCCTGCAGTCTCCGTCCAGCATCCTGGTTCCAGCTGGGTTCTCCATCCTGAATCCCAGAACCAGCAGACCCCCTCCCTGCAGTCTCCCTCCAGCATCCTGGTTCCAGCTGGGTTCTCCATCCTGAATCCCAGAACCAGCAGACCCCCTCCCTGCAGTCTCCATCCAGCATCCTGGTTCCAGCTGGGTTCTCCATCCTGAATCCCAGAACCAGCAGACCCCCTCCCTGCAGTCTCCATCCAGCATCCTGGTTCCAGCTGGGTTCTCCATCCTGAATCCCAGAACCAGCAGACCCCCTCCCTGCAGTCTCCATCCAGCATCCTGGTTCCAGCTGGGTTCTCCATCCTGAATCCCAGAACCAGCAGACCCCCTCCCTGCAGTCTCCATCCAGCATCCTGGTTCCAGCTGGGTTCTCCATCCTGAATCCCAGAACCAGCAGACCCCCTCCCTGCAGTCTCCATCCAGCATCCTGGTTCCAGCTGGGTTCTCCATCCTGAATCCCAGAACCAGCAGACCCCCTCCCTGCAGTCTCCATCCAGCATCCTGGTTCCAGCTGGGTTCTCCATCCTGAATCCCAGAACCAGCAGCAGGAACATCTCTGGCTGCTGGACGCCGGGATGGAGACAACTTTCCTCACAATGAATCCTCCTGCAGAGCTTCACAATGAAGACGCCTGCTCAGTAAAACACTCGTCATGTCTGCAGAAATAAGCCAGAGAAGAAGGAGGGAGAGCAGAAATCCTGCGACCCGCCTGCACTAAATAAATCTCCTCCTGCAGGATATTTAATGTGTGGTTTTTACCTGATAAACTGTGTTTCTGTGGGAGTATCGCCCCGTACAGAACAGCTGTTTAACTGTGTGACCTTGGTCTCTCTGAGTTCTCTGCAGTTTGAACTCAAACCAAACCAAAGGAAGGTGGAGAACGTTCCAGAAATCGGACCGAGACCCCCAGACTCTCCCGGTGTGAACGCTCCCTGAAGTCTCTGGTTTGGTCGGGTCACCCAACATAAAGAATGATATCCTACTTCTATATTTGCTGCATGTTTTTTCTCAATCTCACACACATACAGTGGACTTGTGGGGAAAAGTTCTCTGTCTACACCTGACCTACTGGCCAGAAGACAGCTGCTCTAAAACCTGAACCGGGATTTAATTCCTCTCATTCTTACGCTGTTCATGCTTAATATAATTAACTCCGAGCAGGAAAAAGGGAAAGTTTCGTTGTACCGCTGAGGGAATCTGCGTGTTTGCACATACAGCAACACAAACACAGAATGAATGAAGCCATTAGCAGTCCTGCCTGATGTAACCCACAGTGAACTATCTGGCGTCAGCTCAGCCCACAGGGCAGGTGTAGGGAGCCATACATCATAATAAAACCTGCATTACCTCTCTGGGCTGCACAGACCACATCTGCCTACTCCCATAATGAGTCAGGCATTATCTGATCTATCGCTGGGGCTAGTCACTACTTTAAATATCAGCTGCTGCTGTATGTGTGTCCCTTTCATGTCTCCACGCTGGACTGGAACTGCCAACAGAAAAATAAATGCATTATTCTGATTCATCTGCAAAGCAACTGAATAATCAGAGCATTTCATACCCAACAACACAACCAAATCATATCCAGACATCAACGGCAGCGTCTACACAAAGCCGAGGCCTCCAGAGTGTTAACATGGATTTAAGATCCAGAAGATCACGTGTTAAACATCTGATTTTGCTGCAGGAGCTACAGTTTGTCTGCCTAAGGTTAAATCTATAATAATAATAAAAAAAAAAAACATCACCCTGTGGAGAAAGGAAAGCTTTTAATAGACACACTGGAGCACATTTTCACCACATTATCCTCCCAGGACCCCAGAGACCACCTGGCTGCCAGGGACATATTCAAGGTAGGACAGCTCCAGTTATTCAAGGTACTTCAGTATTGTATAGTTTTGTGCCAGCACTGCAGGACAGGGTGTGCTGGACAGAGGCCACTGGCTACTGCCTGTGTGAAATGCTTGAAGCCCTACTTTCCATTAGAAAAAAACAACATCCCCAATTTCAGTCAGTAGCAGTCGCTGCTGACTGAAGGGCAACATGAACAACCTTGAGCTTTCAGCATAACAGAAGCTATAGAGTCTCTTTCTGTCCCCAGCACAAGGCTAGAGTGAGACATAATCACTATAAAACATTCTGTTTTTGTCCTAAATAAAACTGTAAACTAGGCTTTTAAATGGTGAGAAAACGTTTACAGTCAGATAAGAAAAACGAAGGTTTTACATGTCGACCAGGTAGTACAATAATTTCAAAGTGCCACAGCGTAGAATCAGGAACGAAGATGTATGTAGCAGGCAGGTGCTGCTAAAATGAAGGAATGGAAAGCAGTCAGATGAATCTATCTAATCTGTAAACTGCACCATGTAGCACTCAGCACACAGCAGAGACCTGTGTAAACTCCATAAAGCTTTACTTCATACTAGATCTGAGTCCAACCAGTTAGTGTTAGGTAATGACTTTCCCAAAGTTTAGATTTTCTTTCTGGCTAACAGAAGGTGCAAGTGCTGCTGAAAAATGAAAGTTTCATGAATAAATGTGGAAACAGGCTGAAAGGAGGAAAAGCTGCCGGATTTAAAGATTCCTTCTAGTGGAAAGAGATTTCATTTGGCGATTTTACTTCTTTTGAATGCATCTAGAGGTTTTATTTTAAAGGCCGTCCTTGAAATCCCTTTATAATCATCTACAGGGCTACAGTTTGATGTTTTATTGATGAATTTTCTGCATTACTGTCAGTTATCTCTACTGATTTCAACCATTTGATCTTAATAGGTGATTTTAACATTTACATAGATAACCTAATGGATGGTAATGCTAAGGAATTCTCTTCTGTACTGGACGTGTTCGGTTTGTGGCAACAAGATCCAACCCATGTTTGAGATCATATTCTGGTCCAGGTTAGCTGTAGAGGTGTTTCTCTGTTTCAGTCACTAACCTGGCTTTGTCTGACCATTTCTTCATCCCGTTTGATAAATTGACTACTCAGAATGTTCAAATAACTAGATTATTGCTTTGGAGGAGATTATCATCAAAGAAAGTACATATCCAGACTTCATGAAGGCCTAAGATGACTACAGAGTCGGCTGATGGACTCCTGGACCATCTTAATCTGAAAATCCTGAATGTGATGGATGGTGTTGGACCAGTAGGAATCAAAACTATATTAAACAAACAGAAAACTATAGACCTGTCTCTAACTAGCTACAGACCTGTCTCTAACCAGCTACAAACCTGTCTCTAACCAGCTACAAACCTGTCTCTAACCAGCTACAAACCTGTCTCTAACCAGCTACAAACTTGTCTCCAACCATCGACCAACCTGTCTATAACCAGTTATAGATTTGTCTCAAAGAGGCTATAGACCTGTCTCTAACCGACTACAGAACAGTCGCTAACCAGCTATAGACCAGTTGCTAAACAGCTACACACCTGTCTCTAACCAATGATAGACCTTTCGCTGCCCAGCTATTGATTAGTCTCTAACCAGCTATAGACCAGTTGCTAACCAGCTACAGACCAGTTACTAACTAGTTACAGACCAGTCTGCAACCAGCTACAGACCTGTCTAACCAGCTATAGACCTGTCTAACCAGCTATAGACCTCTCTAACCAGCTACAGACCGGTTGTTAACCAGCTATACACCTGTCTAACCAGCTATAGACCTCTCTAGCCAGCTACAGACCAGTTGCTAACCAGCTATAGACCTGTCTAACCAGCTACAGACCAGTTGTTAACCAGCTATAGACCTGTCTAACCAGTTATAGACCTCTCTAACCAGCTACAGACCGGTTGTTAACGAGCTATAGACCTGTCTAACCAGCTATAGACCTCTCTAACCAGCTACAGACCGGTTGTTAACCAGCTATACACCTGTCTAACCAGCTATAAACCTCTCTAGCCAGCTACAGACCAGTTGCTAACCAGCTATAGACCTGTCTAACCAGCTACAGACCAGTTGTTAACCAGCTATAGACCTGTCTAACCAGCTATAGACCTCTCTAACCAGCTACAGACCGGTTGTTAACGAGCTATAGACCTGTCTAACCAGCTATAGACCTCTCTAACCAGCTACGACCGGTTGTTAACTAGCTATACACCTGTCTAACCAGCTATAGACCTCTCTAGCCAGCTACAGACCAGTTGCTAACCAGCTATAGACCTGTCTAACCAGCTACAGACCAGTTGTTAACCAGCTATAGACCTGTCTAACCAGCTATAGACCTCTCTAACCAGCTACAGACCGGTTGTTAACGAGCTATAGACCTGTCTAACCAGCTATAGACCTCTCTAACCAGCTACGACCGGTTGTTAACCAGCTATACACCTGTCTAACCAGCTATAGACTTCTCTAGCCAGCTACAGACCAGTTGCTAACCAGCTATAGACCTGTCTAACCAGCTACAGACCAGTTGTTAACCAGCTATAGACCTGTCTAACCAGCTATAGACCTCTCTAACCAGCTATAGACCGGTTGTTAACGAGCTACAGACCTCTCTAACCAGCTACACACCGGTTGTTAACGAGCTATACACCTGTCTAACCAGCTGTAGACCTCTCTAACCAGCTACAGACCAGTTGCTAACCAGCTATAGACCTGTCTAACCAGCTACAGACCAGTTGCTAACCAGCTATACACCTGTCTAACCAGCTATAGACCTCTCTAACCAGCTACAGACCAGTTGTTAACGAGCTATAGACCTGTCTAACCAGCTATAGACCTGTTTAACCAGCTACAGACCAGTTGCTAACCAGCTATAGACCTATTTAACCAGCTACAGACCAGTTGCTAACCAGCTATAGACCTGTCTAACCAGCTACAGACCAGTTGTTAACCAGCTATACACCTGTCTAACCAGCTATAGACCTCTCTAACCAGCTATGGACCTGTGGCTAACCAGCTATAGACTCATCTCTAACTTCTTTCATATCCAGGATTAATGTGAAAGTTGTTTATAAACCAGCTTAATGAATTCCTAAATGAACAGAATAAGCGACTACAGGTTCATGTAGCCAGGCCTCCATCTGCCTGCCATCATTTTCTACTAACTATTCATCAGCAGTCATTCATGCATCTTTGGCTCCATAATGACAGAAATCAATGGCTGAAATGTCTCGTTAAATGTATTGACCTGCAATAATGCCTTGTCAATTGCCTGTTAAAGGCATGAACTTCATTTTTGACATGGAAACTGGCAGTATGATGGGGATAAAACAAACTAAAGGGTAGAAAAAGCTGCCGTTTTCAGTGAGCTTTCCAACAGCATGCAAATCTGGCCCCATGATAAACAAACAAGAGGGAGGTGGGGGTCGAAACTGTGAAAGCAAGCTGGAGACAGTACAGAAAGGCTGAGGCTGGTCGGAAGGATTGAGATAATCCAGGTAAAGACTGAAAACCAGCTGTAAGCTCCTGTAGTCTGCAGCAGCGCTGCATATGAACTACTGTTAGAAACATGCTTTTCTTCTCTTGCCAGCAGTTTAACAGACAAGAATCATCACTAAAACTTTCATTTCTAACAATTACTAACAATTACTAACAAAACCTGTTTGAGATGCTAAACATGCTATTTTATTAAACTGTTCATAGCTTTCAGACTTATTGAACAAATTACAGTAACAACAAAATTATATGCATCTTCAAGATAAATAGAAAGTAAAAGACAGAAAGAAAAGTAGGTAAGTAGCAGGAAGTTGTTAGGTAGGTAGGTAGGAAGTAGGTAGGTAGGTAGGTAGGTAGGAAGTAGGTAGGTAGGTAGGTAGGTAGAAAGGTAGTTAGGTAGGTAGGTAAGTAGGTAGGTATGAAGTAGGTAGGTAGGTAGGAAGGTAGGTAGGTAGGAAGTAGGTAGGTAGGTAGGAAGGTAGATAGGAAGGTAGGTAGGTAGGTAGGAAGTAGGTAGGTAGGTAGGAAAGTAGGTAGGAAGTAAGTATGTAGGTAGGTAGGAAGTAGGTAGGTAGGTAGGTAGGAAGTAGATAGGTAGGTAGGAAGTAGGTAGGTAGGTAGGTAGGTATGTAGGTAGGTAGGAAGTAAGTAGGTAGGTAGGTAGGTAGAAAGGTAGTTAGGTAGGTAGGTATGAAGTAGGTAGGTAGGTAGGAAGGTAGGTAGGTAGGAAGTAGGTAGGTAGGTAGGAAGGTAGATAGGTAGGTAGGTAGGTAGGAAGTAGGTAGGTAGGTAGGTAGAAAGGTAGTTAGGTAGGTAGGTAAGTAGGTAGGTATGAAGTAGGTAGGTAGGTAGGAAGGTAGGTAGGTAGGAAGTAGGTAGGTAGGTAGGAAGGTAGATAGGAAGGTAGGTAGGTAGGTAGGTAGGTAGGTAGGTAGGTAGGAAGTAGGTAGGTAGGTAGGAAAGTAGGTAGGAAGTAAGTATGTAGGTAGGTAGGAAGTAGGTAGGTAGGTAGGTAGGAAGTAGATAGGTAGGTAGGAAGTAGGTAGGTAGGTAGGTAGGTATGTAGGTAGGTAGGAAGTAAGTAGGTAGGTAGGTAGGTAGAAAGGTAGTTAGGTAGGTAGGTATGAAGTAGGTAGGTAGGTAGGAAGGTAGGTAGGTAGGTAGGAAGGTAGATAGGTAGGTAGGTAGGTAGGAAGTAGGTAGGTAGGTAGGAAAGTAGGTAGGAAGTAAGTAGGTAGGTAGGTAGGTAAGTAGGTAGGTAGGTAGGAAGTAGGTAGGTAGGTAGGAAGTAGGTAGGTAGGTAGGTAGGTAGGAAGTAGGTAGGTAGGTAGGTAGGTAGGTAGGTAGGAAGTAGGTAGGTAGGTAGGAAGTAGGTAGGTAGGAAGTAGGTAGGTAGGTAGGTAGGTAGGTAGGAAGTAGGTAGGTAGGTAGGTAGGTAGTAAGTAGGTAGGTAGGTAGGTAGGTAGGAAGTAGGTAGGTAGGAAGTAGGTAGGAAGGTAGGTAGGAAGTAGGTAGGTAGGTAGGTAGGTAGGTAGGAAGTAGGTAGGTAGGTAGGTAGGTAGGAAGTAGGTAGGTAGGTAGGTAGGTAGGAAGTAGGTAGGTAGGTAGGTAGGTAGGTAGGAAGTAGGTAGGTAGGTAGGTAGGTAGGTAGGTAGGTAGGAAGTAGGTAGGTAGGTAGGTAGGAAGTAGGTAGGTAGGTAGGTAGGAAGTAGGTAGGTAGGTAGGTAGGTAGGAAGTAGGTAGGTAGGTAGGTAGGTAGGTAGGTAGGTAGGAAGTAGGTAGGAAGTAGGTAGGTAGGTAGGAAGTAGGTAGGAAGTAGGTAGGTAGGTAGGTAGGTAGGAAGTAGGTAGGTAGGTAGGTAAGTAGTAAGTAGGTAGGTAGGTAGGTAGGTAGGTAGGTAGGAAGTAGGTAGGTAGGTAGGAAGTAGGTAGGTAGGTAGGTAGGTGGTAGGTAGGTAGTAAGTAGGTAGGTAGGTAGGTAGTAAGTAGGTAGGTAGGTAGGTAGGTAGGAAGTAGGTAGGTAGGTAGGTAGGTAGTAAGTAGGTAGGTAGGTAGGTAGGTAGGTAGGTAGGAAGTAGGTAGGTAGGTAGGTAGGTAGTAAGTAGGTAGGTAGGTAGGTAGGTAGGTAGTAAGTAGGTAGGTAGGTAGGTAGGTAGGAAGTAGGTAGGTAGGTAGGTAGGTAGGTAGGAAGTAGGTAGGTAGGTAGGTAGGTAGTAAGTAGGTAGGTAGGTAGGTAGGAAGTAGGTAGGTAGGTAGGTAGGTGGTAGGTAGGTAGGTAGGAAGTAGGTAGGTAGGTAGGAAGTAGGTAGGTAGGTAGGTAGGTGGTAGGTAGGTAGGTAGGTAGGTAGGTAGTAAGTAGGTAGGTAGGTAGGTAGGTAGGTAGGTAGGTAGGTAGGAAGTAGGTAGGTAGGTAGGTAGGTAGTAAGTAGGTAGGTAGGTAGGTAGGTAGTAAGTAGGTAGGTAGGTAGGTAGGTAGGTAGGAAGTAGGTAGGTAGGTAGGTAGGTAGTAAGTAGGTAGGTAGGTAGGTAGGTAGGTAGGTAGGTAGGAAGTAGGTAGGTAGGTAGGTAGGTGGTAGGTAGGAAGTAGGTAGGTAGGTAGGAAGTAGGTAGGTAGGTAGGTAGGTAGGTAGAAAGGTAGTTAGGTAGGTAGGTATGAAGTAGGTAGGTAGGTAGGAAGGTAGGTAGGTAGGTAGGTAGGTAGGAAGTAGGTAGGTAGGTAGGTAGGTGGTAGGTAGGAAGTAGGTAGGTAGGTAGGAAGTAGGTAGGTAGGTAGGTAGGTAGGTAGGAAGGTATGTAGGTAGGTAGGAAGTAAGTAGGTAATATAATATATAATAGATTACATTTACAGACAATTAAGCTTCAAATGCAACATTTCATTGAATTATTTTGTAGAATTTTACACAGAAACTGGCAGCAGTATTTTTAGCTCGGGTATAAAATCTGTGTTTTGGTGAAAATGGAAAACAGACGTGTGACAAACAAATCCTGGACACAAACTCAGAGCTGTCTCAGGGGAGAGCACCTGTCCTTCACAATGCTTCGTTCTGGCCTGAACAGAAACCACAGTGTGTCAGAAGTAGAACAAAGGCGCCACGCTCCGCTCACAAGGCGGGCATTGAGAGCGGCCGGCGGAGGAGAACGACGCCAGCTCCGAACTGAGCGCTGAACCTTCCACATACGTTACAGACCAGACTCTTTAAACTGCCACATGTTGATAGAAAACGTTCTCAGTTATCTGCAGATCAAAGTGAAGCTGACAAGCTTCCGCATTCAGATCAATGGTGGAGCTTCCCAGCTGCTGGGAGAGCGGCAGCAGTGAGAAGATGTGGGTGTGCTGCACTGCAGCAGGGAGGACTGACACATTACAAAACCACTGCTGCTATTCCTGGAGCTGGGAGAGCTGGGAGAGCTGGGAGAGCTGGGAGGGCTGGGAGGGCTGGGAGAGCTGGGAGGGCTGGGAGGGCTGGGAGGGCTGGGAGAGCTGGGAGGGCTGGGAGGGCTGGGAGAGCTGGGAGAGCTGGGAGAGCTGGGAAGTCCAGAGGTGTGCTGAGCATGATCCAGCTGCTCTCGTTGGCTGTAACCATGACGGACATGAGACATATCACACCTTCATCCCTCCTCAGCGAGCAGCTGACGGGGGGGAGAGCGTGATGTGGGACATATCTGCTGAGTATTCATGATGTCGGCCTTCAGAAGGAACAGCTTAAATCAGAGCATAATCTGGTGATAAAGGGTTAAATATCCTTGTTTGTGTCTATTTTTGGATAAAAGTCAGGAGTCCTGCAAACAGCCAGGACATGACAGGAAATTCCAGGTCTGGAGCTGGAATTCCGACAGGTGGATCGCCTTGTGGGTGGAAGGAAATCCGCTTTGATCCGTGACTTTGTGCTGAAGATCAGCAGATTTCTGTATTCCTGACGGTGAAATAAAGATTCTTCAGCTGGGCGTGAAAATGAGGAGGAGCCAGGTGGTTATTGTTATGAAGTATGCATGTTCCTTTCCTGCTACGATGAGCTGAAACGTAGCCAGAAAACCTCGTTGGTCAACTTCCACCTGTAACATCTGTAGCGCCTGTAACAGGCGCTACAGATGTTACAGGCGTAACGCCAGTAGCGCCTGTAGCACCTGTAACATCTGTAGCGCCTGTAACATCTGTAGCGCCTGTAACGCCTGTAGTGCCTGTAACGCCTGTAATATCTGTAGCGCCTGTAACGCCTGTAGCGGACTGTAACACCAGTAGCGCCTGTAACACCAGTAGCGCCTGTAACACCAGTAGCGCCTGTAACATCTGTAGCGCCTGTAACGCCTGTAATATCTGTAGCGCCTGTAACGCCTGTAGCGGACTGTAACACCAGTAGCGCCTGTAACACCAGTAGCGCCTGTAACACCAGTAGCGCCTGTAACATCTGTAGCGCCTGTAACGCCTGTAGCGCCTGTAACGCCTGTAGCGCCTGTAACGCCTGTAGCGCCTGTAACACCAGTAGCGCCTGTAACGCCAGTAGCGCCAGTAGCGCCTGTAACGCCAGTAGCGCCTGTAGCGCCTGTAGTGCCTGTAGCGCCTGTAGTGCCTGTAGCGCCTGTAACGCCAGTAGCGCCTGTAACGCCTGTAACATCTGTAGTGCCTGTAGCGCCTGTAACGCCTGTAACATCTGTAGTGCCTGTAGCGCCTGTAACATCTGTAGTGCCTGTAGCGCCTGTAACGCCAGTAGCGCCTGTAATGCCTGTAACGCCAGTAGCACCTGTAGTGCCTGTAGCGCCTGTAACGTCTGTAGCGCCTGTAACAGCAGTAGCGCCAGTAGCGCCTGTAACGCCTGTAGCGCCAGTAGCGCCTGTAACGTCTGTAGCGCCTGTAACACCAGTAGCGCCAGTAGCGCCTGTAACGCCTGTAGCGCCTGTAGCGCCAGTAGCGCCTGTAACGCCTGTAGCGCCTGTAGCGCCTGTAACGTCTGTAGCGCCTGTAACGCCAGTAGCGCCTGTAACGTCTGTAGCGCCTGTAACACCAGTAGCGCCAGTAACGCCTGTAGCGCCTGTAGCGCCTGTAACGTCTGTAGCGCCTGTAACGCCAGTAGCGCCTGTAACGTCTGTAGCGCCTGTAACACCAGTAGCGCCAGTAACGCCTGTAGCGCCTGTAACGCCTGTAACGTCTGTAGCGCCTGTAACGTCTGTAGCGCCTGTAACGTCTGTAGCGCCTGTAACACCACTCTGGCCTCGTTTACTTCTCAGAAACCAGACTTGCTGGGAATTCACAACTTCCTCCTTTTGCATGATTTAATCCTACAAACACGTACGTTTCCTCCATATCTCGTCCAGTACGGGACGACCAGACGCTACGGTACCAACGTCGTCGTAAGCCAACGGGGCTTATTGTATGTTTTCTTCTGATTCTAATAATTTTCTCTTGTTTTTATTCTCCTCTTTAAGGCTTTATTTGTGATTTTAACGCTTCATGCCAAATCCTTCATCTTGTCTTGTTATATAAATAAACATGCTAGCTTTTGCCTTGCAGCCCTGGAGCAGGCGGTCCGAGAAAAACCAGTTTAACCAGTATATCTCTAGTTCTGTTGGACTCCCCAGGAGGAACGGACACTGAAGCTACGCGGCAGCACGGCCTCCTGCCAGGTAAAGATCCTACAGACTCGTTATTACCAATCATGACAGCATGTGTGTGTCAGCGATGCTACATGTCAGCTGATCTGGCCATCTGACCAAGCCTTGGTTTCTCTGATGGACCAGTGTACGAGCCGAGCTCCAACAGCTGGATCAGACCAGGAACAGGACCGACCTGTGCAGCCAGCGGTGAAGCTACACAGCCTGCTCAAGCAGCGCTGGGTGGAGGGGAAACACACACCCCAGCATCACTCTGTTCAATCCATGTGCATGCACATCCTGCTCAGATGTAAAGGCAGCGAACACAAGGCGAGGTTTGCATCAGTCAGATGGCTGTAAAACTGCAAACATCAGAACATCTACAGAAAAACCTCAATAATTCATGCAAGAACTCCGTCAGTAAAATCATTACATACACACCATGAAGCCATTACTCCCCTCAGAGTGTGTGACGCAGCCTCATCTGAAGAAAGTGTGATGAGGAAAGTGCAAAAATAGAAATAGTGGAACCAGAACTGGGACATCGGCCTGGACTTTTCACATAAAAACTGATGGCACACAGCTGACTTTTCATCCCTTTTAGGGCCAGTTCACATCTGAAATCTGGAGGATGCTTAAAGACAAACCGGTTTTGCTGTCGATTAAAGCCGTTGATGTTCAGGATGTCCAGAACAGCGTCAACACATGAAATATTAAAACCCCACATTGCCTGAAGCAGGAAGATCTAGTCGCCTGTTTAAACGAGGAAACGTGATGAATTAAAGGAGGACCCGACAGTCAGGAAGAGATTTTTATTGAGATTTATTGCTTTCAAAGTTTAAAAACTGATTTCTTTTACAGAAAAACTCAGTAAAACTACAGAAAAACTACAGAAAAACTACAGAAAAACTCAGTAAAACTACAGTAAAACTACAGTAAAACTCAGTAAAACTACAGTAAAAATGGAAGGACGTTGCAATACAATCTTTTCTACCGGATACGATACCTGGGATATCTTGTGATGGCGAGTACCGTTCCAAAACACACGTTATTTTATTAAGAGGCCGAATAAATGTATTATTTAATTACATTTATTATCGAATTTGATGTATGATGTTGTATGATGGCGTAGCCTAAATTATAACACATGAAATACATAAATTTATACTGTTTCGATTATGGGTGGGAAATCAAATTAAAAAAATCTGATATCTGGATTTTTTGCTTCACAATTTGAAAATCAATTTTCTTTTTTAAAAAAATTAATTCTTTTAACAAACAATAATTTATATACTTTTTTCAAATAAATAATTTTTTCCCCCATTTTTACTGTTTTTATTGATATTTTACTTGTCTTCTTGGGCATTGTATCAGCAGAATGATGATCTGGCTACTGGGTTGTTTTTTGCTCAATGACATTAAGAAAAATGACGAGCAAAATGAGAATGAGACGTGAGAATCACAACCTAAATTGAATCAGCACTAAAAAAAATTAGAATAAGTTTAACCTAAAAAAAAAAAAAAAAAAAACATAGTTCCATATTTATATAGTTCATGTTTTATTAACACATTAAGACAACAATCGCCGCAGAACTGAAATGAAAGAATTTCTACCAGCGGACAGAACATCCTGAAACTCATTACAGTTTATACCAGGTCAGAGACTGTTCTAGTGAAAACTGGACGCATTATTTTCATATAAACACACATGTAGTTTGGCGAGTTAAATCACTGTAATGTCACTCCGCTACTGGCGTCACCATAGCAACGGGTTTATCAGCTGATTCGGATCGGCTGGTTTTGACGAGCGAATCATTGAAACGCTCTGTGGTGAGGATTTTGAGGTGAATTTTAATATTTTTGACCAAAATAAAACATTTGATGAATGAGGAGTGGTGAGCGCCCCACAGTTACGGGGCGTCACCGTAGCAACGCGTCAATCAGCTGGTTCAGATCAGCTGTCTTTTAACAGGTAAATGAGAGAAACCCGCTGTAGCTTGTTAATGGTTGTTTAGCATAAAAAGTAACTTAAATAGTTCCTCTATTTCAGCATATTTAGCAAGTTTTATAAAAAAGAAATATAAAATTGTAATAAAATGTTTCCTGTGTGGGAGCATAAGCAGGTTAAACAACTCGGATCCGTGCATTAGACAGTTATAATACACAATGCAGAGTCTAGAACACCACGACGCAGAGCGGAGTGGATTATAACTCCTCGTTGTTGTTCTGGCTTGGTTTTATATAATTTCTCATGTTGGTAAAAAGCATTATCCAGTGTTAGCTGAGGATCTCTGAGCTTTTCCTTCAAGGCAGCGAACTCCTCGTCCTCTGTCACACGATGCAACCAGATGCTTTATGAGGCTGTAGTACGGAAATCTGGAAACTTTAGCCCTGCTTATGTTGCTATTTCACTAGCTGGATGTTCTGATGAGAAGTTAAGCCAAATTGCTAACATAACGCTAATGCTACATGTTAGCACAACGACTCACATCTTCGCCGACCAACTAAAAGAAGTGACAACGCAGGATTGCATAACGTCCTGTCTGTGTGGTGGGCCTAGGCAGAGAAAGGGGAATTATGATTCAGTTTCCACGGTAACGGATGGTGTTCAGACATAAACACTCACAGATCTCAATCGACGAGTATTTCTGATGCTAATATCAGTATCGGCCCATCTGCAACGAAAAGCCCCCAGTGATGCAGGGAGCGGTTATTAATCGTTAGAAACAGCAGAGAAAAGCATCTAATTAGTGGATTAGTCATGACCTCGTCACATTGAAGCGTCTTTCTCTTTCAGATAATGTGGGCTGTAGTGACCTTTATCGTACAGTAGGTGGACTGTAAAGAGGTTCAGAGCGGGGGGACTAAAACCTGGGTCAGCTGTGGCCTCTGAGAGAAAGAACACAACCAGTCGATTATGGTGGTCTTTCTGTCTCATCTGTTTGCTCCTGAAGAGCAGCTTTTTCTGTTGGGTTAGTTGAGGAGTCCCAGAAAAGCTTCCCATGTTTTGTCTGGTCGTACATGACTCTCCACCTGCCCCAAACTCTTAAAATGACTATTCGGACTGATGGGTTAGTGATGCACACCCTTGGTTAACAGATAATCCTCATTTGCTTCTAGTTGGCCTGGCTGAGGAGTTTAGGACCAAATTAATCATAAATGTTCAACTGATTTTGATCTGTTTTATTGTCCAGGCTTAAGAAACAACATTTACCCGTTGCTACATGAATTATTTTACCCTAATTTCTTTGGATCTCCCTCCTATTTACTCACAAAACAAAGAAAGTGGTTTATGTTTTAAATTTATCCATCCATCTTTTGCTGCGGTCAGGTCACAGAGAAAGTCCAGATTCCTCCAGACACATCCCAACGTGTTCCCTCCCTCATCCATGATGTAAACCCAACCATTTATCCACTTCTTAACTTCTTGGTCCTTTCGAGAGGTTGTGGGGGAGTCTATCCCAGCAATCACTGGGTGAGAGGCAGGTACACCCTGCCAGTAGGATGTAAACCAAAAACAGCCATTCCCAACATCACTACATATTTTAAGACATTATTGTCTGAAAGGATTATAAAATCAGAACAGGCAGAATGTGCCAGACATTATTTCTGATCCATGAAATGGCCCTTAGTCTATAACGCACCGTTTAACGTCGGAGCTACAAGGTCATTTATGGCGTTTTCAGGGATCTAACATCCAACATCACAAACCCATCAGGCTTTTTGGACTGATTATTAAGGTACTCCTTAATAATCAGGAGTATATTATTTTCTAGACATGCTCTGTTTCAGCATTAGTGCAGCATAGTTTCAGTAAAGTAGAACAAAGTATTTACTCGTTAACCAGACGCTGCATTGTTGGCAAATTACTGCACAGACTTTAGGGCTTGTTTAATGTTATTTATAGGAAGCGGACTTGGCATACAACAGCCATTAAGAGGGACTAAATAAATGGAGGTTGCTGCTGCTATGATGGTGTAATTGGACCAATCCCTAGCTTATGTTTTAACCCTTCCTGAGCTGGACCAGCACAACACACAAGGCATTAAAACCATTTCTCTCCCTCTCTCTGGATTACTGGTCTGCTAACAGAGTTGACATGTTGAACAAACATTTCTGTGTATAAATGATAAATGTCAGCATCAGGATGAACTTTTATCCAGAAAGTAAAATCAGCAACACAGACGGGAGTTTTCCCAATGCAGAGCTTGTTGTGACCCTCGCAGCAGCATGAAGTGAGTTATCAGGCATTTAAGTCAGAATATGTAAAGCTGCTTCTTTATGAGCCTTTTCTAGGTGCTGGTGCCCTGTTTCTGGTGTAATACTATGATCTGGTACCCACCTATCCACTATCAGAGGCCGTTATCTAGAATCTGTTCATGGTCCAATCCCCTTCACCCTTGGCCTCGTCACTCTGCCCTGTCCCACTTTTCATTAGCAGACTAAGTGGTATGCTAACGTTCCATCCAGGGCATTAGAAATCAGGAAGAACTGGGATTGGGCCCAGCAGCAGCAGTACTGTCTGTTGTGTTGAACAAACAGAAAGACGCCTGACCACTGTTGTCCTCTCAGGTCCAACTACCAGTAAATAAGTAAATGGTCCCAGTGGAGGAGGGTGCTCGGGCTGTTCACAGCGATCCATCGTTTTAGGATGGATTTCTCTCAGCTGTGACACCCTGTGTTAATGTCTCATCACACTGACATCAGTGATCAATACATCTCGGTCTCCGCTAGAACCTTCACAGCTCATAGAGAAGCTGCTGAATAGCAGCAGAGCAGAGGTTGGAGCTGGAACAAAGCTCAGGCTGTTTCTGGAAGCCTGTTGGAGCTGCTCAAACTGAGACGGACGTCTGACAGATACACAACGGGCCAATCAGAGAAGGCGTATTTATCATGTGACGCTCGTGTTGTCTCTTTAGTTCTGGTTTCCTGTTTTATTTTGTAGTTTTGTTCCCCTGTGTATCGCTGCCTAGTTTGCTTCCCATCAATTATCTCACCTGGTTTTGATTTTCTCATTCCTTCCACCTGTTCCTCGCTACTCCCTCTGTGTATTTATACTCCTCAGCTGCAGTTTTTTTATTTGCTGGTTCATAGTGTTAGCTTGTCTGTAGTCTCCTGTTATTTTCCCGTCCTGTCTTCCATTCAGTTCAGTTCCTTTTAGAATTATTTGTACTCCTAATTGTCTGCCTGCTGCCTCTCTGTGCTGCAACTGGGTCGCCACACTTCCACAAACCGGGACGGTGTTCATAGCAAAGCTGGTTCCCAGCTATGTGTCACTTTGTTGCTACTTCTCGACTTTGCGTCACCATGGCCGAGAGTCTCATCACAGGAATATGCAACCTTCAGACATTAACAATGTGTGTTTCTGACTTGTTTAGTTGACATTCATTGTGTAAATTCCTGGAGCCGAGAAACCTGGAGCATCGCACCACTGATGAGTCTCACTTTAATTATGAAGGTACACGCCAGCAGCTGGACATCAACAGACTGGCCATGAGTAAACGTGCACCGTGGCAGGAGAGTGTCCAAGGTGATGTTTTATTGGCTCACCTCATGCTTTAGTAGCAGTTTTTTTATTTCTATTATTATATTGGCTGAGATATACTTGCTGTTTGCAACATATCCACGTATGTATCATGGCTGCCAAGCGTTCCCACCGCTCGTTTGGCACGGAGGTGATATTAATGCTAAGCTTGTCCTTTGCGCGAGCTGTAATAATAACCTGACCACCAGAGGTGCACATACACACAACAGCATGACCATGAGGTCAGAGGTAATCCTGATGGCGGACAGTTATGAACCTTTTTCACAACAACCGGCGTCTTTACGATGTTTCCTCTCCAGTTAGCACACTCCTGCTAACATCTAGCAACAGCTAACTGCTAACAGTTAGCAACTGACTGGTGGACCGTTTCTCAACGTCTCTTTCTGTCAAAGCGCTGCGTACTGCCCCCTGGTGGTGACCTCCAGCAGCAATCGTTTTAGCCGCATCATGTTTCTGTTTGCAGCGGGTAAATACACAGACGTAGCAGAAGGTTGACGGGTATATGTCCGCTCCAAGTCAGCCACAATATTTACCTACTGGTTACAAGCTTTAAAGATCTGCTGTGTGTGTGTGTGTGTGTGTGTGTGTGTGTGTGTGTGTGTGTGTGTGTGTGTGTGTGTGTGTGGTGGGGGTGCTTAAAAATCCTTTTTGGGTTACAAAGTCTTTGCTGGTTACTCACTAGGATTAAACTGATCCAGTTGGTGTGACACCAACCATGAAACTCTTGTTTTTTAAGGTAAAGCAGTGAAAGACTGACCTCTTGGTGGGTTTGTGTGGGTGTGAGAAAACCAAGACATGAAAAGTCTAAATGAACTGTCGTCCAAGACAAAGTAAAAACATAAAGAAAAATGCACCTATTTCTACGAAAGTAGAGCTGAAGTCAGCGAGTGCAGGGACCGTAAAAGGAGTTATTATCACAGAGGTCACGTGTGTGTCATGCAGTTCCTTCTAGGTTCTTACTGCTCCGATAAAAGGCAGCATTGTCTGACTTCAGGCTCCACTGGCAGAATGAGCCTTCGTCCTCGAACCCAAGACCATCTGCAGGGCTGGCTGAAGACTGGGGCCTTATTATCCAAGTTTCCATGACTTTAGGAGTCATTCCTGGACTTCTATGAAGGCGGTGTGAGCCTGATGGGGCACACAGAGGAGGCTGTAAACAGCAGTTTCCTAAACCTGAAATAGGAAATGGAAGAGTTATCCTCCATGGAAACTTTAAATAGTTTTGTTTCTCATCTAACATCTTGCAGAAACGATCAGCTTTAGTTCTGAACAACGGAGAGAGCAGCGTCTGATCCAGCAGCCGTTAGGTCAAGTGCCAGAAATAAATCAGAGGATGAAGACTATTAGCTGAATAAAAATGTGCAAATGGATGAGGGAGCTGGACTGGATAAAGCCCTGCAGTAAGTTCAGTGCAGCTCATGTGTTTTGTGGACTTGTGGAGGTAAATGAATCCACAACCAACAGAAGCAATCAGATTAAATCTGAGCGGAGGCATCCCAGAGGATTACATCACTGCCTACAACTTCAAGCAAGCAGTGAGGATGCTGAAATTAGATTGTGAAAATAGCCCCCTCTCTCTGGGTCCAAGTCGAGGCTGATGAGTTTATGTAATCCTGCAGTTAGCCGGTACTGAACCAACCCGAATCTATTCCGCTTCAAATGCAGGCTGAAGCACCATGACAGGTCTGTGGGCTCAAAGACAGTCCTTACATTTCTTTTTACGTGGCTTCATGGTCCAAATGAGCCTTAAAAAAGTAACCGCCCTCATCCCTTATTCACAAGTGTTTCAGCTCTGGTATCAGTCCCGTTGGCGGCACCGATGTGTCCAGAAGCCCATTTAAAAAATGGAGCGTTATCTGATGCGATCAGGATGAAAAGGCTTCTCTCTAGCCTGACTGTGCTGCTGGCGAGAATGCCTTCCAGCAAGGATGGGAGGTCGTTCTGAACAACTCTCTGCTCCAAACGTTGGTAATAAGTACCAAAAGCCCGACAGTGACAAACACAGTCTATAGATTTTGGCCTGGCTTGATCTCCTGCTAGACTTGTTTTCTTTGCAAGTGAAGGACTGTGTGGAGTCAAGACATGCAGTGTGTTCTGGAGTCCAACAAGAACCAACAGAAAAACAGATGCTTCTTTTATTTGTGACTCATGCTGGCAAACTGGTTCCAGTTCTCCAGTCTGGCAGCGCTCCATTGAGTTTGATGGGCTCTAGTTAACTAGTTCGACTACTTCCAGGCTGACTGGAAGTGCATAATGCAGTCCCACCAGAGCAGCTTATGTGCACTGATAAACAGTGACATCCACTGACTGGAGGAAATGGGAGCAGATGTGTTATTCTGGAGGATGACAGCGACTGCATGGCAGACTGACTATTATCCATTAAGAGCTATTAATAGGTCCGTGTCCAGTCAGCAAAAATAGGAGAAACATCTCACACACACTCACACACGACCCCTCCCACACACACACACATATATATACACATACCAATGTTTTCTCAGACTCAGAAATAGTTGGAAACAGTGCTGAGGATCAATACATGAGTCAGATTGCAGAGAGCAGCTTAAAGCGGCCCCGAACACCCCGAACCAGGCGAGGCCTCCGAGATGTTCCCAGCAGAGACAAGCCAAGGTCAGACTGAAGCCAAAGTGTCCTGTCACTGCAGGCAAACATACATTTAAAGTAAAAAGGGTTGAGCCATTACCAGCAGCCTGACATCAGAAGAGTGCACCTCAGCAATTAAACCACAGTGTCACCCAGACAGTGATGGATGAGCACTCAGCCTGATGTTCGGCTGTCCAGATGCTCATGGACCCTCTTCTCCTGGGAGACAGATATACCACAGAAGCTGTAGGTAAATCTGAAGGTCATGTTATAATCTTATTGTTTCATACTTAAATCCCCATCGTAGGTGTCGAGCTTGCAGCTCCTAGCAACGGTTTCCTCAGCATCTCTATCTAATCTGACTTCTTTACATAAAGTCTATTGAAGAGAGAGCGACATGGGCACGGCATCTACCAGGGAACACGGGACGCTGATAGATATAAACACCAAACTAATCTGGCTAGCAGAAAATCCTTTTATTGTTTCAAGTCTGAAAATCCACCGCTGAAAGAAGAAGTCTGTTAACTTTCCACGTCGCGCTCATGCAGCAGGCCTGTAAGACGTGGATTCCATCATCTGCACCACCAGGTCTGCTTAGGAGGACCAACATCATGTCAGGATATGTGGAGACATTACTGAGGCTTTGAATGGAGCTTTATTCACCTGGCTTACATGACACAGATTCCCTCATAACCGATCCGATCGAACAGCTGCGTTTACATGGAGCCACATATTCCGATCCCAATCCGTTTGACAGCTGTCAGGATGAGAATGATCCATGTTTACACCTCCTTCCCAGTGAAAAGCAGCAAACCTGAAGGTCTCCCTTAGGTCTCATGGTGGTAGAATAAATATTCCTTTTCCCAAACCAATCAAGTATCGTTCTGATCAGAAAGTCGTCGGGTTTTGTTCTCACAGCGATGCTCTGACTAGAGGAGCTGAGGCGAGGACGTTTCCTCACCTGGAAAGATGGCAGCAAGCAAACAAACTTACTGCACGGCGGCAGAAAGTTTGTTTTTTATTCAGACTCGTGCATGAAGGGGGGCACGTGCAGCAAGGCTGAGGGAGGAGGACAAATGGCAGTAGAGTCTGAGGGACATTCAACCCTCTAACCGTTCACAGCGGGTTCAGGTTGTGAAGCAACGTAGAAACAAATAATCCTGGAAAACGTCTCCACCTGCCTTTACTCAACTAACTTCTAAAAGACTAATTTCTCTGGCGTTGTACCGACTTGTAGCATCTTCTATAAGATAATAAGGCCTTGCTCCCATATGTTGGCTTAGTGCTTCTGAAACACGTTTATAAGACGACAAAGCCAACAAGAAGCAGAGGAACAGCATAGAGCATGTGAGAAGAACGGTTTTCTACCCGTCAGAGGGTCTGATGGGCGACCCATGACCCCAAACTAAGACCTAAACATTTCCATTCGGTTTGTGCCTCAACAGAAACGTCGTGTTCCCGATGCAGTCCAAACTTAAACCACTATCAACGCTGAAAATGGGTCCTGCAGTACACTATCCTGGATCTTTAACCCTTTAAAGCCCAACTTTTTAACCTGAAGTCTTAATTTGGCCCTTTGACAAAATGAAAAAAAATATTTTGTTTCCTTGTTAACATTTATTAACATGATCAGTCTAATTTACTGAAGTATAGTCAGGAAGATACGTTTGGCTTTTTAGGGTTAAAGGTGAAACCACTGAGGACAGAATGTGATTGGTCCAAACACAATCACTGAATCTCTGCAGTAAATTCAGAGCATTTTAAAACCTCTTTCCTGCCTGGTAAACACCGCTGTGTGTATGAAAATGTTTCCTAGCCGGAGATAACCCGATGACATCACCGGGGCTATTATCTCTGATATGATAAGGCTCCTCTAGAGGCAGCGGAGACGCTGCTTTAAGGGGTTTTCACTTTTATTCCAACAAAGACAAGGCTTTTCATCTCCATCTGTTGTCTGAACGACGGGAAGAGAAAAGAGTCTTTCAGGGGGGTTAACCAGTTCTCCTCTGTTGCTATGAGCATCACTAATAAACAATCCCCTGTCATTTTCCCATAAACACACATTTTCACGCATCTGCATCGTGACTGACAGACAAAGCAGTTCCTCTAACAGCGATATTCTGGATTAAATGTGCGGTTGTTTACATTGAACCATTTTCACACCAGATAAATGATGAAATACGGCACACACACTCCGACAGGAACACATCGTGGTCAGGACGGATAATCCCCTGAAAACGGGTTAAACTGTTAAAGTCCTTTAGGAGTGCTGAGTGCAGCCAGAGGAACGGTGCTCTGACGTGCCATCATCCCAGCCTTTATGTCAGGTGGATGCTCCTCTCTGCAGCACAGCAGCCCGACGGGTAAACCCTTCCATCAGGCATCACGATAACAACCTTCACGCCCACGGATGCACGCCACCATGTCGCTGCCAGGTGCAGACAGCCGTTCAGGACTACGGCGAAGCCGGTCGGACACCAGCCATGCTAACGCAGCTAGCAGGTTGCATGTACGGCGTGTGCCAGCAGCATGATCAACGATCACACACACACGCTAACCACACAGGAAGGTGGATCTCTGCCACGCACACACAGAAATAATCCAAGGACACGCTCATCCCAGCCGCCGTCTCTGGGTTTGGAGGCAGACAAAGAAGAACAGATGAAAAGATGGATGCAGAACGGATAGCTCACCGGTCTCTCTTCCTCTCTTCTCTCCTCCTGCGTTAGCACATTATCCAGGATAAGCGTGTATGTGTGGACATGTATGTGTGGATGTGCATGTGTGGATGTGCGGCGAGCCGGCGAGGATACACACACACACACACACACACACCGCTACATCCCGTCCTCTCCCTCTCTCTGGTGACCCCTCCCTCTCTCTCCTCCCTGGGATTTATTTAATTATTTCCTCTCTCTCTCTGTCAGATGATAGAGCTGCATTGCTTCTCTCTCTCTCTCCCCGATCCCCCCCAGATGGGTTGGCTGCTTTTTGGGATTGTTTGCTTTCCAGTGGCGTGGCCGGCCAACCCAGAAACTGGTGAAAAAGGATAAACAGGGTTTTTCTTGTTTATTCTGCACCGATAAGCGTGCAACACTCTCTCTCCCTTCCACACCGTCTCTCGCCCACCTCTGTTTCTTGTGCGATGCAGCAGAGATGGAGGCTCCTCCCTGGAGAGACAGCGGTGCCACACAGCTGAGCGACGGAGAGGGGGATGCTGGGAAAAGAGGAGGCAGCGAGGGCGAGGGGGAGGAGGAGGAGGAGGAGGAGGAGTTTGAGGGCGGAGCTGTGTGTTTATGCGAGTGTGGGGAGATGGGCGGGGCTTGGTGATGGCGGAGAATCCTGTGCAAGGCAGGGCCGCCTCCGATGCATCATCCAGGATTTTAGCATTTCCACCTCCTCCCACCCATCATTATCCCCAGACAGAGGGGGTCTGTTCACTCCTCACACACACACACACACACACACACACACACACACACACACACACACACACACACACACACACACACACACACACACACACACACACACACACACACCAAACTCGGTGAACTGCCTCTAATCAGAGCTGTTATCTTTGTCATCGTCCGAACAGAAGTGAGATTTTAACATGAACCTCGTCTCCAGCTGTTTCTACAACCAGATGTGGAAACGGCATCTGGTCTGACAGAAAAGGTTTGGTGACAAAGACGGAGTCCTTTCTGGCTCAAAGTGGTGAGAGATGCTCCAGCGACCTGAGATGTCAGGCCGTGATGGCGGGCAACGGGGCGATGAAGGGAGGGGGTTACATCACTGTCTGGCAGGTTTTAAGGAAGGTTAAAGGGGTGCTATGATGGTATTTGGAGTTTTCTGAGCTTTCTACAGTGTTACAGTGCTGAATCCTCATCAGACATGTGAACAGCACTGTTTTTTATCACCTAAACGCATGTTTGAGTTTGAGTTCCAGCACTTTCTCCGTTCGGTTTCCATGGCGACGAAAAACGCGTGGTTTTAGAGAGTTTTTTCTACGTGGAAATCCTTGTGACGTCCCGGGGGATAAGGTTCGGTGATTGGTTACCTTCTACTGGTTAACAAGGGCATGTACAAATACATCAGGCGGGTGGAAAACGTGGGATAAAGTTATTTCCAACGATGGCTGGTGAGTTTACCAAAGAGAGACATCCTGCTGCATTCGTTGCTGTGGGTTGCTGTTTTCCACTTCGTTTTCAGGCTCTGATTCAGGTTCCAACATGTAGGGCTGTATGCTATGTGTTGACATTGTATTTTGTTTTTTTATTGAGGTCATATGAGCCTAATCCTTCTGTTTATGAGATGTTACAATGACGGCGAAAGCAGGTGCGGTGCCGATGTAGTGCAGTGGCGGGAGGCGGGGCTTAATGCGGAAGAGTCTCAATCCACTCGTTTTGCCCGCAGGCTGATCTGACAGCCTACGGAGAGGGTCGGTCTGAAGTAAATAAAGCCATTTGTGGCAATAACTCCATCAATCCCAGCCCTTCTGGTCTCAGAAATAAAAATAAATTAGCCTGAAATGCACAGAATAGTTCTACTTTAAGGTTTTCCTCCATCCATCTGGGAGGATCCTCTGAGGTATCCGTTTCCATGGTTTCCAGGAGACTCATTCATTCATCATCCAAACTGCTTAGTCTGATGATAGTTCAGGGTCGCGGGAAGCTGGAGCCTATCCCAGCAGTCTGTGGGTGAAAGGCAGGGTACACCCTGGACAGATCACCAGTCCATCGCAGGACCACACAGAGACACACAGCGACTCACTCCTAGGGGCGATGTAGAATAACCAGTTCACCTAACATCATGTCTCTGGATGGTGGGAGGAAGCCGGAGAACCCGGAGAGAACCCACGCATACACAAGGAGAACATGCAAACTCCACACAGAAAGGCCACCGTGGTTCGACCACTGAGGATCGAACCAGCGACCTTCCTGCTGTGAGGCCACAGTGCTAATTTAATGTGAATAGTTTGTCGCCTGTCTTACTGACGAGCTTGACACAGAGTGATCGCTGGATAACATGAATGAAATGATTTAGGACAGACTTTCTGACTTTGGACAGATAATGATCAGAGTGAATGCCGGATGATATTTCCATCATTAAAACCAATCAGGAAACGATGTGTGGACTTTTAAACAAAGTTTCTCGTCATCCTCTGAACACACACAAGCGGTCTGAGACACACTCCCTCGGAAACGATCTGTCGTATCACGACGTGAAGCATCATCTCACTTTACTGGGGAGGAATGATAACGGCTGCAGGTTCTGGTCAGAGCCGGTTCCCGGGGCAACGCAACCTCCACCTCGACCGTTCATTCCTGATAATGGACACCTGGCCGGGAATTATCCCTGACCCCGAGGATCCACTGAGCCTTCGCAGCATATCGCAGCAACACCAGTAAAAAGGACTGGTATTACCAGGTGCGTTTCTAAAGCATCCCAGAAGCTCCGCCGCTTTAGGCTTCTCTAAATCAGGTCAACTTTTGCTGCTTTGAAACCTCGTTAATCCAGAGCCGAGCGGATCGTTCAGACTGGAAACCAGCTGATGGAAACCAACATGGATCCGGTGGATTTTACCAGTAAAAGACTTCATGTCCACTTTGGATGCAGTTTACTCTGAAACATCAACATGTCTTCATCACCAGCGGCACCAAGGCTTCAGGCGTGAGACGGTTTCACTTAAATGACAGTGTGGAAAACACACATTTATCTTAACGCTGCGGCGGTTTGGAACCTGTTGTTTTCACGCCACACATCTCTGCTGTAAAGAAATAAAGAGCAGCACGTCGAACTGTTCATTTCTTATTTATCTGCTGGTTTATAGTTCTCTTTAAAGCAGTTTTAAAAGCATTTGAAGTTGGCCTACACCAGCCACGATGCACGATAACACAGTCCTCACATGAGCTGCGACAGCCGCCCTGAAACTCTGCAGGTGAAAGAAGTTGTCGGGCAGAAAGCTCGGTGCTCCTGCTCCACGGCGCTTCCACAACGCTTCTGCGTCCAGTCGATCCCCGGGGTTACGGAGTGAAATAAAACCCTGAACTGGGACAAAAACGCATGAAAGTCCTGATAATTGTTGGAATCGTAGCTCCCTGAATCGGCATAATATCGAACCGTGAGATGGCACACCTCCAGGTACGGAAACCTGGAAAAGCTTTTAGAAACTCTGCTGATCGTTTCATTTGGTTTTACTGCATCACTAAACCAATGTGTGAGATAGTTCTTTTAACCTCTGACTTTAGAGGTTAAAATGATTTATAGTTTGTAGGCCTGCAAGCATTAATAATCTGAAGCAACATAAAGCGGTCGGATAAAATTCCTCCCGTTTGATAAAGTTAAACAGAAATGATGACTTTACGTTGCTGCTGCTCCAAACAGCGAATCATTTAGCTTTGCACACAGTCTGTCTACATTTTAGCCTGCTAAAGTAAATAACTACACAGCAGTATATGTGAACATTTGTCCAACTCTAAGACCTACTAAAGCTTTTCTATTGTATCATGGTATGTAAACCTTACATACTGCTTCTATCTGACAGCACCAGCTACTGTTTATTTTCTCTGATGAGATAGCCATGAAAACATGGAGTAAAAATGAAAAACATCCTCCTCATTCTTTCCTCCCGCTTACAGCTCTGTGAGGAGTCCTCCTCTTTCCACTCCTACGTCAGCAGCAGGTAGACGAGGTTTCAGTACAAGCAGAGGCACCAGGAGGTGTTGCGACGGGATTTTACACGTCCACAAGGAAGAACACGCTAAGATTCACATACAGCAATGTGAATATGTACATGTGTGTTTCATCACCTCCATACAGAATGACAGTCAGCCTCTGCTCATCACACACACACACCCAGACTCCCGTTAACACACACACACACACACACACACACACACACACACACACACACACACACACACACACACACACACACACAAGCTGCTGAGTCGTGCTGTCACAGCAGATTGACGGCGAGGGAGTGCAGCAAGCATGAGTTTAGGAATGCAGCAGCTCACATGGACAACGGAGAAGAAAAAAAGCCGTAGTTTTACACGGAGCCGAGCAGGAACATGTCGGTCAACGCAGCAGCGGCGAACAGCCACAGGTCGAGCTTGCTGCGAGGTTTCACGGGTCGCGTGGTTCATAGCATCAGAGCTTCTCAGCCGCTGACGTATCGCAGCCTGAAAAAAGGCTCCTCAGTGATGCATCTCATTTTCCAACCCTAAAGGTCAGATTGTTCCCTTAAAGAGCAACTCTCAGGTTGTTTTCCATCTAATTTAATATTTTTATCAGCATTTACCGGATTAATCATCAGTATTTCCAGCAGAGCTCCTGTAATGTGTCACGTCGTGTCATCATGGTGACTCACTGCAGTCCAGCCTTCTGAGACACAGAGCTAGCCGGCCTGTCCGCGCTGAGCACATCTGACTGGTGGCTGCTCTGGTTCCCACTGGTGGCAGCTCTGGTTCCCACTGGTGGCAGCTCTGGTTCCCACTGGTGGCAGCTCTGGTTCCCACTGGTGGCTGCTTTGGTTCCCACTGGTGGCTGCTCTGGTTCCTACTGGTGGCTGCTCTGGTTCCCACTGGTGGCTGCTCTGGTTCCCACTGGTGGCTGCTCTGGTTCCTACTGGTGGCTGCTTTGGTTCCCACTGGTGGCTGCTCTGGTTCCTACTGGTGGCTGCTCTGGTTCCCACTGGTGGCTGCTCTGGTTCCCACTGGTGGCTGCTCTGGTTCCCACTGGTGGCTGCTCTGGTTCCCACTGGTGGCTGCTCTGGTTCCCACTGGTGGCTGCTCTGGTTCCCACTGGTGGCTGCTCTGGTTCCCACTGGTGGCTGCTCTGGTTCCTACTGGTGGCTGCTTTGGTTCCCACTGGTGGCTGCTCTGGTTCCTACTGGTGGCTGCTTTGGTTCCCACTGGTGGCTGCTTTGGTTCCCACTGGTGGCTGCTTTGGTTCCCACTGGTGGCGGCTCTGGTTCCTACTGGTGGCTGCTTTGGTTCCCACTGGTGGCTGCTCTGGTTCCTACTGGTGGCTGCTTTGGTTCCCACTGGTGGCTGCTCTGGTTCCTACTGGTGGCTGCTTTGGTTCCCACTGGTGGCTGCTTTGGTTCCCACTGGTGGCTGCTCTGGTTCCCACTGGTGGCTGCTTTGGTTCCCACTGGTGGCTGCTTTGGCTCCTACTGGTGGCTGCTCTGGTTCCCACTGGTGGCCGCTCTGGTTCCCACTGGTGGCTGCTTTGGTTCCCACTGGTGGCTGCTCTGGTTCCTACTGGTGGCTGCTTTGGTTCCCACTGGTGGCTGCTCTGGTTCCCACTGGTGGCTGCTTTGGTTCCCACTGGTGGCTGCTTTGGTTCCCACTGGTGGCAGCTTTGGTTCCCACTGGTGGCAGCTCTGGTTCCCACTGGTGGCTGCTCTGGTTCCCACTGGTGGCAGCTCTGGTTCCCACTCTGCAAGCTGCTGCTGGTACTGGTGTCGACGTACTGCTGGAAGCAGTACTGGAAGCAGGACGTGTGTTGTGTCATGGCTGCCAAGTGGTAGTTTTTATTCTTGTTCCTGGGAACCAGCAGATTAAAGGAAGATCCCAGCTGTTACCAGTCAGTCCCTAAAGCTCCAGATTAAACTGGAAACATCTGAAAAGTCGTGTGTACGAGGCCTTCATGCTAAACTCTGACATTAATCTGTACGAAACTGGCAGAGATGCTTTATTCTTCTGAGAAACACCACAGAAGAAGTCAAACAGGAAGTGGACGGTTTAAATTAAACTTTTCTGTTTTATTTTCAGAAAGTATTTATTTGTTGTATCTGATACCGCTGGCAGTAGTTCCCTCCACAAGGAGCTCATGTTTCTGCCAGCATTTATCTGTCCGTGTGTTCGCAGCCTCATGTCGAAACTCCTGGAAGGGTCCATGATGTGTTTCTGAGAACGGGTCTTGGTCTAACTTGGACTCCATTAAATGTTGCATAACACAGTATTTTTCTACCTTTTATGACCCAAAGAACACTTTTTTTTTTACACACTGAAAAATCACAAGACACACCACAAACCAAAATGTTTTTTTCTTTTTAAAAGTCCATATTATTAATATAAAGTCCACCGCGCCAAAGCCTCTTGAATAGAAATCAGAGAAACACAAGAAGGAATTTTATTATCTTTCACCAGGACCTGTTTGGATGAACACAGAGCTGCTTTTTAGACCAATTAGGTGAGATTGGATCATTTCTCAGGGCACACCTGATGATCTCTCACAGCATTCTAGTGTGCGACGGCACAGTGGTAGAAAAACACTGGCATAAGAAACCCTACATGGGATTTTGTTATGGTAACCGCTTCTTCGAGCTTTTATTTTGACATTACTCTTTGTACTGTGAAGGCTCTTATTTTGGCACACTTGTGAAAGTTCATCATCTTATCTTTTAAGCAGGAAACTGTAAAAACAGAGGGAATTTGCATGGTCTAAGTAATGGCTGTCGTACTGCAAGGCATCAGATCTCTGATAAGCCCAGCTGGAAATAGAACAAGGTTCTGTTCGGTTCTATTTATCATTGAGTTCTCTAACATGATCTGTTTATAAACTGCATTACTCTTGTAACGGCTGTGCCAAGATCACAACCTTAAGCTGTAAGAAATTAGGGATATTTTTATGTTAGCCTGGTGTTTGGAAGGGCCTTTGCATCGTCCTGTGTCAACATGTTGTGCTGGTGAATAGATGTTTGTCTGTTTAATGATTAAAACACTAAAGCTTCACTTATGCCAAAAGGAGCTCACATGTCTGTCCTGTAGCTCTTACGGTGTTTTCTGAACAACGGATCAACCTGAATAAAATAATCCTGAAAACATCAGTAAGTTGTCTGACTGGGCACGCTACATGTGGAGTGATCCGGATCAGCATCTGGATGCAGGAATGTTGTGAAGGATTCTTCTTCATTGTGAGATAGAAATATTTTTAGAATATCTGCATAAAACGCCACATTAAATCGTGAGAAAATCCAGGAGAAGTTCCCAACAGGTTTTCCAAGATATCAATGATAGATCTGGATCCTGATGGAGGTACCAGATCTACTTGGGTGGTTGGATCCGCTTGGGGCCCCGCGCTTGAGGGCGCTCTCGCAGTGATTCACTCGTCCATGGAATGCAGCAAACAAAACATTAATTTGGGATTTATGTATAATAACTGGTTAAACTGTAAATTAATACGGCAATTATTAACTAAACAGAAGTCGCCAACATTAACATTATGTCACTGTTTTTTGTTTTTTCTTAAATTGTGTAATTTTTTCAATTCCTTCTGAAGCACGGTCTTTCTGCTCTCGGGAGTTTTGGTCAGACTGTGGTAAGTTCCATTCGATCAGTAATGATGGATTTCTTTATGAACGTTGTCAGAATATCCAATGAACAGGAACTACAATCCCACTTAGCTGAAGAAATAATTCCTGAAGTTGTACGGACCAACCAGAATAGTTTACCCAACGTCCAACCAATCACATACCACGAATTCATTGGCAGGCCCAGGGCCCCGAACAAATCTGGTACCTACACCAGCAATATTCTGGATACTGCCATCCAGAACAGCAACAACATTCTAGATACTACCATCCAGAACAGGAACAACATTCTAGATACTACCATCCAAAACAGCAACATCATCCTGGATACTACCATCCAAAACAGCAACATCATCCTGGATACTACCATCCAAAACAGCAACATCATCCTGGATACTACCATCCAGAACAGGAACAACATTCTAGATACTACCATCCAGAACAGGAACAACATTCTAGATACTACCATCCAGAACAGGAACAACATTCTAGATACTACCATCCAGAACAGGAACAACATTCTAGATACTACCATCCAAAACAGCAACATCATCCTGGATACTATCATCCAGAACAGCAACAACATTCTGGATACTACCATCCAGAACAGGAACAACATTCTGGATACTACCATCCAGAACAGGAACAACATTCTAGATACTACCATCCAGAACAGGAACAACATTCTAGATACTACCATCCAGAACAGGAACAACATTCTAGATACTACCATCCAGAACAGGAACAACATTCTAGATACTACCATCCAGAACAGCAACAACATTCTAGATACTACCATCCAGAACAGGAACAACATTCTGGATACTACCATCCAGAACAGCAACAACATTCTAGATACTACCATCCAGAACAGGAACAACATTCTAGATACTACCATCCAAAACAGCATCATCATCCTGGATACTACCATCCAAAACAGCAACATCATCCTGGATACTACCATCCAGAACAGGAACAACATTCTAGATACTACCATCCAGAACAGGAACAACATTCTAGATACTACCATCCAGAACAGCAACAACATTCTAGATACTACCATCCAGAACAGCAACAACATTCTAGATACTACCATCCAGAACAGGAACAACATTCTAGATACTACCATCCAGAACAGGAACAACATTCTAGATACTACCATCCAGAACAGCAACAACATTCTAGATACTACCATCCAGAACAGCAACAACATTCTAGATACTACCATGCAGAACAGGAACAACATTCTGGATACTACCATCCAGAACAGCAACAACATTCTAGATACTACCATCCAGAACAGCAACAACATTCTAGATACTACCATGCAGAACAGGAACAACATTCTGGATACTACCATCCAGAACAGGAACAAGATCCTGGATACTACCATGCAGAACAGGAACAACGTTCTGGATACTACCATCCACAACAGGAATAAGATCCTGGATACCACCATCCAGAACAGGAACAAGCTCCTGGATACTACCATCCAGAACAGGAACAAGATCCTGGATACTACCATCCAGAACAGGAACAACATTCTGGATACTACCATCCAGAACAGGAATAACTTTTCATCACTACAAGAGAACAAACATGCAACAAACACCACAATGTAGCCGAGACACTGATTCATTATGAATAGACCTGGAATCTGATATTGGATCCACATAAGATGGATGTAGAACCAGAACATCGACTAGAAACGAGCTGCTTGCTGGAAGTCTGAACTCTCTCTGGGATTTTCGAGTTTATCTCAGGTCATAATGTCCCATGAACTGCCATGTAGATTTTCCTGCTCTCTGTTCTGCAGGACAAGGTACGAAAGTGAAGATGTACACGACCAGCCCGATTAACACCAATGTGATAAGTGCTGTGAGCGTGCATTACCGTGAGTAAGAACATTAAGCAAAAGAATTCATTATATATGATCCAATGCAAGGCTGCAGAGGTATCCCTGCTGCTGGGAAACATTAAACAAACATCTGTGGAAAATGGGATCTTTGCTTCTAGTTCACACCAAGCAGCAACTTCCAGCTAAAAGTGAAGCCTAGTCAGAAGTGCCAAAAACTGCAGTCCCCCCTCATCCACTAGGGGCTTCAAAACAGAACAAATCTCCAAAGCGTCAAGTAGAACCGCGGTTTTTTAGCCCATTATAGGTGTGATTTTGCTTTAGCCCGTTCACCTCTGTTAGCTGGTTAGCTCCTGTTAGCTCGGTTAGTTCTTAGCTACAGGCAGTTTGCTAGATGTCAATCATCCACCATGACGCTCACAGCCCCCCTCTCAGCTCCACCTCTTTGCCCATATATGAATTTTCCGGGTGAGACGACACACATGCCCCTGCCAAGATGGTGATGCTAGGAACCGCCCACCGAGCTTCAATTCAGCCCTTCAGAACCCTACGGGTGACGTCACAGAGGCTCCGCCCATCTCTTGTGTACATGATGATGATAGCAAACAATCAGGTGTTGAGAGACTGGACAAAAACTTTATTTAAATAGTATCTATTACTCCACTCCAGAATTTAATACTTCCTTTAACCCCCATATGAAGCTCACCACCGCAGAAAGCCCCATCAGAGAACCCAGTTAATACAGCAAGCCTTTGCTGGGCATCACGTCTTGTGGAAAATTTGCTATTTGCAAAAGAATATATCAAATCCTCTGATAAGAGTGCGGCCATGAAATTGGCTGAGCACCGCCGTGTCCCACAGAGCCCAAGGCCTGCAACATTCTGCCTCCTCCGAGTCATCTTAATGTGCAGCGTTAAAGGGATATTCTGCAACATGACAGCTGAATGCCTGCGCTGGATCTTAGTCCTGGTTCTGTTATAACTCCAGCTGTAGATCACTTCGAATAAACGTGATGAAAACATGTAAAAAGCTTAAAGTACTGTGACATGTTTAGGACCAGAGCTGTCTGTTAATGTGCTCAAAATGGACACGTTAAAATGGATGTTGTTAACACTTAAAGGGACATCATGAGAGAGGGACATGGTCCTCACTGGATAAACTGGACCGATATACATGGATCCACTTCATGACTTGGCGCTTTAACCAGCGGCAGCATGTTAATGACGTGCTTAATGTGTAACTGAACACTGAATAGCAGCAGTGTGTGTACTTTAGTTTGCTCTGTTCAGACACATCACTTGTCTGTTCTTATTGCTGTAACTGTATGAAAATAATCAACTGATAAATACATAAAATTACATTTTAATTTTAGATCTGCTCAGTTTCTTTTTCAACAGTTTTGAATAGAAAAGCAATTAAAAGCATTTTTCTAGACATTATAAGAGTTTATAACATTCATATCTGAGTCAGTTTGACTCAGTCACTAAAATAAATTTAAATAAAAAAATGTTTTTTAGGGCTAATATTGTTATGTGGTTAAAATGTGATTAATTGAGATGAATTAATTACAAAGCCTGTGATTAATTAGATGAATTTTTTAATCAAGTCCGATCCCGAGTATTAAACCTTTCAGCAGCAGGTCCATTATGTCTGGATGAGAGCTGATGATGAAGAGGATGATGAAGAGGAAAACATGCATGAGAACTACTCATCCATCGACAAGGCGCTCAGAACTTCAAGCTGCTTGTTGTGTCTGGATTCCAACAGATATCTGAGCAGATTTATGACGTATCTGCTGCTAAATGTTTCTGATATCACAGTGGTTCTGACAGGTCAGACTTTACTGGTTCTGGTTTCTGCACACTATAAACTTCTGAAATATCAACTACTGAAAGCTTTCTGAGTGCAACATGTATTAGAAGGTATTCACAGTACCAAGTAAGTATTTAGCAACGTATGTGCCGACACAGACAACAATAAAACAGCCGCTCTGGTCCACCTGCTCATACCAACACTCACTAAAGATTAGCTGCTATGTTCACACATAGTTCAGGAAGTTCAGGAAGCAACAGCACATATGTGTATACATGCACATATAACAGCAGCACAGATGTGTATACATGCACATATAACAACAGCACATATGTGTATACATGCACATATAACAGCAGCACAGATGTGTATACATGCACATATAACAACAGCACATATGTGTATACATGCACATATAACAGCAGCACAGATGTGTATACATGCACATATAACAACAGCACAGATGTGTATACATGCACATATAACAACAGCACAGATGTGTATACATGCACATATAACAACAGCACATATGTGTATACATGCACATATAACAACAGCACATATGTGTATACATGCACATATAACAACAGCACATATGTGTATACATGCACATATAACAACAGCACATATGCGCGTGCACGGACACGCTGGGCTCAGATAATGGCAGGAGAAGTGCTGCACTTACTGTCTTCTCCCGGGCAGGGCAAGCCAGGGCGCTCCGGGATGCTGGGGAAGACTGGAAAACAGCAAATTAAAAGTTAAAAAGATGACATCACCTAAAAGTACACTTTCTCATCACCTTAATCTGACTGAAACTGCAGACCGAAGGTCTGTTTATGCTGCATGCAGACAGACAGACAGACAGACGGACAGACGGACAGACACACAGACGGACCGACACGCAGACGGACCGACACGCAGACGGACCGACACGCAGACGGACCGACACGCAGACGGACCGACACGCAGACGGACCGACACGCAGACGGACAGACACGCAGACGGACCGACACGCAGACGGACCGACACGCAGACGGACCGACACGCAGACGGACAGACACGCAGACGGACAGACACGCAGACGGACCGACACGCAGACGGACAGACACGCAGACGGACCGACACGCAGACGGACAGACACGCAGACGGTCAGACGGACAGACACGCAGACGGACCGACACGCAGACGGACCGACACGCAGACGGACAGACACGCAGACGGTCAGACGGACAGACACGCAGACGGACAGACACGCAGACGGACCGACACGCAGACGGACCGACACGCAGACGGACCGACACGCAGACGGACAGACACGCAGACGGACAGACACGCAGACGGACCGACACGCAGACGGACAGACACGCAGACGGACAGACACGCAGACGGACCGACACGCAGACGGACCGACACGCAGACGGACCGACACGCAGACGGACCGACACGCAGACGGACCGACACGCAGACGGACCGACACGCAGACGGACCGACACGCAGACGGACCGACACGCAGACGGACCGACACGCAGACGGACAGACACGCAGACGGACCGACACGCAGACGGACAGACACGCAGACGGACCGACACGCAGACAGACGGCTGTACAGGTGTATCGCCACCCGTACAACCGAGACCCCAGAGACAAACACAGACTTGTAAGCATGTGTGACAGATGTGGTTTAGAGGAGACTCACCATGCAGCAGCAGTCCAGAACTCTTGGTTCGGTTGTAAATCCGAAACGCTTCCTCCAGCTCCATTTGAGACGAGATGGTGCAAGGATCCCCTGCAGACACACACATCACCATTCAGGACATGTGAGCCATGATGCACACTTATGTAAAACCTTCCTCTATTTTCAGCTTTAAAAACGGATCCACGACCACATTGTTTTGACCAACCACAGCTGATCTGGGTCCTGTTTATCCATTACATATCACAGACTTCTGACACGCAGTCAGTCATAGACAGCATGTGGGACGTTGGCTGCAGAAAGAGGCTGGCACGACACCGTCAATGTTTTCTGACAGAATTCCAGGTGTAAATTTAACCATGTTATTTCTCATATCTGGGAAACGCAGAAGGAATCTCAGAATTTCTCCAGATCAGATACGGAATATGATGAATTTATTCATATGGGGATCTGCTTTCTCACAACGTCTGAGCCAATGAACAAGAAAGGTGAGACGAGAGCAGAACATATTCTGTCTCCACCGCCGCTTCTTATTGTTTCCTCCCAAACGTTGCAGGTTTTCTATGTTTTTATTGTAGTGAAGCACTTTGCGACCTTGTGTCTATGAAAAGCTCTGTAAAAATAAAGTTTATCTTATCTGTATGACGCCGACTGCAGTGACGGGTTGAGGTCAGCGATGGCTAAAAGACCAACAGAAACACCAAAGATGTCCAAGAAATGAATACATCCTGCCCTCAGTGGCTCCAGACAAAATGAAAAAAGCTGCTCATTTTGGGTGAAGCGTTAAAAACAAGGAGGAGCGTTGGTGGAAAACCAGAGCAGCTTCCATCAGACTCAGCCAGCCCGAATGTTTGAGACGGAGCTGAAAGCCGTTCTGGTTCTGCAGGAGAAAATACCAGCCTCTGTCCACAAACCAGCAGGAGAGACGCTCGTCTCTTAACAGTAAGGAAAGGTTTCTACTTCATGGTTCTAAGCTCAACTAGTGGACCACATACACCTCAGTCCCGCCTGGCGCAGGTTCAAATCCCAACCTGGTCCCCCCCCATGTCTCTGACCCCCTGTCCTGTCCAGCAGCTGGATCATAAAGACCTCTACAGCAAAACAATAAGAGCATCTTTAAGAAAAAGACATTTCCTATTGAACTTAACCCACCATTAGAGCTGGTTACCACCCCTCATTTCTTATATTGATTGAAGTCACAACAGCTCGATTGGATTTGATTAAATTTTATTCAATATCAATTTATTCAACTTATTGGCTGCTAATGCGAGAACATTGCATTAGCTGCTAATAAGGGACCTCAGGGTGTCATTGTTAGCTACTAATGTGGGACACCACTACCTTATCATTAGCATTTAATGTAAAAGTCCACAGTCTTAGCATTAGCTGCTAATGCTAGGAGCTACAGTCTTACAGCTTTTATCAGAGCATACGGTCTTAGCTATAACTGCTAAAGTGAGAGCCTGCGGTCTTAGCTATAACTGCTAATGTGAGAGCCTGCGGTCTTAGCTATAACTGCTAATGTGAGAGCCTGCGGTCTTAGCTATAACTGCTAATGTGAGAGCCTGCGGTCTTAGCTATAACTGCTAATGTGAGAGCCTGCGGTCTTAGCTATAACTGCTAATGTGAGAGCCTGCGGTCTTAGCTATAACTGCTAATGTGAGAGCCTGCGGTCTTAGCTATAACTGCTAATGAGAGAGCCAACAGTCTTAGCGCTAACTGCTATAATAGGAGCATACGGTCTCAGCCAGAACTGCTGATGTGAGAAGCTTAGAGTTAGTTGCTAATGAGAGAGCAAATATTATTATAAATTTAAGCACTAGTATTTAGCAGAAGAGAGGACCAGACCGGCGTGAAGAAGAAAGCTCTGTTTCCTCCACCTGCCAGTTAAACATGGAGACCAAACTATGGCTGTTTTGGGTTTTTATTGTGTCTTATGCAAGTATACTGCAGAAATCCACTGCAACAATGGACGCAGTATGAACACCAGACGAGGCAGAGGACCCTTAACACCATCGCTATGGATTTACCCACAATGCAACGCTATGCCACATGAAGGAAGAGACTTGGTTTGTAGTCCGCTTCCTGTATTTGGCCCGCTTGGAACGGGTCGAGACCTGCAGGACCCAGTCCACTTCTTTGGTCCGAATCAGAATTCATTTGGCACGTTCACATTTCTTCAAACGAAGCGACTTTCCGAGCAAACAGACTCGGATTCGGATCAAAACAGCTGACGTGAACATGTCCAGGCATCTTTCTGCAACATCAACACTGACTAATAGAAACAATGCAGTAAGATGGTTTCTGTGTGCAGTAAGAGCTCAGTTGTCTCTGGTTCACCTTCATCATCAATCCACTTCAGTGTGATGGGCTGCTGCTTGGCAACGCTGCACATTGTTTTCACCTCCTCACACAGCTCCACGAAGGTCACGGTGGCAGCCAGGTCAGTGATCAACATGTCCCTGAAAGCACACAAAAAGTCATGAATGAGTCACTCTGTGTCACTACAACAGAGATCGTAGAGATGAAGTCGACAAAAACCACACGGTTTCATTCAACCCTTTCCCCGTGGTCTGATGGGTGACACAGACCAGGACACTTAACGCTGTTCATTCAGCTGTTAGCTAACAAGGTGTTTACAGGACGGAGACGTGTTAACAGGATCTTCCTTCTGTTGGTTCAGGACTCTGTGGTGAGCTCAAGGTAACTGTCTCACTAACATTAGGTACCACAGAGAATAAATATTCTCATCAGGGAGCTGAGAAACAACTTAAAACATGAGATTTCCCAACAGGAAAGATCGTGTGAAAGATATGAACAAGTTGCAGTTTGGAACGTGAAACATTCTAACTGGAATATTCCCATTATGACACCAGTTTCATGCTGCACTGCAACCTGCTGAAGCCACTCCTCGTTTATCTTTATGTCACTTTAAAGCAAACAGAGCGTCTCGTAAACTCTGCGGTGCTGTTGAGAAATACTTCTCCGGCTTTCTGAAGGTACGTTTTTATGTGGGAAGAATGGTTAAAAAAAGAAAAAGCAGCTAAAGTTAAAGACCAACTACAGTAGTAGTTGGGGTGGGACTTGATTTGAAAAAAATCTTACGGGCTTTGTAATTGATTAATCTCGATTATTGCATAACAAATATCTGCCACCATAAAACCCATTTTAATGCATTATGTGATGCAGTCACACTAAAACCCATGTAGACGCCACAGTAACGTAAAGTCAGACTGATGTCTGCAGAAATGCATTTAGTTGCATTTCCATTCAAACCAGCAGAAAAAACAGAATATATTCCTGACCAAAACTGTACAGATCTAAACTAAAAATGTCATTCAACAGCTCCAGTCTCCAGCACGTTACATTACTTTAACATGTTTCCATAGAAACTCTTCATCACCAGACGTCACCATGTGACAGTAAACAGACTGTCAGCTTCAGTCTGGTCCTGCAGCAGCAGGGATCACCTCCTGCTCTGCCTGCAGCTTCAAGCTGGATGCTGCTCATTCTACTGACAACATGCAGGCTGGATATCTTTCAGGTTCTTCTTCCCCTTTAGGCTTCAAGCTGGATGCTGCTTATTCTACTCACAACATGCAGGCTGGATATCTTTCAGGTTCTTCTTCCCCTTTAGGCTTTAAGCTGGATGCTGCTTATTCTACTCACAACATGCAGGCTGGATATCTTTCAGGTTCTTCTTCGCCTTTAGGCTTTAAGCTGGATGCTGCTTATTCTACTCACAACATGCAGGCTGGATATCTTTCAGGTTCTTCTTCGCCTTCAGGCTTTAAGCTGGATGCTGCTCATTCTACTCACAACATGCAGGCTGGATATCTTTCAGGTTCTTCTTCGCCTTTAGGCTTTAAGCTGGATGCTGCTTATTCTACTGACAACATGCAGGCTGGATATCTTTCAGGTTCTTCTTCCCCTTTAGGCTTTAAGCTGGATGCTGCTCATTCTACTGACAACATGCAGGCTGGATATCTTTCAGGTTCTTCTTCGCCTTTAGGCTTTAAGCTGGATGCTGCTCATTCTACTCACAACATGCAGGCTGGATATCTTTCAGGTTCTTCTTCGCCTTCAGGCTTTAAGCTGGATGCTGCTCATTCTACTCACAACATGCAGGCTGGATATCTTTCAGGTTCTTCTTCGCCTTTAGGCTTTAAGCTGGATGCTGCAAGCTTCAGGTATTTTCTTCTGGATCGGGGTGGAGCTTCAGCAGAGAGAAAACTATACCTGCTTTCATGTTACTCACCAAAAACAGTCCAATATCACAAGAAGAAATTACTAAACTTTATAGTTATTTTTCCTGAAATAGAGTCTGAAACACCACTAAATATAGTGCTGAAGTTTAGACATCAGCAGAAGTCAACGGCATACATCGGTGTTTTCTGTACAAGGAATTTGTGCACTGACTAACCTGCATGCTCTGCGTTTAGATCATTTTGCTGTAGGTCATGTTTTCTCTACAAACTCTCCTTTCTGCAAACCATGAAACATAAAAAAAACCCTAATTTAAATAAAGAGTCAGCAACACGTTTGCACCTGCCACCATTTACACATCCGTCGTAGTAAATCACCTGCAAACCGTTCGGCCACACACAGAACTCTGACTGCATATGCAGATCACTACATGCACATAAGATCCGGCCTTAAATCAGTAAATTTATTTTTAACATGTTAATTTTCTGTAACTATTTGTAAATAATGCATTAAAGCCCCACCACTTGCACTAATAAAAAATAAGTTATGCATTTTTCACATCCCATAAATATATTATTGACCACTCAGCCAAAGATTAGGAACGCCTGCACTGGGAGGATGATGGTGCTCAGACCACTGAGACCAGGGGTCTGCAGCCTCTTCAGCCTTCTCTGCACTGGCTCGAAAGGAAAGTCGTGTCATTCTTCATGGATAAATTTACGCTTGACAACTTTATTTATGTTGAGACATTAGCAAATAAATAAATGTTTAAAGAACGATACCTGAATGTACATAAAAGTACAGAATTAGAGAGGAGTGATGACATCCTTCTGAAATCTGAGCAGTTAAAAGCAGCAGACATCTCTAAACTCAGCTAACCCTGCAGGTATTCTGGCAGCATGAAGGCACGTTTCAGCTGACAACAGATATGCAGATGGACGGACAGTTTTGTGCGTCTCCTGCGTTGGTTATGTACATAGATTTAAAGCAATTTAGCTTTCAGTCACTTGATGCAGAAGACGGAGCGATACCGCCAGAAATCACTGGGGGCAGTGTTGAGTTGTCCAGCTGTTATGAAGCCAAAGAAAGGCAAAAACCAAAGAAGAGGAACAGACTCAGAAAGAGGTAAGGTAAGAGACGAAGGGGGAGTGCGGCGCCGTAGGTCAACGTTTAAAACGGTTTCTGTACGTAGGAAGCAGAAGTGGATGTAAGACACGGTGAGGTGTTGGGCTGCAATGATTTGTCAACGTCGTCGACAAAAATCGACAACGTCGTCAACAATGAATTCCATTGGCAACTATTGTCGCCAGACGTGTTTTTCCAACGGAGTGAGGCATCTCTCTTAATCATAATCTCTGCAGAGTCGCAGGCGTGTGGAATGGTGTCTCCGCTGGGCGGTAATGTACGCAGAAATGGTGGCGTCCACAACGACGTACCAAAATGTCTCAAGTTTGGGAACATTTAAGTCTGGATAAGGAAACTAAAGGATCTCCTGCAGGTTTGCAAAGCAGACCTCGCTCATCATGGCAGCACGTCGGTGATGCAGGAGCGTTTAAAGAGGAAGCACGTCGGGCGTTTCAATGAAACGGAGTGTGACTCGCATCGGGAAGATTACCTTCTACGCCAACTAGCAGACGGAGACGTCACAAATAAAACGTTTTGACTGACTAAAGTATTTTACACTAAATGCATGCAGTCTGAAGACGAGAGCCACCATGGAGCCTTTCTGCAGAGGAAGCAGACCCTGCAACGGGCAACCGGCCTCACAGAGCCAGTCTGGAGATGCTGATCTGCGATATGAAGTCGCTCATTTCATTCAGTTTATCTGGAAAACTCTGAATTCTTTATTTTCATCTGTAAATGTCATTAAAACCCTCAGATTTCAGACTGTTGGGATTGTAAAGTTCTCTTGCTAAACTGTGAAGCTGACCACTGAATGTGCTTCACGCTCTTTGTTGTATTTACTGTTTTACTGCTGCTAACGGCCTGATTAGCTGACTAATCCTCGAATAGTCGGTGACTAGTCGACTATTAAAGTAGTCGTTAGTTACAGCTCTAGTAAGATGCAGCATTTCACAAATGGAGAATTCCCGAAAGAATTATTCATTAAAAAATGAGAAACTAAGTGAAATAGTTAGAGATAAGTTTCACCATTAAAATGACAACAGACGAACTGAGCTCCAGCAGAGTCGACCGTGATGAGTCGAGCGATGAAGACGATGCTGAGCAGAAACATGTCGACACATGAACTCTGATGAGGCACAGCTTCAGTGTTTTCTATTGTAATGACACATGAAAAGCAGTAAAATGTTGACAGTTTTGTTATTTTTCAGGGTCATATCAGCTTTGTGGCTCTGAACTGTGTTCATTTAGTGGGACAGGTGGTGAAAATGTCTCATTAGGAACCTGATTTAGTCCCATTCAGGCTTCCTGCAGGAGGGTTTCTACATGTACACAGCTAACTTCTCACTCTTCTTCCTCAGAGGATGAACTCAGCACCTGGAAGTACGACACCGTTTGTGTCCACGGCTCCGTCCACCACGGCAAAGCTAAACACAGGAGACTGCTCCGCTCTAAGGAGGCGTAAATGCCTGAAAGACGTGTTGACTCCGACAATCCTCCAGTTCTGACTTTGGCCTCACCTGAATACCGAGGTTGTGAAACATAAACTTACAGTCTGTTGTTGATACCAAAGGTCAGAAAGGATTTATTTACTACCTCTGTTGCTGACTTCAAACAGGAAACAGTGGATTTAATACTCCCTGACCTCCACCCCCCCACACAGCGTTTTAAATCAGGGCGGGCATTCTTAGTTTCACCCTGAACGGCGAGCTGGCCGTGAAGCTGGCCGTGTGTCTGACAGGTTTCTGGGCGTGTGCAGTCCGTTGGACTCTGACAATGTGGAGCAGAGACAGCTTGTCTCTCTGCAGGCCTTCCACCAGTCAACACCCACATGAGAGGAGGAGGAGTGGAGTCGGAGAGGAAAACACACAGCTTTACTTCTGCCAGCATCACCTCACACTGCTCAGCTTTGCCACGCTGAAATATTCTGCACCATGACCCCACCCCGAGGAGGACTCCCCGCATCCTTATGTCCTCTTCAGGCTAATATCACTGTCTTCCATCATCAGGATGGATGTCACAGCTTGTTTACAATCACTGACCCTGGAAATATACCCTCAAGACCCGGTGGACATTTTCCTCCATCGCCAGTTACGTGAATAATTCAGTCTCTTTTCAAGGAGCTCAGCTCGCCGCCACCTGATGCAGAAAACGGAGCAACGCCACCAGAAACCAGCGGGCAGTGTTGAGTTGTTTAGCTGACATGAAACCAACAAACCAGAGAAGAAGAGGAACAGGAAGACCACGTTTCAGAAAAACAAAGAGCCAGAAGAGGTCTAGAAGAGTGATTTTAGTTTTTCATTCTGTTCATTTACAGGGTTTACAGGAATTTTAATGTGATAAGAAGAAGAATAACTCCCATCTGACGTTGCCACACCAAAACAAACAATGGATTCTGGCACCTCAGCTTGGATCTGCAACACCGAGGAGACCATGTCGGCACACAGAGTTTCCCTCGGGCGAAGAGGTTCAGGATTTCAGACACACTGCAAACTCCATCACATCGTAGAGCAAAAGAACATTACCGTGTAGCCGCTACAATACCGACACAAACATGATCAAAGCGCCGATACCTCTACAGAACGACTAATCAGTCAGGTTGTATGCTGAGGTGCGTATCAGAGCTCATCGTCATGATTCAACGCCTGTCATGGTATCAGGAGGAAGAGGAACATCCTTCCGTCATGCTGCTTCCTTTTGTTTTTGTTTCTCCTGTCTTGGTTCTGGTGAAAATAGTTCCTGCATTTTAGTAAAAGACAGTTCAACATATTTTCCAGATAGACGGGGTACTAAGCCTCTCTCGCTGATCTCCTCCTCCGCCGTCTCAATCCCAACGCTTCCAATTCCACATTTGTGCTTTTTGTCCCTTTCCGGCAGCAGTAGTTTCAAGATGGCAGACAGTGATGGTGCTTACCAAGCGGATAACCCTTCATACGTAGAAACAAGCCTAAAATTCTCGGCTTAGTGGAGGTCTTACTACACCAACGCTAACATGTAAAAATGCTGTTATCAGAAAATCATAAATCTTAGAAAACGTTCGATCTACTGAAGACAAACTAATCAAAGCTCCACCTGTTGATCATCAATACAAGTTATTACCAAAACCTCCATCAGCTACAGACAGAATCTGTTTAACTAGTCTGATCAATGCGATGCCAAAGCAACGCATGCAGTCCTATCAGCTACAAGGTCGGCAACACCTTTACAGTGTTTATACATCAGTACAAAGCGTGGTTGTTCTAACTAGAGGCCTGATCAGCCGTACAGGAGCTGAGTCTCAGGACAGGGCTGCATATATTCCTCATAAACCAGAGGAGGGTCATGTGTAAAACTGGTAGGATTAACTTTAATCTATCCAGGCGACATCCCCTCCTGCCCCGCACACACACTCTCCTTTAAAAGTAGACGTAGGACTTATCAGGTCCAGCTGAGAGTTTCTGAACACATCAGGCAGGCAAACATCTCAGGCTTTTACAGAAACATGCCAGCAACCAGTTCAGACTCCGTGTGTCCATCATTCATCATCTGGCGTATCAAGCCGTCACTTATTAAATACTTTTAAACTGTACCAAACATTTTCCCTCTGTTATTTTCAGCTACGTGGTCCTCTTCAGTTCCAAGTGGAGTACTAAACCTGAAATGCAAGCTTTACTTTCAGTTTTCCTTCCTTAGGACCTTTTCTGATCCCTAAACACTAAAACACCTGAGTCAGCATGAAGCAAAGCCGCTTTAGTCTGCAAAGTACACGACCCATAGGATCCTTCATATCATTAATTCACTGGCAGAGGACCAGGCAGAGGACCAGGCAGAGGACCAGGTGGAGGACCAGGCGGAGGACCAGGTGGAGGACCAGGCAGAGGACCAGGCAGAGGACCAGGTGGAGGACCAGGCAGAGGACCAGGCGGAGGACCAGGCGGAGGACCAGGCGGAGGACCAGGCAGAGGACCAGGCAGAGGACCAGGCAGAGGACCAGGCAGAGGACCAGGCGGAGGACCAGGCGGAGGACCAGGTGGAGGACCAGGCAGAGGACCAGGCAGAGGACCAGGCGGAGGACCAGGCAGAGGACCAGATAGAGGACCAGGCGGAGGACCAGGCGGAGGACCAGACAGAGGACCAGACAGAGGACCAGATAGAGGACCAGGCAGAGGACCAAGCAGAGGACCAGGTAGAGGACCAGGTAGAGGACCAGGTAGAGGACCAGATAGAGGACCAGGTAGAGGACCAGATAGAGGACCAGATAGAGGACCAGGCAGAGGACCAGGTAGAGGACCAGGTAGAGGACCAGGTAGAGGACCAGGTAGAGGACCAGATAGAGGACCAGGCAGAGGACCAGGCAGAGGACCAGGTAGAGGACCAGGTAGAGGACCAGGTAGAGGACCAGGTGAAGTCCAAAGACCCCAGAGACAAAATCGTAGGCCTCCACAAGGCTGGTAAGGGCTGAGGGGGAACTGCCAAGCAGCTTGATGAAAAAAGATCCGCTGTTGGAGAAGTTATTAGAAAATGGAAGAAGCTAAACATGACTGTCAGTCTCCCTCAGACTGGAGCTCCATGCTAGATCTCACCTCAAAGGGTCTCTATGATCCTCAGAAAGGTGAGGGATCAGCCCAGAACTACACGGGAGG